>NC_042991.1:5461258-5773758 GCF_901001165.1 Salmo trutta
AATGCTGAGCTACGTATATTGTATGCAAAATAAAAACTAAAAGAAGTCATTCTTTTATACTTATACAGATTTTGTTAAACACGGAATATATTTTTATACATGTACAGTGCATTCGGGAAGTATTCAGCCCCCTTGACCTTTTCCACCTTTTGTTACGTTACAGCCTTATTCGAAAATTGTTAGATTGAAAAAAATTCCTCATCAAGCTACACAAAATACCCCATACTGCCAAAGCGAAATGTTGTATTTTTTTTTGCAAATGTATTAAAAATAAATAACAAAAATATCCTTTGCTATGAGACTTGAAATTGAGCTCAGGTGCATCCTGTTTCCATTGATCATCCTTGAGATGTTTATACAACTTGATTGGAGCCCACCTGTGGTAAATTCATTGATTGGACACGATTTGGAAAGGCACACACCTGTCTATATAAGGTCCCACAGTTGACAGTGCATGTCAGAGCAAAAATCAAGCCATGAGGCCGAAGGAATTTTCTGTAGAGCTCCGAAACAGGATAGTGTCGAGGCACAGATCTGGGGAAGAGTACCAAAAAATATCTGCATCATTGATGGTCCCCAAGAATACAGTGGCCTCCATCATTCTTAAATGGAAGAAGTTTGGAACAACCAAGACTCTTCCTAGAGCTGGCCGCCCGGCCAACTGATCAATCGGGGGAGAAGGGCCTTGGACAGGGATGTGACCAACAACCCGATGGTCGCTCTACATAGAGCTCCAGAGTGCCTCTGTGGAGATATGAGAACCTTCTAAAAGGACAACCATCTCTGCAGCACTCCACCAATCAACCCTTTATGGTAGAGTGGCCAGACGGAAGCCACTCCTCAGTAAAAGACACATGACAGCCCGCTTGGAGTTTGCCAAAAGGCACCTAAAAGACTCTCAGACCCTGAGAAACAAGATTCTCTGGTTTGAAGAAAACAAGATTGAACTCTTTGGTCTGAATGCCAACCGTCACGTCTGGAGGAAACTTGGCACCATCCCTACAATGAAGCATGGTGCTGGCAGCATCATGCTGTTGGGATGTTTTTCAGAAGCAGGGACTGGGAGACCAGTCAGGATCGAGGGAAAGATGAACGGAGCAAAGTACATAGAGATCCTAGATGAAAACCTGCTCCAGAGCGCTCAGGACCTCAGACTGGGGCAAAAGTTCACCTTCCAACAGGACAACGACCCTAAGCACACAGCCAAGACAACCCAGGAGTGAATTCGGGACAAGTCTTTGAATGTCCTTGGGTGGCCCAGCCAGAGCCCGGACTTGAACCCGATCGAACATCTCTGGAGAGACCTGAAAATAGCTGTGCAGCAACGCTCCCCGTCCGACCTGACAGAGCTTGAGAGGATATGCAGAGAAGAATAGGAGAAACTCCCCAAATACAGGTGTGCCAAGATTTTAACGTCATAGCCAAGAAGACTCGAGGCTGTAATTGCTGCCAAAGGCGCTTCAACAAAGTACTGAGTAAAGGGTCTGAATACATATGTAAATGGAATTTTTTATTATCTTTCCAAAAAGCATTTTTTTCTTTCTCATTATGGCATATAATGTGTAGTTTGATGAGGGAAAAAACAATTGAATCCATTTAAGAATAAAGCTGTAACATAACAAAATGTGGGAAAAGTAAAGGGGTCTGAATTCTTTCTGAATGCACTGTGTGATTTAGAGCCGCAGTTCCTATTTAGGCACAACAAAGGCGTTACAAATGTACACTGAACCAAAATATAAATGCAACATGCAACAATTTCAAAGATTTTACTGAGTTTCAGGTCATATAAGGAAATCAGTCAATTGAAACGGATTCATTAGGCCCTAATCTATGGATTTGACATGACTGGGAATTCAGATGTGCATCTGTTGGTCAGAGATACCTTAAAAATAAATGGGCCTCATAGTTGTCCTCAGGATCTCGTCACTGTGTTTTTGTGCATTCAAATTGCCATCAATAAAATGCAATTGTGTTCGTTGTCCGTAGCTTATGCCTGCCCATACCATAACCCCATTGCCACCATGGGGCACTCTGTTCACAACGTTGACATCAGCAAACCGCTTGCCGACACAATGCCATACACATGGTCTGCGGTTGTGAGGCCGGTTGGACGTACTGCCAAATTCTCTAAAACGATGTTGGAGGTGGCTTATGGTAGAGAAATGAACATTCAATTCTCTTTCAACGGCTCTGGTGGACATTCATGCCAATTGCACGCTCCCTAAAAACATCTGTGGCATTGTGTTGTGTGACAAAACTGCACATTTTAGATTGGGCTTTTATTGTCCCCAGCACAAGGTGTACCTGTGTAATGATCATTCTGTTTAATCAGCTTCTTGATATGCCACACCTGTCAGGTGGATGGATTATCTTGGCAAAAGAGAAATGCTCACTCAGAGGGATGTAAAGAAATATGTTCCAAACATTTTGAGAAACACGATTTTTGTGCGCATGACACATTTAAGGCATCTTATATTTCAGCTCATGAAACATGGGACCAACACTACATGTTGCGTTTATATTTTTATTCAGTGTAGTAATCCCACCCACCAGCGGGCTCTCTCTCTCTGTCGAGATGTCTAGTTTCAGAGCGCCTCAGAATGGGACTTAAATTGCAGTCTATGGCAGGCACGAAACAGACAGGGGTTTTAGTTGGCTGATCTCTCAGTCCATCACTATCTAGCACCTCCCCCTCTTTGTGGATTTCAACGTGCGAGCATCGCAAGTAATGGGCTTAACAAGGAAGTGGGTTTGGGAAATTGGAAAGTATGCATCTAAGAAACAGTTTTCACATATAAACTTTATATGCCTGAATTCCAAATCAATTGGGCTCTCCAAAAACAATATGATCCCTGTGATAGAACATATATATTAATTGCCGATTTTCGCAATTTTTCAAAGTCCGATCTAATACAGCTGTATAGCAGGCTTGCTCCCTCTCTTGCCTAGATTTTAACCACACCACTTTCAAGTCCCACTTTGAGGCACAGTGTTACCATGCTTTTACGCGCCAGCAATTTGAGCCTGGGAACGAGGTTACAAATGTAGACATTTTCCCCCTTTCTCCCTCCACCCCAGGCATTTTTATTACAATCCAAAGGTATTTCTTAAACACCAAAATATTATGCTCCATTTTTGGTCCCTGTCATCTTCATACAAGCAGTATTTCTTATAAAGGCCAGTGAGTTCAAATGTGGCCCACAATCTACACTGGGCGATTGCCCTAAAAGAGATCCTAAACTAAACCCACAACTAGGGTGTTGCTAAGACCATGTTCAAATCTACAGAGCCGTCAAGGCATCCGATCACAAATCACTGTCCCATCATCTGTCTGTTGCCTGACAGCCTCACCTGTTAAGGTACAGTCTGCTGCTACTACACCACATGGGTGGCCAGCTTGACACTTTTTATTGACTGTACCAACCCAGTGAGTAATGTTTTTATGCTCTTGTTCTTCAGTTGGTCTTACGTTCTCTGTTGTGAAATTGTTGTGTTTATTTGTGTTTGCTTTGTTCTATCAAGATTTGATTCCCTCAAGATCTTTTAATTTGGTCCAAAATTCATGTTAAGCTAGAGGTGTATTCTTCCAGGAACATGATCGCAAACAGCCACGTTTTGATCCAGGATCAGAATTCAGCAATAGTCTTACATTCTCTAGAGTATGTCCAAGTTTTAAAACTCACGAACGTCAAATTTATCTAATGCTTAACGTTTCATTTGTCATAGTTGTAAAGAAAGGTCTGACAGTTAGAGAGAAACCTATCCTGGTAACAGATCTTACCTGGTAACCCAATCATAGTTCCTCTCGACCAATAGAAATGCTCGAATTCCACAAGGCGGATAATAATCCTACATCATGAGAACCTGTACAGTCCAAGTATTCATCAACCAAAGTCATCCAGACCAGTACACTCCAACTGCAGTCGATGTCCATGTCTGTGTCCTGTTTATTCTCCAGTATTATTATTATTCTACTGTACACATACTGCCGTACGTATGATTACCAAATGTATTCTTCTTTACCCGTTTAAACCTAATAAACACATTTAGGAAAATAAAAACATCCAGCGCGGTGGGTATTCAGGCCGATTCGCAGTCGAAGTTCTAGGTGTTATCCAGCTAGCGAGCTACCCTGTCCTGTCCTGTCCTGTAGTGTGTGTTTGTCCCAGCTCAGTCCCAGTCAGAGACGATACTGTAGATAGGGACAGGACATACTGGAAAACCGCCGACGCCAGCAGCCCCAGAAAAGCCCAGGGCAGGGCACAGCCAGACAGCCTAAGCCAGGACACATCCTTTTTCCTTTCCCTATGATATTCACCCTGACGATCCTAACCAAACACTCACAATCTTCACAACCATCCCCCCTTCAGGCCTTCTGCTCTACATCCTCCTTTAGATCTTCTGGTGCCATCGCTGCTGCTGAGTGTCAGTGTCAGTGTGTGTGTGTGTGTGTGTCTCCTGTGTCTTGTGTCCTCTCCCTGACCGGATCAGAGTGTGTGCCGTGCGCAGACACACACACACAACGTCCGGCCTCACATTCAACATGAGATCTCATCTTCTACCCCACCATTCGGGGGGGGGGGGGGGGAGTAGGATGGAGGGAGAGCAGGAACCAGTGTGGCTTGTATGGCAGCCACACCCGTCCCTAGTCCCCTGGGCTAATAATACACATTCCACTGTGGGAGGGGACTGTCACACACACACACCCACACACACTGCATATCTGCGCAAAGGCTGAGGCGACAACTGGGTCCTAAATAGAGGGAACACACTGTAGTTACTGTAGTTAGGGGTGTGCTGGGTATGATAACTATTCCATGAATTATGAACTGTATATTAAGCATCCTTAGATACATTATATTACATATGGAAAATTATACTGTAGCAATAGTGGCACTGGCAATTTTCCCATAAATGTAATTTACTATGTGTTTGTGGTATTGATGTTATCTCTACCCTAAAATGTTCTCCATAATATTCCATACCACAGGCATTCAACATGATCATCTGAGGAGAAATAGCCACACTAAGAAAGACTTCAAGAAACCTTCCTACATTATCAGGCCCGGGAAACATTTCTACATTATCAGGACAGAGAAATCTTCCTACATTATCAGGACAGAGAAATCTTGAAATTATCAGGACAGAGAAACCTTCATACAATATCAAGAAAGAGAAACCTTCATACATGATCAAGGCAGAGAAACCTTCCTACATGATCAGGACAGAGAAATCTTCCTACATGATCAGGACAGAGAAATCTTCCTACATTATCAAGAAAGAGAAACCTTCATACATTATCAAGGCAGAGAAACCTTCCTACATGATCAGGACAGAGAAATCTTCCTACATTATCAGGACAGAGAAATCTTCCTACATTATCAAGAAAGAGAAACCTTCATACATTATCAAGGCAGAGAAACCTCTCCTACATTATCAGGACAGAGAAATCTTCCTACGTTATCAGGACAGAGAAATCTTCCTACATTAACAAGACAGAGAAACCTTCATAAATTATCAAGAAAGAATTCTTCATACATGATCAGGACAGAAAGAACCTTCCAACATGATCAAGACAGAAAGAACCTTCCAACATGATCAAGACAGAAAGAACCTTCCTACATTATCAGGACAGAAAGAACCTTCCAACATGATCAAGACAGAAAGAACCTTCCTACATTTTCAGGACAGAAAGAACCATCCAACATGATCAGGACAGAAAGAACCTTCCTACATTATCAGGACAGAAAGAACCTTCCAACATGATCAGGACAGAAAGAATCTTCCTACATTATCAGGACAGAAAGAACCTTCCAACATGATCAAGACAGAAAGAACCTTCCTACATTATCAGGACAGAAAGAACCTTCCAACATGATCAGGACAGAAAGAACATTCCTACATTTTCAGGACAGAAAGAACCTTCCAACATCATCAAGACAGAAAGAACCTTCCTACATTATCAGGACAGAAAGAACCTTCCAACATTATCAGGACAGAAAGAACCTTCCTACATTATCAGGACAGAAAGAACCTTCCAACATTATCAGGACAGAAAGAACCTTCCTACATTATCAGGACAGAAAGAACCTTCCAACATGATCAAGACAGAAAGAACCTTCCTACATTATCAGGCCAGAAAGAACCTTCCAACATGATCAGGACAGAAAGAACCTTCCTACATTTTCAGGACAGAAAGAACCTTCCAACATGATCAAGACAGAAATAACCTTCCAACATGATCAAGACAGAAATAACCTTCCTACATTATCAGGTCAGAGCATCATTCCTACATTATCAGATCAGAAAAACCTTCCTATATTATCAGTGAAATAATCTCCATATCTGTTCTGGTACTATCCATATACGACCATCGATAGACCAACTCAGAGAGGAATCTGTCAGCTGCGTAGAGATCAGCAGGGTTATCTTAATGAGATCTGTACAACCCTCAGGACAGCGTAGAAATGTGTGTCTGTGTGTATGTGTGTGTTCAGGTCACATGACCATACACTGTAAAGAAATGCTGGGTTGTTTGGTAGATGTACTCTTAAGGATCCTACCGTTCCTCCCTGAGATCGAAGGACCTCTTCAGAATCAGACTGGGTCTGGCAGGCAAAACAGACATCTAAACCTTATTCCATTCTAAATAGCGATATGGTTCTAGAACCATAAAGCCCTTTAGTTTCATATCACATCACAATCATTTCACAAATGCAAAATATACACTTTTACTGCACACTGTTTTAACCGATTTTAACACAGTTGCAGCTAACATTTTTTTTCAGTGACAACACCTTCATTACAAACAGGTGTTCGGACTATCTCCGCCAAGCGGCCAAAAGAACAAGAGACCCGAACCCTTCGTTCTGACTAGGGGACAATCGCCTCTACTCCCTGGCATTCACCATCATGAATGGGCAGGTTCTGGAGCAGAATACATTATGTTTTGTTGTTTACATCAATTCATATTAAAAATGTATAGCTGGTAGGGGTTGGGGGAGTAAAGTGGTTACTTTTCCTCAGCCCCATTCCTCAGCTTTATTAATTGGTAGGGCTGCAGTGATTCAAAATTATGGCTTGTGCTTATAGTTTTTGTTTATTTGTGTGTTCCTTATTTGCTGTTTATCTTTTGTATGATTTCATTTCGTAGCTGAAATTAAGAGCTGAATAAAAAATATAGATATATTTACAATTTGTCATGATTGGCCATATGTCAATAATTTCATACTGTACTAACGTTATAACATTGATTGTTATCGTTAGAAGTATTTGTACTAATATAAAAACAGCAGATTCTATACTAGAGACAAGCAATAAAAATCTAAATAATGGTTACCCAGCAATAAAGTAAGACATAACCCACAGATTGGTCAAAAATGCATGAATAACAATAACCCAGCAAAAGAGCAACCCACTGCTGCGACAAAATAACCACATTTTTGGGTAAATCAAGTATCTCATTCACGTAACCTAACAGTGCTGGGTCAAAATAACACCGTTTTTAATAGAAATGACCCAAATTGGGCCATTATTGACCCAGCATTTTTTAGATTGTAATGGTTTCATTCAAAGATTTTACGCAACACCATTTATCCATGGATTAACCCATTATTTGCCAAGCCCTTTCCTGAGAATTCTGCCTGCTTGTAAAGTATGGTGAAATCCTCACTCAGAACCTTCACAATTCTGAGCTTGCTCGTTGTAGAGGTATAGTAAGGGGTTAAAAATGATTCACTTGCACATTACACATTTTGTCTCACAGTAATATCTCACCATGGTTGTCATATTACATACATACTGTACAGTACTGTGCTTCTCTACCTGAAACCCTTCAGTGTAGGTGCAATATTGCATCACTGACAGACTGAAAAAACACTTTAGCTGCTGCTGCCGTGGGCTGTACTATATATACATAACATGTATCATATGATTGACTATTCCTTTACTCCTCTCCTTCCAATCCCAAGTAAGAGACAGAATGGTCCTTCAGAACAGGCTCCTCACAGTATGAACTAGCTAACTGACTATCTGACGCCATGAAGTATTGTCACGATTCCCACCGACGGTGGCGCCCCCTCCTGCTCGGGTGGCGCTCGGCGGTCGTCGTCACCGGCCTATTAGCTACCACTGATTCCCTTTTTGGTTTTCCCTTTTTGGTTTTGTGCACCTGTGTTTAGTTTGGTTAATTAGCGGGGCTATTTATGTTAGCTGGTCCGCTTCCGTGTTGTGCGGGATTATTTCTATTGTGACGGCTCATGTTCGTGTCGGCGCTATTTTACGCCGTGTGTACTTTCTCCCCTGTGTTTGGGAATATTTTGTTTGATGAGTGAGTGTACATTAAATACGCCACTACCCTGTGCTCGCTGCTTCCTGTGCCTCATTCCTTCACCACGACTGCCAATCCGTTACAAGTATACAGTAATATTTTTGGTTAGAATTAATAGGAAACACAACAGAGATGATTCTGATCTCACAAGACACACAGATTATGTGTACCTACAGTTGAAGTCGGAAGTTTACATACACCTTAGCCAAATACATTTAAACTCAGTTTTTCACAATGACTGACATTTAATCATTGTAAAAATTCGCTGTCTTAGGTCAGGTAGGATCACCACTTTATTTTAAGAATGTGAAATGTCAGAATAATAGTAGAGAGAATGATTTATTTCAGCTTTTATTTATTTCATCACATTCCCAGAGGGTCAGAAGTTTACATACACTCAATTAGTGTTTGGTAGCATTGCCTTTAAATTGTTTAACTTGGGTCAAACGTTTTGGGTAGCCTTCCACAAGCTTCCCACAATAAGTTGGGTGAATTTTGTCCCATTCCTCCTGACAGAGCTGGTGTAACTGAGTTAGCTTTATAGGCCTCCTTGCTCGCACACTCTTTTTCAGCTCTGCCCACACATTTTCTATAGGATTGAGGTCAGGGCTTTGTGATGGTCACTCCAATACCTTGATTTTGTTGTCCTTAAGCCATTTTGCCACATCTTTGGAAGTATGCTTGGGGTCCCCCCCCCCCCCCTAAAAGATTTAGATGCACTATTGTAAGTGGTTGTTCCACTGGATATCATAAGGTGAATGCACCAATTTGTAAGTCGCTCTGGATAAGAGCGTCTGCTAAATGACTTAAATGTGTAAATGTAAATGTCATTGTCCATTTGGAAGACCGATTTGCGACCAAGCTTTAACTTCCTGACTGATGTCTTGAGATGTTGCTTCTATATATCCACATAATTTTCCATCCCCATGATGCCATCTATATTGTGAAGTGCACCAGTCCCTCCTGCAGCAAAGCACCCCCAAAGCATGATGCTGCCACCCCCGTGCTTCACGGTTGGGATGGTGTTCTTCAGCTTGCAAGCCTCCCCCTTTTTCCTCCAAACATAATGATGGTCATTATGGCCAAACAGTTCTATTTTTGTTTCATCAGACCAGAGGACATTTCTCCAAAAAGTACGATCTTTGTCCCCATGTGCAGTTGCAAACCGTAGTCTGGCTTTTTTATGGCAATTTTGGAGCAGTGGCTTCTTCCTTGCTGAGTGGCCTTTCAGGTTATGTCGATATAGGACTCGTTTTACTGTGGATATAGATACTTTTGTACCTGTTTTCTCCAGCATCTTCACAAGGTCCTTTGCTGTTGTTCTGGGATTGATTTGCACTTTTCGCACCAAAGTACATTCATCTCTAGGAGACAGAACGTGTCTCCTTCCTGAGCAGTATGATGGCTGTGTGGTCCCATGGTGTTTATACTTGCGTACTATTGTTTGTACAGATGAACGTGGTACCTTCAGAATTTGGAAATTGCTCCCAGGGATGAACCAGACTTGTGGAGGTCTACACTTTTTTTCTGGGGTCTTGGCTGATTTCTTGTGATTTTCCCATGATGTCAAGCCAAGAGGCACTGAGTTTGAAGGTAGGCCTTGAAATACATCCACAGGTACACCTCCAATTAACTCAAATTATGTCAATTAGCCTATCAAAAGCTTCTAAAGCCATGACATAATTTCTGGAATTTTCGAAGCTGTTTAAAGGCACAGTCAACTTAGTGTATGTAAACTTCTGACCCACTGGAATTGTGATACAGTGAATTAGAAGTGAAATAATCTGTCTGTAAACAATTGTTGGAAAAATGACTTGTGTCATGCACAAAGTAGATGTTCTAACTGACTTGCCAAAACTATAGTTTGTTAACAAGAAATTTGTGGAGTGGTTGAAAAACGAGTTTTAATGACTCCAACCTCAGTGTATGTAAACTTCCCACTACCACTGTACATGAGGTGAATAGATGTCTAATACTGGCTGTAAGCTATATATTATGTCAATGTCATATATTTGGATATATAATCGACCTGTGGTATAGCTGCATGCTCCAGTTCAGTATATTCATGACACTCTCCAAGCCTTTCTCATGTGTTGATGATATATGAAGTGACTGTATCCAGATCTATTCAGTGCCAATGATTTTCTAAGTATAGAGATATCATCATCACGCTTCACTCATTTCATCTCATTTCATCTCAAACCAAGACTCCTTTATTAAGAAGACCTACCCATATGGTATTTTTTACATCGCCTCAAGGCTAACATCTGTACACAGACCACAGACAACACATACACATGCACGCACGCAGGCTCACCTCACACACACACTCACACGCGTGCAGGCACACTTTCTCTCACAAACACACGCGCACGTGCACGCACGCACGCACGCACGCACACACACACACACACACACACACAGCGGCTTCCTCTGTCAAACAGGGAGAGATTTGTTTAGCGTTTGACCTCTGTCGTTGCCTGCCATCAGAAGGGATGAAGAGTGGGGACAGACATAAAGAGTCTGAGTGTTGAGTTTGTCTCTGGACTGTAAAGGCCAAGTCTGTGGCCTGGGAAGAGGAGTGTGGAGAGTTAAAATGTCTGTTTTTAACAGTCTGCTATTGATGGCTAATGAACCATTAACAAACACATTCCAAGAGTTTTCCATACCATGCTTTGGGAGAGATACACACATCCCACTGGGGACAGACGTTAATTCAATGTCTATTCCACGTTTGTTCCACGTCATTTCATTGAAACGTCATTTAAATTGAAATGACGTGGAAACAACATCGATTCAACCAGTGTGTGCCCAGTGGGATGCTTACACACACACACACACACACACACACACACACACACACACACACACACACACACACACACACACACACACACACACACACACACACACACACACACACACACACACACACACACACACAGGGCAGTATAAACACAGTTACATTACAAATATAAGTTGAATAATTGAATACTGTATCTTTGTAATGTTTCTTGAACGTTGATCAAACTCACTCTCCTGCTCCATTAGTCTGGCTCACTAACCATTTAACAGCCACTTGCAGCATCACTAACAAACCACTAATCATAGAGCCCAATTCTACATGTAGCACAGAGAGGCTGTAAATGTATTTCTCTCTGTTATGCTCCACCACTTCTCCACTCACTGCTGTAGATGAGGCTCTGCTTAAAAGCATTCACACACACATGCACACACACACTTTCACACACACAAACGTGTGCGCACCCACGCATGCACGCACACACACAAACAAACAGATGAGCCTGTCTGTCTGTCTGTCCTTTATAGTAACTTACTGTTTAAACCAACGTTTCTTTGGAATTTACGGTAACATACTGTACCTTTTTTACGGTAACTTACAGTTAACTGGCTGCCAGTAAGTAATCACTAAAAATACATTTTTTAAATCTTTTTTTTACAGTGGGCTAAAAGCAATCTGGTTCCTCATATGTCCTATGAAAGCAGGCTTTCTCCCCCACTATCTAGAATAGAGGAACATGTTAAAAGCCCAGTGCAGTCAATGTACAACAGCTGATGAAACTAACACCTTAAAAGTGTGAAAACATTTGATCAGTATTATTTCCTGATAGTTGCTGGTTAAAAATACAATTTACACAGGACCTTCTAATCAGCAGGTTTGCATGGTTTCAGCTTTCCATGGTGACATCACCATGCTGCAAATTGGTTAATATACCAATAAGAAAGAAAGTTCCAAACCTCCAATTCATGGGTTGCATGTTGCATCACAATATCGTTTTGAACGTTTGTTTTAGGACTGATGCCCAACTGAGCATTCTACTCAATGCATCCTCATTGAAAGCTGACGAAGGGTTGATCTAAAAAGTGCATTACTGTGGCTGCAGTATAATGTTAGCTAGCTAAGATTGAGGGAAGACCTCCAGATTTTAGCTAGCTAACATTTGCATTACTACCTGTTTTTGACTAACTTTTCTAAAGTAAATTTGACAACATGATGATGGCAAAGTTGTTTCCTACTAAATATGACCTACTTTATCAATGTCATTGTATTCCCAAGCCCCTATAGAGTAATTTAGAAGACACAGTCATTAGCCCCGGTTCAAAGTCATTAGCCCCCATTCTACTTTTGAGCATCGACGGCTGCGGCATCTGTAGAATGTTGATAACAATAGCAACGATGCAACCGAGTGACGGAGGTGCAACCATGAATAATAGCTAAGCTGTGTTCGAATATACTCCCATAATTGCATTCTTCAGGAAATGGGCGTGGCTTCACATCATTTTCAGATTTAAAGTCAATAATATGCAGCCAAAGTCCAATGAGAGCGGATATAAATTCATTGCCTTAACTAATTATGGCAAATGTTAAGAAAATGTTAAGCAATGTAATAAAGTAATGACTTTTCAAATAAGTTACCTTGCACGTTATGTTGGCTAGTATGTACCGATATGTTAGCTAGCTACCTAATGTTAGTTGGCCACTAATACATCAAACTTGCCAGTATATTAGCTATATGCTATCTAACTAACTACCCAACGTTTATTGACTTGATTATTCCCGCCATTCTTAGCTAAGTGGTATAGTTGTTGTGAGTTCTCAATGGACATTCGGGTACTTTCGTAAATTCGGTCTGGCTATCTACTCCGATTTCAGAGCTCAGTCTCGTATCTGTGTACCAGAGCGCAGAATAACTGATGAATTTACGAACGCTCAACACCCGTTGAATACGGCCGGTGTCAGTAAACGTATGCAAAAAAGCATAATTCAATTGTTGGCAGCAGCACAGCTACAGTCACCAATGCTCTGAATAACATTAAAACTGCCTAACCAGCTCTGCTAGTGGGAGTAAAATGGTCAGAGTGAGGTGTTCTCTCATTATGTGTCTGGAAGTAGCTAGACAGTTAGCTCGGGTGCTTGACTGCCGTTGTAAGGTCAGAATGTTCGGATCAACCCTACTCCTCCACCAGAGGGTCCAGTGTGTGCTCTGAACGCTCCTGAAGTGAAACGCTCTGAATGTACAAACGGACACCCGAAGTCGTAAAATGTCTAAGAAGGCTCAACTGAAAGGACACAGTTTGTTTACAGTATACTAATATTATATAGTATGTAGTATATACTCATTAAGTGTGTAGTATACAGTATGTTAGTATGGATATTCGAACACAGCTCTAGTTTTCAGTTTTCCCCTCCCCACTCAGACCCCTCCCAGACAGTCCTTGCAAAATTCTGGATAAAAAGTAATTTTTTGCCCATTTTAATGGAAATCTATTACAATAAGGTACTTAATTATTACCCAGAAATGGTTTGATATTGATATAAAAATGGCTGCATTGGGTCTTTGAAGTCCTTCAGGCTCCCAGATCAACCCCAAACATACATCATTGATCGCTGCATCCACCCCTGCCTTGTTTGGTTGGATACAGGGACTGAAATATAAAATGTCTTCATAGGGTTTCGTGTATTTACATCTCAATATTGAGATGTATAGTATGAACAAAAATATTTGCTAGTACAACAAATATTTGTATGTAGCTTCATCTCAATGTTATGATCCCTTTGGCTTTCTAGACGTTGTGTAGCCACTGCCTGTCAGACTTCTAATAGGTTGTATTGTGTGCCCGACTGTTCTTCAGCTGAAAAACGGCTGGGACAAGGTGTGTTTAATGGGCTTTAATAATGACCGTGTGTGTGTGTTTTTATGGTTATAAGCCCCTGGGGCATTGCATAACTTAAAGCAGCATTTTTACTTGGTTATCTGCCTACACTGAGCGAGAGAAGGATAGAGAGGGAGGGAAAGAGTTAGGGAGAGATGGACAGAGAGCTCAGACATGGATCAGAGTAACCAATGAAAGACAGGAAGGGAGAACCTCTTCATAACGGAGCTGAGGTGAAAAGAAGAAACTCCCAGGGCCGGGTCCCACTGAAGGCCTAACAGTGACACAGCAATTGGCAGTCGCTAGCAGATATTTATGACACGGCTGGCATGGTCTTGACAGGGCATCAATCCGTTACTTCTCACCAAGGTCCCTGACCACAACGGCGTTGTGACTGATGACAGAGTGCTATTTCTGCACGGTGGGCCGGGATGTAGGGCTTCGGTTTGGTCTTATCCGGGTGTAAATCCTTAACACTCACTCACAGGTTATCACCCAGAGGTGTTAGGTAATGACCTTAGCCAGCTGACCAAAAGGTCACCATGTTAAAAGGTCTCTTGAATAACGGTTGTTTGACCTATAAAACCTATGCATGTGCACGCACGCACGCACGCACACACACACACACACACACACACGCACACGCACACGCACGCACACACACACACACACACACAGGTTATCCAATGACACAGTAGTACAATATGAGTCATTGCACAATAACCCACACCAGAGATGAGATATACAACTACAGTAGCCATACTTATGAAACATTTATCAGTCTCTCCCTCCATCTCTCCCTATTCCATCTCCTCATCCCTCCCTAGCGGTGATGATCCTCTCTCTGCCTCTATTTCCACTTGACCAGAATTCAGGCTTCAGCTCTAGTATATGTAGCTGTACATCTGCCGGCCTGTTTTCACCGAGTTTTCCCATCATGGCTCACAGGGGCTCACAGGGGCTCACAGGGGCTCGCAGGGGGTCGCAGGGGGTCGCAGGGGGTCGTTGGTAAAGCATTAGTAATAGGAGTTCTCTCAAACATGCATCAGGAATATCATACAGAAATCTGAACGGGCATAAAAAAAGAGATGTTTTTTTTTAAACATCAATGTCTGATATTCAATAGGTGATCAGTGGGTGTGTGGCCATGGGCTGATCGTGAGTGAGTTCATCCTAGATGTCCAGTAGAGAAGCTCTCATCACCGGAAATGATCTGGCTGCAAAAAGACTCGTACAGACTCATACCGGTACACATGACTTCACCCACTGATGGCTGTGATAAGGAAGCGGAGCAGGATTAGGGGTGTGTGTGTGTGTGTGTGTGTGTGTGTGTGTGTGTGTGTGTGTGTGTGTGTGTGTGACCCCCAGACAGGCTACACAGTCTCACTTTGGGCGAATTTGCGTCGCCAGGCTTCTGCTCTCTCCTGCTTGCCCTCTCCCACTCTCTTTCTATATCTTTCCTTCTCTCCTCTCCTCCACCTTCTCCATCTCTCCTTCTTCCTGTTTGTTACCCAGTGCATCCTGCTATTTACACCGTAACTTAATGACATACTGTACAGCCTTCCCCATCTGCTTGGCTAGGTCGCCTGAGGAGACGCTCGTCAACTCGCATTCTGCTCACAGCGCTTGGCCTACATCGCTTACACACATAAATACACGCGTACACACACACACACATTGGAGACTGATGAGACAAGAGCACTAACACCCATAACAACCTTGCTTGGTTGTTAACCATAAGAGCCACTGTAATCACCACTTCTAGGAACCATTACCTGTTTACAAAACAGACACACAGACGTACGCACGCACAGACGACACACACACACACACACACAGAAACACACACTCACACAAATGCGGTCGGTCCACTTATGCAGATGGTAAATTACAAAGCAGTACGTGGTGACACATATATCAGGAAAGGGGAAATGAGGTGGCTCACAGGGATAATAGGAAGACAGAGAAATAGGCCTCGCCTATCCACAGTGGAATCATTTATAACACTGCATATTACAACACACACACACACAGACTGCCTTTTTCATAATGCACTGCAGACCTGGGTTCAAATAGTATTTGAAATCTTTCCATACTTTTAGTGTTTGGTTTAGTCAGACTGAAGTGCCAGACGGGTGGGTTTTGCAGCTTTGCAACTGTTCTATTGGTTCCACTGCGCCAGGCAAGCTCAATCAAGCCCAGCTAAAGTGTCTGAGATGATTTCAAATAGTATTTGAACCCAGATCATGTATGCTTATGGGGTTTCATATAGGATATTGGGGGATTGCAAACAGGAATGGAAGTGTTCCTCAACATCAGAGTTACATTCTGGGTTATCCATGGAAACAGTTATGACTATTGGGAGATCTGAGTGCAGATCGAATTCACTCTTCTTACCAGTCATGGTTTTTGTTGACATGACTACACCACTGTGTTAGACTCATTTGCCGGTGCTAACGTTTGAAGAACAGTAGAGTTTTGGTAGACAACATTTCCTACCTCTCGATATGTTGGGCTGTACAATCTTAAAGGCCTCTTGAAGAGGGTAGAACATGGGATGCGCCGAGGAAGGCACAGAGTACCAGTCAAAAGTTTGGACACACCTATTCATTCAAGGGTTTTTATTTATTTTGACTATTTTCTACATTGTAGAATAATAGTGAAGACATCAAAACGATGAAATAACACATGTGTAATCATGTAGTAACCAAACAAGTGTTGAACAAACCAAAATATATTTTATAGTTGAGATACTTCAAAGTAGCCACCCTTTGCCTTGATGATGCTTTATCTTGGCCAGGTCGCAGCATTCTCTCAACCAGCTTCATGAGGTAGTCACCTGGAATGCATTTCAATTAACAAGTGTGCCTTGTTAAAAGTTAATTTGTGGAATTTCTTTCCTTCCATATTATGGCAGAACAGCTCAAATAAGCAAAGAACAGAGAAAATGACTTTAAAATTACTATATTTACTTTAAGACATGAAGGTCAGTCAGTCCGGAACATTTCAAGAACTTTCAAAGTTTCTTCAAGTGCAGTCAAAAAAAACATCAAGAGCTATTTTGAAACTGGCTCTCATGAGGACCGCCACAGGAATGGAATACCCAGAGTTACCTCTGCTGCAGAGGATAAGTTCATTAGAGTTACCAGCCTCAGAAATTGCAGCCCAAATAAACGCTTCACAGAGTTCAAGTAACAGACACATCTCAACATCAACTGTTCAGAGGAGACTGTGTGAATCAGGCCTCATGGTCTAATTGCTGTGAAGAAACCACTACTAAAGGACACCAATAAGAATAAGAGATGGCTTGGGCCAAGAAACACGAGCAATGGACATTAGACCGGTGGAAATATGTCCTTTGGTCTGATGAGTCCAAATTTGAGATTTTTGTTCCAACCGCCGTGTCTATGTGAGATGCAGAGTAGGTGAATGGATTATCTCCGCATGGGTGGTTCCCGCCGTGAAGCATGGAGGAGGATTCTGCAGCAATACACCATCCCATCTGCGTCACGACTTCCGCCGAAGTCGGTTCCCCTCCTTGTTTGGGCGGCCCTCTGCGGTCGACGTCGCCGGTCTTCTAGCCATCGCCGATCCACTTTTCATTTTCCATTGGTTTTGTCTATGTTTCCCGCACACCTGGTTTTCATTTCCCAATTACTGGTCATGTATTTAACCCTCTGTTTCCCCCATGTCTTTGTGTGTGTTTGTTTATTGTTAGGGTCGGTATGTTTCCGGCTGGTTTGTTCCGGGTGCTGTGTTCACCCGTGTTGGATGGCAACCATTATTGTTCACACATTGGTTTTGTTACATTGTGCTGTTTTCTCTAGTAAAGTGCGTTGTTCACTCGTCTCTGCTTTCCTGCGCCTGACTTCATGCACCAGCTACACCCACCGCCTGACAATCTGGTTTGCGCTTAGTGGGACTATCATTTATTTTTCAACAGGACAATGACCCAACACACCTCCAGGCTATGTAAGGGCTATTTGACCAACAAGGAGAGTGATGGAGTGCTGCATCAGATGACCTGGCCTCCACAATCACCCGACCTCAACCGAATTGAGATGATTTGGGATGAGTTGGACCGCAGAGTGAAGGAAAAGCAGCCAACAAGTGCTCAGCATATGTGGGAACTCCTTCAAGACTGTTGGAAAAGCATTCCAGGTGAAACTGGTTGAGAGAATGCCAAGCGTGTACAAAGCTGTCATCAAGGCAAAGGGTGGCTACTTTGAAGAATCTAAAATATAAATACATTTTTATTTTATTTACACTTTTTTGGTTACTACATGATTCCATATGTGTTATTTCATAGTTTCGATGTCTTCACTATTATTCTACAATGTAGAAAATAGTAAAAATAAAGAAAAACCCTTGAATGAGTAGGTGTGTCCAAACTTTTAACTGGTACTATATATTCAAACATCCAAAATCGACGGCTGTTTCTAGTGACCAGGCTGAGAAAAATAATGCACCAGAAACATGCTTCCTGATCCTGCAAGAAAAAGAATAAAGTGATTATGTATTTTGTTTCTTAAAACAATAGAGCTTACTGTGTATAACAAGCCCAAAAGATTATTGCCTTTATCAAAAGGATTAAAATGTTATGCCACATAACATTTCTGTACATAAAAATCCACCATTTTGTTTTGCCATTTGTCATTGCTTTCACAACAAAGGAAGCATTCACAATGCACATCCATATTATAGCATCCTCCTGTGTAGGAAGTTGCTTTTAATCCTACATACACACACACACACACACACACACACACACACACACACACACATACACACACACACACACACACACACACACACACACACACACACACACACACAGACACACACACACACACACACACACACATACACACACACACACACACATACACACACACACGGAGAGAAGTGCGCGCACACACAGACGCACACACACACATACAGGTTAAATTAGCTTTAATTAGGACTGTGGAGCTGTATACTCTCAGTCCTGTGGATTCTGCTACTGCATATAGCTGAGAGAGAGACAGACAGAGAGAGAGGGAGAGAGAGAGAGAGAAGCTGGAGGTTTGGAGCCCCTCCAGAAAGACCCTAACCCTACATCACTATACCAGTGGTATACATACAGCAAGGCAATCTATATGCAAAACATTTAGCGCGGCTAAGAGTTAAGTCTCTAGAGCAGCCGAGATTCATAGGTTGTACAGTGATATAGAGACGGAGCAACTTATAACATTAGTTTATAAACACGTTATAGAGCACACTACATTATGGTGGGGAGAAGGGAAGGATTAGCATCTAGTGGCAACTTCCCCTGAAATAGTGGCATCATCAACTAGGGACATTAGGTATGAATTACAGCATCGATCTACAGTAACAAGGCAGATGACAGTGTACTCTGGTCTGGAGGTCTGGAGCAACAGGGAACCTGACATGATTTGTGGCATGGCCGTCCCATCCCCATCCATCCCTTCACACCAGACAGCCATGGCAATAAAAGAGCTGCATTTACAGCACTACTCTAATAACCAATTGCTTTGGCCTTTGGCAAATAGCTGCGAAGTAAATTTGAACACACTGCTCTGTGGCTCTGGGTTCATGCCTTGCTTTACACATGCATCGGTAAGTCCAAGTCCTCTGCACAGCAGTCGCATTGTAAGCAAAAGTGGGATAAAGTAACACACACACACACACACACACATGCGCACATGCACACAAACACACACACTCCAAAGACTCACTCTAAAGACTCAGCTTCCCTCTTTTGTAGTAATTTCATGCAGTTTCATGCCTTTGCTTCAAAGAGAGCACAGCTGTGTCATTGGATGAAGTCTTTAATCTATTCAGTCAGCGCATCTGTACTCTCAGCCATACACCACGTCATTAGAGGCCTGCCAGTGTGTGCGTGCGTGTGTGTGTGTGTGTGTGTGTGTGTGTGTGTGTGTGTGTGTGTGTGTGTGTGTGTGTGTGTGTGTGTGTGTGTTTCTGAGCTGCTCAGAATAAACTGACTTACTGGCACGTATGCACAGTAGTGGTGCTTGTTTTGCAAAATCGACTGTTTTGCTTGTACATGCATCTCTAGAGAACCAGGGTGGATGTATCTGTGTGTGTGCTAGACAAATAAATATGTTAGCTACAGTACAGCTCCCTTCCCATGTGTCTTTAGTAGCTATTGACTGCATTTTAAATGTCCATCATTAACTAATGAACCCTCTCCTCTCCTGTCCATCTAAAGAACCCCCCACCCCCCCTACACATATACACACACACACAAACACAGAAGGTCATGTATGTGATGGTTAGGAGGACAGAACACCCTACATTTAGACTAGCTAGAGCTCCATGTGAGGGATGCTGTAGCTGAAGCAGAGGATGCAGCATCTCTCATACCCTCAGAGCACAGAGAGGGAGGGGAGAGAGAGAGGGAGAGCGCACGGGAAGAGGAGAGACAAAAGGATAGAGGGCAGAGAGCGAGCAGCGGGAGGAGAAAGAGGAAAGAGAGAGCAGGGAGTGTTTATAGGGGACGAATTCCTTGGTCTCAATTAAGTGTTATGAGAGACAGTGTCATTGGTATGCTAACAAATGCAAGTCATCCTATCTTCATGCCTTGAGTCCACTGACACTAGTAGCGACACACTTGAAGTGATAACCTTCAGCTAACCTAATGCTATGATGACACAGCTAGCACTAAACACTGATGTCCCCAAACATCACCAGCGACTAAACCTAAATATGAACCTGTAAACCAGCGGTCTACAAATCTTAGGATATATATCAGGAGACCCACAAGAACAGTAGCCAATGATCTGAGACCAGAGAGACCAGATAGAGAGACCCAAACCTTTCTCATAACCAGGAGATCCCAACACCAGACACCAAACCTAGAACAAAGAGATCCCAACACCAGCCACCAAACCTAGAACAAAAAGATCCCAACACCAGCCACCAAACCTAGAACAAAGAGATCCCAACACCAGCCAATTATATTTAAAAAATCTGCCAAACAACCAGTAGGCTTACATAAAGGAAAACCAATGAATTAAACATTTTGACACGGCGGCCAGGGTCATGAAGGTTGTAGCTTACCATTTAGACGAGTTGCAGCCTCCTCCATACTATGTTGAACTTCAAGTGAAGTTTATTTTTCCATTCTCCTTCCTGGCTAAATCTACTTGTCAGGTCCCTCTCAAATGCCAGCTGGACAAGCTGGGCTTTTTGTTGATGTAACATGCTGCCTCTGTGTTCACTGAATACGTGGAGAAGGAATTTTCGATCATTGCTGTAGATGTCCCAAATGTTCATCCAAATCTATTTTTCAGTGCCAACAGCAGAGTTGGCATTGCTGACAAAGGCCCGCCATATCTTTGAAGACCACCGAGTGGAGTCCATTTGTTGTCGCTGGCTGTGGTTGCGATTTCATTTAGCAAGAATCAATAAACTCTGCTTCCACTGATTCAGTTTTGGTTAGATCCAACAGGTCGTCAGGTGCTAGTTACTGGGGTAACGAAGGTGCAGGTGCTTGTTGTGAAATTGCCCTTGTGCTTCTCGACCTGGTTGATCAGGCAGTATGAGGATGGGTGGGTATTACATTTGGTGTTAGGCTCCTCAACCTTGGTGGTCGAGACAGCAGGCTACTCGGTGAGCCCGGCATCGCACCGAACATGTTTTTTTTGCGCTTGGCAGTGCCCAGCCATTTTCGGATATCCATGCTGATTAGCCAGCTATAATTATTCAGCTATCAAAATTGAACGATGCTAGTAGCTACTAGCTAGTTTATAATTAGCTCTAGCTGTCTGGAAAAGTGAATAACTTTTTTCCCTCTCTGTGAGAAAAAAAATTGTCAATTTGACCCCGCCCTGGGTGGGATCCTATGAGCTTTTCTAACCAAGGTAATGAAGGCGGTACCTTATGACACTGCATGGCTAGGTGCCAAATCAGAATGCATTTTAGGATTGTAACTACTAAATATTACATTATTACATCCCCCCTCCCTCCCCCTCCTCAGATCATGAGTGCACACCTGGCATAGCCTCTGTCCCGGTCTGCGCCACTGGCAGGCCAGACAACGCTACATTGGCAAAACCGGGCATTGTAATTCATATACCATTTATTATGGGGAAACAAAGCTGGGGGGGCACAAATTATATCTGGGGGGTCCTTGCCCCATAGAGCTGTCTCTGACACTCCATAGAGCTGTCTCTGACACGCCATAGAGCTGTCTCTGGATCCCAACACCAGCCAACAACAACCCCAAACCTAGAACCAAGAGATCCCAACACCAGACAACAACAGATCCAAACCTAGAACCAAGAGATCCCAACACCAGACAACACCAGACCCCTAACCTAGAACCAAGAGATCCCAACACCACCAACACCAGACCTCATACCTAGAACCAAGAGATCCCAACACCACCAACACCAGACCTCATACCTAGAACCAAGAGATCCCAACACCACCAACACCAGACCTCATACCTAGAACCAAGAGATCCCAACACCACCAACACCAGACCTCATACCTAGAACCAAGAGATCCCAACACCACCAACACCAGACCTCATACCTAGAACCAAGAGATCCCAACACCACCAACACCAGACCTCATACCTAGAACCCATAGATCCCAACATCAGTCAAAACCAGACCTCAAACCTAGAACCATTTTCAGAAGTTGTTTTCATTTCAGCTAATCTAATTTGAAAACATTTCAACTGTATTAAAATATTAATTTTGTCAACAACAAAAAATAAAAATGTGCTTTCTTTTTTGTCTTGTAATGTACAGTACCAATCAAAACTTTCGACACACCTACTCATTCAAGGGTTTTTCTTTATTTTGACTATTTTCTACATTGTAGAATAAAAGTGAAGACGTCAATAATATGAAATAACATATATGGAATCATGTAGTAACCAAAAAAAGGGTTAAACAAATATTTTAGATATTAGATTCTTCAAAGTAGCCACCCTTTGCCTTGATGACAGATTTGCACACTTTTGGCATTCTCTCAACCAGTTTCACCTGGAATGCTTCTCCAACAGTCTTGAAGGAGTTCCCACATATGCTGAGCACTTGTTGGCTGCTTTTCCTTCACTCTGTGGTCCAACTCATCCCAAACCATCTCAATTGGGTTGAGGTCGGGTGATTGCGGAGTCCAGGTCATCTGATGCAGCATTCCATCACTCTCCTTCTTGGTTAAATAGCCCATACACAGCCTGAAGGTGTGTTGCGTCATTGTCCTGTTGAAAAATCAATGATAGTCCAACTAAGCGCAAACCAGATGGGATGGCATATCGCTGCAGAATGCTGTGGTAGCCATGCTGGTTAAGTGTGCCATAAATTCTAAAGAAATCACTGACAGTGTCACCAGCAAAGCACCAACAAACCATCACACCTCCTCTTCCATGCTTCACGGTGGGAAGATACAGACATACAGA
Organism: Salmo trutta; assembly: GCF_901001165.1. NCBI lineage: Eukaryota > Metazoa > Chordata > Actinopteri > Salmoniformes > Salmonidae > Salmo > Salmo trutta. The sequence continues at coordinate 5,484,700 of NC_042991.1, forward strand.
GATCATCCGTTCGCCAACTCTGCGTCTCACAAAGACACAGCAGTTGGAACCAAAAATCTCAAATTTGGACTCATCAGACCAAAGGACAGATTTCCACCGGTCTAATATCCATTGCTTGTGTTTCTTGGCCCAAGCAATTCTCTTATTCTTATTGGTGTCCTTTAGTAGTGGTTTCTTTGCAGCAATTCGACCATGAAGGCCTGATTCATGCAGTCTCCTCTGAACAGTTGATGTTGAGATGTGTCTTTTACTTGAACTCTGTGAAGAATTTATTTGGGCTGCAATCTAGCTCTAATGGACTCATGCTCTGCAGCAGAGGTAACTCTGGGTCTTCTTTTCCTGTGTCAGTCCTCATGAGAGCCAGTTTCATCATAGTGCTTGATGGTTATTGCGACTGCATTTGAAGAAACTTTGAAAGTTCTTGAAATTCTCCAGGATTGACTGATCTACATGACTTAAAGTAATGATTGACTGTCGTTTCCCTTTGCTTATTTGAGTTGTTATTCCCATAATATGGACTTGGTATTTTACCAAATAGGGCTATCTTCTGTATGCCACCCCTACCTTGTCCCAACACAACTGATTGGCTCAAACGCATTAAGAAGGAAAGAAATTCCACAAATTAACTTTTAACAAGGCACACCTGTTAATTGAAATGCATTCCAGGGGACTACCTCATGAAGCTGGTTGAGAGAATTCCAAGAGTGTGCAAAGCTGTCGTCAAAGCAAATGGTGGCTACTTTGAAGAATCTCAAATATAAAATATATTTTGATTTGTTTTACATGATTCCATACGTGTTATTTCATAGTTTTTATGTGTTCACTATTATTCTACAATGTACAACTTTTAAATAAAGGAAACCCCTGTAATGAGTAGGTGTGTCCATACTTTTGACTGGTACTGTAAGTGTTGAGATGATGCGTTAAATCCCAGACAAAGCTACTAGCTAGCTTGTATTTCATTGAGCCTGTTTCAGCCATTACCGAGGTGTGTTTGACAGGTCATTTCAAACATTCTCGGAAAAAAAACGTCAGGCACAAGCAAGAGTATGAAATTGTTGCAGGAGTCAAATGAAAGCAATCGATTCAGCAAGATTTAAGTGACAAGTTGATTTTGAACCCTTCAAACACAGGAAGTAAATGGCTGATTAAGACAGATCCTCAGGTGGGCGGGGCATGCGAGTTGCTAAATCCACAGCAAACTTTCGTCAAGGCTGACGTGGGAAGGATCTCTAGGATTGTCGTGCTGTCTCCTGATATCAGGGTCTGTCTGCTAAAGCCTCTCTAATCTCTGTGTATTGTTCTCTGTTAACAATCTTTGTTTATAATCGCACGTCAGCTGGCATTTGAACAACATCCCTGTTTTGCTGGTGATTGCATAACGACTGTAGAATAGAATACTATCTATTCTATTCAGACTCGGAATTAAGACCCTGTTGAAAATAACATATAACATGCTAATCGTAGCATGCATGAATCAATGTATGTATCATTGTATAATTAACTATATCAAATCAGAAAGCCATCCATTCCACTCAGTATAATTAGCTTAGCATACAGAAGGCTATCTGTCTTGTGTCATGCTGACCTGATCGATTTTTAACTAATGAATGACTGATATATAATTGGAATTCTAGACTCTTGCATATGTCGGCCGACACGTAGCCAACTAGCCTGTCATTTTGAGATGCTGCCAATGTTTGGGATGCTGACATGTAGCCTATAGTTATGAGATCCTGCCAATGTTTGGGATGCTATTTTGAACAAATGTGTGGCTTTTCATGATGCCTAGTGTTTCTGTAACATTAGTACCAACCAGATGTTTCCTAAGAGGATGAGTGCAGTGTGACAGGGGCTGTGGGGTTGTCAGTGAGGTCAGGGTAAGGGATATGGTTGGCTTTGAATACAACTGTCACAGCCTGGGTCATATAAGGTCAGTATCCACTGGGCACATGCTGGTTGAATCAACATTGTTTCCACGTAATTTCAATGAAATGATGTTGAGCCAACGTGGAATAGATGTTGAATTAACGACTGTGCCCACTGCTTAGTAGTGCGTAGTAGGTTTGTTGCAAAGCCCACATCCTCATTTGGACCATGTTGTAAAGATTAAGCACTGGTGATGTTACAGTATTACAGAGTGGTAGTAGACTACATCTTCAGTCTCTTCAAGTATCTCTTCATGTCAAGAACAGGGAGAGATAAACACAACTGAGCTGTAAGGACACAACAAATATTTTGCTTCACTGGCCTCAAATTGAATCTCAGATCAGTGCAAAATACAACACAAGACTTGATTGACCAGACAAGCCAACTGTGTGCCTGCTGCGTGTATACTGAGCGGAGAGTTTTAGACATTTTTTCCTACAATGTTCTCTATCATGGTATGGAGAGAGGAGGAGAGGATGGAGGAGGAGGAGAGGAGGAGGAGGAGGAAGAAGAGAAGGGGATGACTGAATGTTCTAGGGCACTGATGTCAGCCTCCGTCTCTCCAGAGAATTGCATGCTGCTTTTCAGTCCAACTCATTTCCCCTACTTAATTGGCCGATTCGGCTATTTATTCCATTTCTCCAATATACACCATTATTTGGGGATTTTTCTTGGAACTAGTACAATGTGAAATGGAATATAAAATGTTTGTTCAAATGTATTAGCTTTGAGTTAAGCTGACTCAATGATGGCATTGCAACGATACAAGAGGTCACCCATGCCATACTTCTGTTCTCTAATTAATGAGTTACTTTAAATCTTCAAGATCGCAGGACATTTTTGTTTTATTTTGTTGTAAACGCTCATGGAGATCAGTTTGTATAGACAGCTATGTGGGTGTAATAAAAACTTGAACTGGAATTGTTCTTATGTTACAGGCAATATTATATAAAATACCTGTTTGTCTTTAGAGCTTACTCTGCTATGTCCAGAGAGGATACATGGTGTGAAACAGGTAGGCCTAGACAAGAAACAGGGTGCAAAACGGTATTGTGCATCGCAACCTGCATTTGTTATGCACGACCTTGTTGCATCTTGTAAAACATTATCTGAACTTCTATTCCGTAAGTAGGGCCTACAACACAGTGCATATCAAACAACAGCATCGCACTGTATTAAACTAGACTAGGTGATAATTCACTCAGTGTTAATGTATTCATTAAAAATCAATGGAGAAAGAGAGAGAGCGAAAAAGAGAGAGGGAGACAGAGCGAGAGAGAGGTGGGTAAAGAGAGATAGAATGAAAGAGAATAAGAGAGATGTGTTCTGTGGCAAAGCAATATCGCCATCATGGAACTCTAAATATTACAGCAATTCACCCAGGATGGTGTTTCGCGCCAGCAGTTATAACATGTCAAGAAGTCTATGGTACCATCTGCTTGCCTGAGGTATATTAGGTACGGAGAGGAAAGGTAGAGAAGTCTCCCAGAGGTGAACAATAGAAACCTCTAATTACGCTGTAAGAATGCACAGGCATATCTTACAATAGCCTTGTGCAGACCTCCTGGCATTTAGATGTGCATAAGGCTCGGCGTACGATCCTTTAGGATCCCTATTCTAATGCTACGCGTGTAGTACGCTTGAAGTTAATTTAAAGAACAGACTTAAATGGGAAATGTATAATATGTATAATAAGGCCTTTATGACCAGAGTGTAGTCAAGATGTGCCTTGACTGTGTAGCTAATTTGGTTCAGGGATCTATTGTACGCTTATGCATGGCCGGTTCCAAGCATAAGCGACACAATCGGTCGCTTAGGGCACCCGGACACTAGGGGGCTCGCGACAAAAGTAATATATATATATTATACTGTATATACAGCACCAGTTAAAAGTTTCGACACATCTACTCATTCAAGGGTTTATCTTTAATTTGTACTATTTTCTACATTGTAGAATAATAGTGAAGACATCAATAATATGAAATAACACATATGGAATCATGTAGTAACCAAAAAAGTGTTAAACAAATCAAAATATATTTTAGATTCTTGAAAGTAGCCATTCTTTGCCTTGATGACAGCTTTACACACTCTTGGTATTCTCTCAACCAGCTTCATGAGGTAGTCACCTGGAATGCTTCTCCAACAGTTTTGAAGGAGTTCCCACATATGCTGAGCACTTGTTGTTTGCTTTTTTTCTCTCTCTGCAGTCCAACTCATCCCAAACCATCTCAACTGGGTTGAGGTTGGGTGATTGCGGAGGCCAGGTTATCTGATGCAGCACTCTACCACTCTCCTTCTTGGTCAAATAGCCCTTACACAGCCTGGAGGTGTGTTGGGTCATTGTCCTGTTGAAAAACAAATGATAGTCCAACTAAGCACAAACCAGATGGGATGCGGTATCGCTACAGAATGCTGTGGTAGCCATGAATTCTAAATAAATCACAGACAGTGTCACCAGCAAAGCACACCCACACCATCACACCTCCTCCTCCATGATTCACAGTGGGAACCACACATGCGGAGATCATTCATTCACCTACTCTGCATCTCACAAAGATATGGCGGTTGGTACCAAAAATCTCAAATTTGGACTCATCAGACCAAAGGACAGATTTCCAACAATCTACTGCCTATTGCTCGTGTTTCTTGGCCCAAGCAAGTCTCTTCTTCTTATTGGTGTCCTTTAGTAGTGGTTTCTTTGCAGCAATTCAACCATGAAGGCCTGATTCATGCTGTCCCCTCTGAACAGTTGATGTTGAGATGTGTCTGTTGCTTGAACTCTGTGAAATATTTATTTGGGCTGCAATCTGAGGTGCTGTTAATGGCTGATTTCTGAGGCTGGTAACTCTAATGAACTTATCCTCTGCAGCAGATGTAACTCTGGGTATTCCATTCCTGTGGCGGTCCTCATTAGAGCCAGTTTCATCATAGCGCTTAATGGGTTTTGCGACTACACTTGAAGAAACTTTCAAAGTTCTTGAAATGTTCCAGATTGACTGACCTTCGTGTCTTAAAGTAATGATGGACTGCTGTTTCTCTTTGCTTATTTGAGCTGTTCTTGCTTTAACATGGACTTAGTATTTTACCAAATAGGGCTACCTTCTGTATACCACCCCTACCTTGTCACAACACAACTGATTGGCTCAAATGCATTAAGGAAAGAAATTCCACAAATTAACTTTTAACAAGGCACACCTGTTAATTGAAATGCATTCCAGGTGACTACCTCATGAAGCTGGTTGAGAGAATGTCAAGAGTGTGCAAAGCTGTCATCAAGGCAAAGGGTGGTTACTTTGAAGAATCTAAAATCTAAAATATATTTTGATTTGTTTAACACTTTTTTGGTTACTACATGATGTGCTATTTCATAGTTTTGATGTGTTCACTATTATTCTACAATGTAGAAAATAGTTAAAATAAAGAAAAACCCTTGAATGAGTGGGTGTATCCAAACTTTTGACTGGTACTCCATATACATATATAAACACACACTACATGACCAAAAGTATGTGGACAGCTGCTCGTCAAACATCTCAACTCAAAATCAGAGGCATTAATATGGAGTTGGTCCCCTTTGCTCCTATAACAGCCTCCACTCTTCTGGGAAGGCTTTCCACTGGTGTCACGCCCTAACCGTACAGAGCCTTGTTATTTTCTCTATTTGGTTAGGTCAGGGTGTGATTTGGGTGGGCATTCTACCTTATGTATTTCTATGTTGGCCTGATATGGTTCCCAATCAGAGGCAGCTGTCTTTTGTTGTCTCTTATTGGGTATCATATTTTGGCAGCCTTTTCCCACTGGGTTTTTTGTGGGATCTTGTTTTTGTTAGGTACTGTGTAGCCTGCAGAACTTTACGTTCGTGCTTGTATTTTGTTGTTTTGATGGTGTTCATTTTAATAAAGGGAAAATGTTCGCCTAACACGCTGCACCTTGGTCTCCTTCTTACGACGAACGTAACACCGGGACTTGCTTCCATTCAGCCACAAGAGCATTAATGAGGTTGGGTACTGATGTTAGGCGATTAGGCCTGGCTCGCAGTCGGTGTTCCAATTCATCCCAAAGGTGTTTGATGGGGTTGAGGTCAGGGCTCTGTGCAGGCCAGTCATGTTCTACTTTGAAGAATCTGAACTATATAAAATATATTTTGATTTGTTTCACACTTTTTTTCTACAATGTAGAAAACAGTAAAAATAAAGAAAAACCCATGAATGAGTAGCTGTGTCCAAACTTTTGACTGGTACTGTATATATATATATATATATATATATATATATATATATATATATATATATATATATATATTTATATATATATATATATATATATACACTGAGTATACAAAACATTAAGAACATCTGCCCATTCCATAACAAAAATTGACCAGGTGAATCCAGGTGAAAGCAATGTTCCCTTATTGATGTCACTTGTTAAATCCACTTCAATCAGTGTAGATGAAGGGGAGGAGACAGGTTAAAGAAGGATTTTTCATCCTTGAGACAATTGAGACGTGAATTGTGTATGTGTGTCATTCATAGGATGAATGGAAAGACAAAACTTTTAAGTGCCTTTGAACGGGGTATTGTATTAGGTGCCGGTTTGTGTCAAGAACTGCAGCGTTGCTGGGTTTTTCATACTCAATAGTTTCCTGTCTGTATCAAGAATGGTCCACCACCCAAAGGACATCCAGTCAACCTCACACAACTGTGGGAAGCATTGGAGTCAACACGGGCCAGCATTCCTGTACTTTTGACACCTTGTAAAGTCCATGCCCAGATGAATTAAGGCTGTTCTGAGGGCAAAAAGGTTGGGGGGTTCCTAATGTTTGGTGTATATATTAACCTTTTTTGTTAACGCTTTACTTGACACCACTAACATGTTATGACATGGTTATAACCATAGAGCCAGTTTCATCATAGCAGGTCTAAATATATGTGTTATGACCATATTATGACAGGTTATGACATGGTTATGACGCTGGGTGTCAAGTAAAGTGTTGCCTATTTTTTTGGGGGGGGGGACTCAGTCGGGGTCTCAACTTACTATTGAGAGTTAGAATAGTAGAATACACCGGGTGCAATTTCGAAATTTGGTAGTGTATCAGCAGTTTTTCTCTTGTTATGTCAGTCACTGATAGTCACTCAATTAGCCATGTCAGCTAACTATTTTTAGATGTTATAAGTCATTACAAAATGTGTAGAATTGCAGGAAATTAGCTATACAACAGAAAAAATATTTTCTGCCCCATGGCAAAATAGAATTGCATGAAATGTGTTATAAAATTACACCATTTTCTCTCCGCACCATCTCAAAATGTACTGTGATTGTTTTCAATTAAAATGGTCAAAAATAAACAAAAATAGCTTCCTAGCAAAGAGCAATTTCTTAAGCAATAATTTTGCTAGGACTGTCTGGGAGTGGTCTGAATGGAGAGGGGACTACTGAGAATGTGCTGTTATTGGCAGAGAGGTTTGGAACTCTCTTTCTTATTGGTCTATTAACAAATTTACCGCATGGTGATGTCACAATGGAAGGCCAAAACTCCAACCCACCAAAGCAGGCTGACATTTCAGGCAGCCTTTTCAAACAGCTCATACACTAAAAGGACATTATCATAATGTTCACAATTTCACAGTATTATTCCAACCTCATAGTATGGAAATATATATAAAACACAAGAAAATCACATTTTTGACTGCACTGGGCCCTTAAAACTGCAAAATGTCCCATGGCAACATTTGCAGAGTTACAGGAAATTAACTTTAAAACTAAACATTTTCTCTCCACCGTCAATAAAGATTTTCCGTGAGATGGTGGGCCCCCCAACCAAATCTCGCATAGGGCCCTCAAAAGGCCTGCTGGCTTGTGTGATAAGTAACCTTGCCTGAGACTTGTGTTAGCTCCCAGAGATAATGTCTAGGGCCTAGTCTTTAGCTGAGTAGGTTAACATGGTCTTGAATTTTGCATAGTAAAACAACCGGCATTACACCCCATTACTGTTTCCCTGAAAAAGATAATCACTTCAATTTCATCTCTGTTTTACCGTTAGATTTGGGCCTAAACTGTAGAGCCCCATTCAGACTAACGGAACACAGACCAAGACCCATATTTACAAAGCTTTGAGTGCTGATCTAGGTTCAGCTCCCCTCTTATTCATTATGATTTAAAAGGCTAAACTGATCCTAGATCAGCCCTCCTACTCCTACGCTTTGTGAATACTGGCCTGGATTTTTTTAATCCCTGAATGGCTTTCCCAGCAGGTGTTCTTACTGTAGATGGCAACAACAAAAAAGATGTTTTGATTGATGAAAACACGAGGCAGCGGTCAGCTTAGTGCTTCACCTGATTTCCTATGTAACTGCTATGGAGTACTGCAGAGGCGAGACACAACATCCAAACCGATTGTCTTTTTAAACCTGCCCCTTCTAAACGGCTATCGCTTTAACAGCGATTACACTGGAATTACACTCACACTTACTCACTCGCACGTTACCAGACGGTTTAGTGATTGAGTAGACTTGAGTGAGGCCTACACCACACACACAAACACATGTACACGCAAACACGCTCTATCTCTCTCTTTCTCGCTCTCTCTCTCACACCCACGCACACGCGCACACACACACAGTCACACACACACATACACACACACACTCTGAAACAGTAATTCCCTAGGACAGGGAGTGAGTGGCAGAGCAGTAATGCCAGTTCAGGGCAGCGGCAGCATAGCCTGAGGGCATCCCTTGGTATTCAGGCTCCAATAGCCCTCTCATCACTGCCCTCTGATGCTAAGCCCCCAATGCCCAGCCCACTGGCACACACACACACACACACACACACACACACACACACACACACACACACACACACACACACACACACACACACACACACATGCTCTTTCTCTCTCCAGATTTTATCTTGCTCTCAAACACATAAACACACACACACTTCCCCTCACCAGTGCACTCTGATCCCAATACCCCCCCCCCCCCGACTGAATCATTGGAGCTACAAAGACAGTAGTCTTCTCTGCCACAAATACAGTAGTATTGAATCAAAGTAGAAGTTGTCTGTCTGCACAGATATAGGATCAGTTTACCCTCCCCCAATTATAATCTTACCCGTAGGAAGGGGGATGCAAATTTGACTGTAAATTGATGTCTAGGGGGAAAGGGAATAACTAGGTTATTGTTGAGTGGAGCTCTCCTCCGGCTGGCTGGCTGGCTGGGTAGAGGGACAGACATGGTCCAACCCCACGTGACATTTGCATTGCTACAGCCCCCTGAGTCATGGTACACACACCGAATTATGCCATGCACCCACACCCACACACCGAGTCATGCTACACACCCACACCCACACACCGAGTCATGCTACACACCCACACCCACACACCGAGTCATGCTACACACCCACACCCACACACCGAGTCATGCTACACACCCACACACCGAGTCATGCTACACACCCACACCCACACACCGAGTCATGGTACACACCCACACACCGAGTCATGCTACACACCCACACATCGAGTCATGCTACACACCCACACCCACACACCGAGTCATGCTACACACCCACACACCGAGTCATGCCATGCACCCACACCCACACACCGAGTCATGCTATGCACCCACACCCACACACCGAGTCATGCCATGCACCCACACCCACACACCGAGTCATGCCATGCACCCACACCCACACACCGAGTCATGCCATGCACCCACACCCACACACCGAGTCATGCTACACACCCACACACCGAGTCATGCTATGCACCCACACACCGAGTCATGCTACACACCCACACACCGAGTCATGCTATGCACCCACACCCACACACCGAGTCATGCTATGCACCCACACCCACACACCGAGTCATGCCATGCACCCACACCCACACACCAAGTCATGCTACACACCCACACACCGAGTCATGCTACACACCCACACACCGAGTCATGCTACACACCCACACACCGAGTCATGCTACACACCCACACACCGAGTCATGCTACACACCCACACACCGAGTCATGCTACACACCCACACACCAAGTCATGCTACACACCCACACACCGAGTCATGCTGCACACCCACACACCAAGTCATGCCATGCACCCACACCCACACACCGAGTCATGCTACACACCCACACACCGAGTCATGCTACACACCCACACACCGAGTCATGCTACACACCCACACACCGAGTCATGCCATGCACCCACACCCACACACCGAGTCATGCTACACACCCCCCGAGTCATGCTACACACCCACACACCGAGTCATGCTACACACCCACACACCGAATCATGCTACACACCCACACACCGAATCATGCCATGCACCCACACCCACACACCGAGTCATGCTACACACCCACACACCGAATCATGCCATGCACCCACACCCACACACCGAGTCATGCTACACACCCACACACCGAATCATGCCATGCACCCACACCCACACACCGAGTCATGCTACACACCCACACACCGAGTCATGCCATGCACCCACACACCGAGTCATGCTACACACCCACACACCGAATCATGCCATGCACCCACACCCACACACCGAGTCATGTTACACACCCACACACCGAGTCATGCTACACACCCACACACCGAGTCATGCTACACACCCACACACCGAGTCATGCTACACACCCACACACCGAGTCATGCCATGCACCCACACCCACACACCGAGTCATGCTACACACCCACACAACGAGTCATGTTACACCCACACACCGAGTCATGACACACACACACACACACACACACAGAGAGAGAGAGAGGGTCATGCTGAAAAAGCACAAGCACAGTGAAACACAGATATGCAAATCTGTGACCTATGAAGACGTGTCTGTCGCACTCACTCTGTCCTCTCTCCTCACCAGACAGGCCTTTCTGCTCATCTTCTCATCCTTCCGTCCTCCTCCTCTCTACTCCTCAGTGTTACCCTTGTCTCCTCTCTTCTTCCTCCCTCTCCTTTTCCTCCTCCTCTCCTCTATCGGGGTCTAGTTCATTTACATGCACCTCCAATCCTTCCCTCCATCATCAGAATCGATCTCTGTAAGTCTCCCAGACACACTGGGTTCAAACTTCCAGTCTTACAGAGGCGTACACACGCACACACGCACACACGCACACACACACACACACACACACACATACACACACACACACACATTTAACCATTCAAACAATATTCCCACGATCACTACATATGAAACAACACTGTAATCGCCCCTCCTACTGTATCAACAGTGACAGAGATGTTACAGACATACAAAGTCATTATGAAAGAAATGACTAGATGAGTGGCCTTTCACAACGTGAAGTCCATGACTATATCAGAGACACATCCTTAAGGCATGCATACACCCCGATAGCCTAGTATAGCCACAGGCCAAATATAGCAATTCATGTGTCATGCGTTCCTTACCAGTGCCATTCATTCTCCAAGCCCCTATACTACCACTGCAAGACACACATAAACATACTATCGGCCTATGCCTACTCTATTGTAGTATTAGAGTCTAATATTAGTGGAATGAATGTTCTGATAACTTCAAAGGTTATTATTAGGGGTACTGCATGCAGAGCACCCTCTAGCTTTGATCATTATGCAAAGCTGTTGTGCTCGCTGCTGAATACATTAGCGACCGGATAACCAGCGACTGTGCGTGTGTTTGTGCATACACTATATTACACTACATGGCCAAAAGTGCTTATCGAACATCCCACTTCAAAATCATGGGCATTAATATAGAGTTGCTGCTTTAACAACCTCTGCTCTTCTGGGAAGGCTTTCCACTAGATGTTGGAACATTGCTGTGGGCTCTGATGTTGGGCGATTATGCCTGGCTCGCAGTCGGCGTTGCAATTCATCCCAAAAAGTGTTCGACGGGGTTGAAGTCCGGGCTCTGTGCAGGCCAGTCAAGTTCTTCCACACCGATCTCAACAAACCATTTCTGTATGGACCTCGCTTTGTGCAGGTGGGCATTGACATGCTGAAACAGGAAAGGGCCTTCCCCAAACTGTTGCCACAAAGTTGGAAGCACAGAATCGTCTAGAATATCATTGTATGATGTAGTGTTAAGATTTCCCTTCACTGGAACTAAGGGGCCTAGCTCGAACCATGAAAAACAGCCCCAGACCATTAATCCTCCTCCTCCAAACGTTATAGTTAGCACTATGAATTGGGGCAGGTAGCGTTCTCCTGGAATCCAACAAACCAAGATTTGTCCAACAGACTGCAAGATGGTGAAGTGGGATGGATTCATCACTCCAGAGAACATGTTTCCACTGCTCCGGAGTCCAATGACACTCCAGCCGACGCTTGGCAATGCGCATGGTGATCTTAGGCTTGTGTGCGGCTGCTCAGCCATGGAAACCCATTTCATGAAGCTCCTGGCAAACAGTCTTGTACTGACGTTGCTTCCAGAGGCCCTTTGGAACTCGGTAGTGTGAGTTGCAACCAAAGAAGGACAATTTGTACGCGCTATGCGCTTCAGCAGTCGACGGTCTTGTTCTGTGAGCTTGTGTGGCCTACCACTTCGCGGCTGAGCCGTTGTTGCTCCTAGACATTTCCACTTCACAATAACAGCACTTACTGTTGACCGGGCAGCTCTAGCAGGGCAGAAATGTGATGAACTGACTTGTTGGAAGGGTGGCATCCTATGACGGTGGCACGTTGAAAGTCACTGAGCGCTTCAGTAAGGCAATTATTTTCTTAATTTATTTTTGTGTTTAACCCACTTTTGTCTCATCGCTGCAGCTCCCCAACGGGCTCGGGAGAGCCCGTTGCTTTCTCCGAAACATGACCCGCCAAACCGCGCTTCTTAACACGCCTGCTTAACCCGTAAGCCAGCTGCACCAATGTGTCGGAGGAAACACCGTTCAACTGATGACCGAAGTCAGACTGCAGGCATCCGGCCCGCCACAAGGAGTCGCTTCAGCGCCCTCCCCTCCCCGTCACGGCCGGTTGTGACACAGCCTGGGATCGAACCCAGGTCTGTAGCGATGCAGTGCCTTAGACCGCTGCGCCACTTGGGAGGCCCTCAGTAAGGCCATTCTACTGCCGGTGTTTGTCTATGGAGATTGCATGGCTGTGTGCTCGATTTTACACACCTGTCAGCAACGGGTGTGGCAGAAATAGCCGAATCCACTAATTTGAAGGGGTGTCAACATATTTGTGTATATATAGCGTATTACTGCGAGACGCGAGCGGCCTAGGCTGGGGTCTCTGCTCCAGTTAATCTGAAGGCCAAAGAAACACACCTGTTTAGGCGAGGTGCTGGCTAGCGGAGTAGAACACTTGGAAAATAAAGGAGAGCCGCACACTCTAGGAGCTCAGATGCCTCTGCCCCGGGTTGCCATAGGGATCCTTGTCTGAGTGTTGGGGACAGGGACAGGGATGGGTACAGAGAGAGAGAATGGTACCACTGTGGTAGTAGTGTTATTGAATCAAGGCCTTCTCCTGAAGATGAGGCACATGACATCAGTTTAAAACAGTCACACCAAAATAGCTGCATGAACACATAAATATCTACACACTAAGACTGGAGAGGTAAAATATATAAAAAGCACTATTACAATGTAATTACATTATTATTATTATTATTTAGACCTACCTGTCATTGATTTGCAACATTACTATGTGCCAATGACACTCAAGAGGAATAGGCTACATTCTGTTCCTATGTAAATTAGCCTTCTATCCAGTTTATTATAGCAGGATTAGGCTAAGTGCTCGACCCCAGCAGCATACCACTTTTAATTTCCCTCTATTCACCTTCTAATCCGGGAGAAACATTGAACTCGCCATCTGTTCAACCAAACCGCCTACTGTAGCCTACTGTACTAGCATACTGAACTCTCATCTCCATCACCACAATCATCATACATAGCCTACACGGTCCGTCTGGTGAAATAACATCCTTCATGGCACCGAGGATAATGTCAAACACCGCTGATGAACATGACCCCCTGACAACAAACAAACATCCGCGTTCTTAAGACTCCATTGATTGAATGCTTTCACCACAAATGCAACTATCGTCTATTTCGGCTACAAAATGCAGGCAGCATTTCGCAGCGAGGTGCGCACCCCGTTTCAACACCAAGGACAGCGGATGTAGCTCGTATTCAACCCTGCAGACTGTAGCCATGATACAGTAACATACGCTCGCTCCCAACGACATATGTAGGCTATTCCCGACTGGCCTGTAGAGGAAGGACAAACGGCTATCAGTGCCCGTGGTGTTTCACTGTAGAACTATCAGCCTAGGTTACTAAATGGGAGGGACGGAGCTAACCCTTATTTCGCTATTACAGAGAGCGGTTTTCTGCATACCATATTTCACAAAATGGCACATCGCAGAGCGTTTATCGAATACTAGAAGTGCACCTACCTGCTGTCTTGAGGTTGACCCGCTCACATGTCCCGCCGCTGTATTTGGTCTAGTTATTATGATTATTATGGTGGGTACCGTTATGTGGCTGTCAGCGCCATGTTAATGTCTCTCGGTGGTGCTACTGAGCTGCGCCGTACAATACTGTATGGAGCAACCGCTGTGTGCAGGCTTACATCCGGGGTGTTGTGGAGAGGAGAGGAGAGGAGTGGGGCTTGGAGCGATCGTCAGAAATTAGAGCACCTGTATTTCTGGAATGGCCCGCGGTTGAACGTTGGAAGAGGATTCGGCCGGGAAATATTAGGGGGGTAGTACAAATTGAATTTAAAATCAATAATGTAGCCTGGGTTATTATTTCGTTTTCAGTGTAACAGTAAAACGTGGTCGCCATATAGTCAATGCAACGCCCTCTTTAAGATTTGAGATGATTGAATGACAGTGAAGGGCTGTGGGTGAAACGTGCAGCAACAGTGACACAGATTATTATAGGCCTATAGGCTAATGAAGCCGACGTTTTTGCATGTTTATTTATTCAGAGCTATAATCGGTAACACGATTATGCAACGTTGCAGCTGTTCATGGCATTCACATGCAATTCCAAAAGACTTCTATGATAAATAGGCTAAAATGGGAATAAGCGACAGCCAGTGAGAGGGATAATCAAAATGTGCAACATCACGGGAAATAAAATTGGAAAAAAAGGGGAAAAAGTCAAAAGTGGTCCATCAATGACGTATATGGGTTTGAGTGCGAACAGTGACGACACTAATGGTGTTTGGCTTTGATGTGGCGCGGCTGGCAACGTGCACGCATCACTGGGGCAACGCCAGTGATGTTCATGGAGTTTGCTTTACATCGAGTTGTTATAATTCTGAGGATGAGCACAAAGCAATGCAGCACATTGGTCTGATATAACCCTTGCTTGTTAATAACAGGACTGGATGAAATAATTCTTATGTCAAGATAGTATGATGACAGGGACTTTGAAAGTCGTCATCAGTGGTCACATTATAATCTGTTTATAACTGAACTTGTTATCATAATATCAGTGAGGTGGAGGGATTTTAGGACTCAATTTTAGCCAGTTGCCTGTCATTGGAGGTCTGTTTGAGTGATTGATTATTAGTCCAGATAGGTACTGCTTAACTGGACTGATAATTGGGCTATATATAATATATATTGATCATATTCTATCTGTGGGACTTAGTAAACTGAACAAGACCTCCAACGTTCACTCTGCTACTGTAAAGTGTGACATCCCTGCTAGTTGACAGTGTCAGGCCCCACATTGATCTCAGCCTGTGTTGGCATACAGTTAGGGGCTGTCCCAGTGTCTGAAGGGACAAGTGTAGGCCACTCACTTTGGAGGCACCTCAGGCCTTTGACTGGGGGGGGTTACATTTACATTGACGTTTTAGTCATTTTAGCAGACACTCTTATCCAGAGCGACTTACAGTAGTGAATGCATACATTTCATACATTTTTTTCTCCGTTTGTGCATGCAGGTGCGCGTGTGTGAGACAGCATCATCCTCCCACTTTCCTCCCTTTCCCACTCTCCCTCCTTTCTCTCTTCTCCTCCACAGGGAGTGGGTTTGCCAGAATAAACTTGTTTTAAACACCAAGAAAACCAAAGTTATGTTGGTCTGTTCCACTAGGAAAAGGCCAAAACAGCATGGGATACAATTAAGTATGGGAGGAGTACAAATTGAAGAAGTGGCAGAAACCAAACTATTAGGAGTGCAGCTAGACAACTGCTTATCATGGTCATCTCAAATAACTAATCTATGTAAAAAAAATATTAAAACAGCATGTATAATCAGAAGGATAGCTAAATATTTACCAGGAAAAATTCTTAAGCAAATAACACAAGCTTTAATTGAGAGTCAAGTGAACTACTGTTCTGTGGTCTGGGGAAATGCATCATCAAGTGAAGTTAGGAGGCTGCAGATTGCACAGAACAAAGCAGCAAGGATTGTTTTACGGTGGAGATATGGTTTTTCTGTTGCAGTCATACACAATGTTCTTGGTTGGTCATCAATCGACAAGATAATTGAAAAAAACATGCTTATTTTATTTCATAATATACATAATTTAAAACGACCAAGTACAATTCACAACGGCAATCAGTTGGTAAGAGACAGACATTCCGTAAATACTAGGAATAGATTGTCCACCATCTATGCGTTATCCAGACAGAAAAGAGAAATAGGCAAAAGAACATTTCCATTTAGAGCAATAAAGAAATGGAATAAATTAACTGAGCAAACCAGAAACCTTTCAATATATAAATATAAACATTATTTTAAAACAATTTAAATATAATACACAGAAATGTTGTGGGATTACAGTAGATGAAGAATCCATATTTTTTAGATTGATTATTTATTGGTTTATTACGTTAGTATATTATGTATGTTTGTAATAGTGTGTTATATGTGAAAATGTGTTCGTATATAAATTGTATTTTAATAGTTAAGGACTCTTGGAAGATTAGTCCAAATGGGGACTAAAAGAGATCCAAATAAAATCAAATCAAATCCCTCCTCTTCCTCTCCACAGCTCTCTCTCAGGGAATGTGATCCCCTGTCCGTGTACAGTGTCCACCCCTCCACCACTCAACCACGTCATCCTTCCTGTCTCTAGCTCAGGCCTATTTCAGGCAGTGGCTAGCACACTTGTTATGGCTTTTCACCATCACCCTCAAATGGCTGCAAAGGGAACCATTTCTATTGGCTGGGAGAGGAGAGGGAATCCCCACAACAGAAGACATCGCAAGTAAAACAGTGCTAGTAAAATAACTTCAAATACACTGGCAGGGGAGGACTGGGACCAGAAATTGTCTCTGGCATTTCGGTCAACCTGGACCATTTTTTTCCTTGAGGTCGTCACACTGGTCAGTTTTTCCCCTCGAGGCCCCGATTATTAGCCAGATAAATATAATTTTGCGCAAAAAAACAAACAAGTTAGTCAGGCCCACAAGGCCTACACTGTGTAGCATACAGCATAGGCCTACCAGTGTGCTGGAGTTTATTTCTCTAATATTGAGGGGTTGTCCCACCATGCACCTGGGACTTCATATGGTGTGCGAACTGCAAAGAACACTCTTTTCAATCTAATGAAGTAATGCCAAGATCTGAGCCTTTCAGTAACTTCTACCAGGAATCACGTAGGCCTATAACACATGACTGGTGGTTGTTGACATTCAGGTTGAACACATAAGAATATACAGGTGGCCATACTGTATCAACTGTGCCAGATTGTGATTGCAACATGCCTGAGGCCATTATGTTCTCTCAACATACAGTACCAGTCAAAAGTTTGGACCCACCTACTCATTCAAGGGTTTTTCTTTATTTTAACTATTTTCTACATTGCAGAATAATAGTGAAGATATCAAAACTATGAAATAACACATGGAATCATGTAGTAGCCAAAAAAGTGTTAAACAAATCAAAATATATTTTATATTTGAGATTCTTCAAAGTAGCCACCCTTTGCCTTGATGACAGCGTCGCACACTCCTGGCATTCTCTCAAACAGCTTCATGAGGTAGTCACCTGGAATGGATTTCAACAGGTGTGCCTTGTTAAAAGTTCATTTGTGGAATTTCTTTCCTTAATGCGTTTGAGCCAATCAGTTGTGTTGTGACAAGGTAGGGTTGCTATACAGAAGATTTGGTAAAAGACCAATTCCATATTATGGCAAGAACAGCTCAAATAAGCAAAGAGAAACAACAGTCCATCATTACTTTAAGGCATGTAGGTCAGTCAATCCGGAAAATTTCAAGAACTTTGAAAGTTTCTTCAAGTGCAGTCGCAATAACCATCAAGCTCTATAATGAAACCGACTCTCATGAGGACCGCCACAGGAAAGGAAAACCCAGAGTTACCTCTGCTGCAGATGATAAGTTCATTAGAGTTACCAGCCTCAGAAATTGCAACCCAAATAAATGCTTCACAGAGTTCAAGTAACAGACACATCTCAACATCAACTGTTCAGAGGAGACTGTGTGAATCAGGCCTTCATGGTTGAATTGCTGCAAAGAAATCACTACTAAAGGACACTAATAAGAAGAAGAGTCTTGCTTGGGCCAAGAAACACAAGTAATGGACATTAGACCACTGTAAATCTGTCCTTTGGTCTGAGATTTTTGTTTCCAACCACCATGTCTTTGTGAGATGCAGAGTAGGTGAACAGATGATCTCTGCATGTGTGGTTCCCATGATACCCTGATGAAGACAGCTTGGCTGTCGAAACGTTGGATATTACATTTTTGCATCTGAGCTCCTAGAGTGTGCGGCTCTCCCTTATTTTCAAGTTTTCTACTCCGCTAGCCAGCACCTCGCCTTAATAGGTGTGCGTTTCTTTTTCTTCTAGATGGTTCCCAGCATGAAACATGGAGGAGGGGGTGTGATGGTGCTTTGCTAGTGACACTGTCAGTGATTTATTTACAGTTCAAGGCACACTTAACCAGCATGGCTACCACAGCATTCTGCAGCGATACGCCATCCCATCTGGTTGGCGCTTAGTGGGACTATCATTTGTTTTTCAACAGGACAATGACCCAACACACCTCCAGGCTGTGTAAGGGTTGTTTGACCAAGAAGGAGAGTGATGGAGTGCTGTATTAGATGACCTGGCCTCCACAATCACCCAACCTCAACCCAATTGAGATGGTTTTTGGATTAGTTGGACCGCAGAGTGAAGGAAAAGCAGCCAACAAGTGCTCAGCATATGTGGGAACTCCTTCAAGACTGGGCGGCTACTTTGAAGAATCTCAAATATAAAATACACTTTGTTGGTTACTTCATGACTCCATATGTGTTATTTCATAGTTTTGATGTCTTCATTATTATTCTACAATGTAGAAAATAGTAAAAATATAGAAAAACCCATGAATGTGTAGGTGTGTCCAAACCTTTGAATGGTACTATGTATACTGTATCCCTGGAAGGGCAATACAGATACTTTCAAAAATAGAAGTTAGTTTCAAAGTTGTCCATTCGTTCAAAGGGACATATGTAAATAAAGAGGCTTAAGAGAGAAAGAACAGTACATTTCAATGGTAGCTAATACAGTATTATATAGGTCGATGTGTTGTTTTTGAGAATTGATATAGCTCTATGGATGGTTTCTTGTATTTTCTTTATCGGTGAGCTTGGTTTTAAATAAACCACTTGTTTCATTGTCACTGGCCACCAGGGGGCCAGCCACACATATGAAGTACAGACAACATATCTAAACTGGACAGGTGAATCCAACATTACTTCTTGTAATAAAGTTTTGATTCATATATTTCATTTAGTCTTTGTCGAAAAAAGAAGAGAAATGTCATCAAATCCTCTGATTGAGCTCGTGATCATTTCCATGTAAATAATTCATTATGAGTCAGTAAGTGGATCAGAGGCTAATGCACATCAACTAAATCCAACATAAACTTTTCAAGCACGCTTCAAATAACTCTTTCCATGTCAGTAAAAGAAACAGAGTCCATCAAAGGGGTCTTAAAATCCCCAGGTCAGTGTGCCTGGCTTGCTTCCCGTCCCTATGGCAACAGCAGACAGTCCTTCTATCCCCTCTCTCTCCAAGTTAAACCGTCTCTCTCTGGGAGAGCTCTGGGCAGAAGCTGCCTGGGTTGTAGGCACAGATTTAGGATCAATTTACCCACCCCTAATCCTAACCCTAATCATTAGGAGTAAAAAAGCAAAACTGACCCACATTCATGGCAGTAAGAGTATATGCAGCTACAATTTGAATGATTTATTGATTGACTGATTGATTTAGGTTTTCAGATTAGCTTTCACTGCAATGATTTTCTTTCACTAATCTAGTCATGTCTGACGAGGGTCGAGGGATTACGTCTAGGAAGGATGAAGGCAGAATGAAATTGAGGAGGGCGTATGCAGTTTAAGAGTATTAGAACAGGGCTTATCAGGGCGTAATGCCGCCGCAGCCGCTTTGGAGTTGACACACACAGTATAGACACACACATACACAAACATACAACCCTTTGGAGCTGGCAGACCCCGGATGCTCTCTTCTGCCTAACAGCCTCACGCTACCTTTTTTTAAGCCCTGTCATGGGCTGACATCACAGGTCACAGGTCCTCTTTAATGGCCATTTAGGTACGCTAAACACTTGCACACACACATACACACACACACACACACACACACACACACACACACACACACACACACACACACACACACACACACACACACACACACACACACACACACACACACACACACACACACACACACACACACACACACACACACACACACCCATACAGACCATACAGTGGCAAGATGGACCAAGGACATTGTTCTGAGCCTTGATATTTGGGGAGGCTGTTTTATTCTGCCCTGCTAAACAATATCCCATGGTCACGCAGAGCCGTGGCTCTCCATCCTCTGGCTGGCCATAACAAGGTCACCACCATCGAGAACACAACACAACAACGTTTCTACACCACAAACATGAAACCCTCACACTATGGGATAGGATAGGAAAGAATAGGATTGGGATATGATAAGATAGAGCATCAGACATCGGGAGATGCCTTCAATACCGTCCACTAGGGGCAACGTGAGCACATATTACATATTACGCTCAAATTAGGCTCAATGCTTGCTAGGACATCGTGGTTGGGGATAGACAAAGTGCTTAAACCATGTGCTTCAGATCCAAGGATTGCAGGTTTGAACCCAGTGCTAGGCACTTGTTTAATTTTTCTCCTTATCCCAAACCTTAACCCTTACCTTAACAAGTCATAATTAATGCCTAAACTTAACAGTCAAGTTTTTTGTGCTTAACCGTCAAGTCTTTTCTGTTTTACCAATCTTAACCCTTGCCTACACTGTCAAGGAGTTGATGTGAATTTGACATTAGCTTAAATGCAGTTCATGGCAAGTACATTTCTCTATTTCATATAGTAGTACAACTACTGTAATATAAATACAGTATCAAAGCAAAGTACTGTGTAATGAAGCACAGTACAATACCGTAAAATTGATTGTATTATACTGTAAAAAGTTAATGCTACCGTAATCGTGATGAATAAATGAATGAATGAATGGATGGAAGAATCAAAATCATTGAGGGGTGATGTTTGTATTTTACAGTATTTACAAGGGATTGGTGCAAGCAGGTTGGCTGTTAGGTAATGTGTTTACACACTACAGCATATCAATAAATATTTGGTGTTTTAAATCACTTGCACTTCTAGAGGCCTTACAAAGGCTTCCAAATTAGCAGCGACTACTGGGCAAAACAGACAGGCAAATACTCAACCATTTAAGGTTCAAGACTTGCTGCCACTCAAATCTATCCCAATATATTTTAAATTGATGGAGCACTACTACTACATAGGAGATAAATAGGTACAGCATTCTCACTCACGGGTGCAACAAATATAGCCTCTTACAGGGCATTCCTCAAAATATGCTAATGAGCCTCTACCAAAAATACCATCCACCCTCTAGTGGTCAAAAGGTTTTTGGTACTCCAAAAATACAATACGGATACTGTATTCTGCGGGGTGGAATTATAGTGCCATTCAAAATAGCACAATTCTTTCCACACCCACAAACTTTTGCCACAATGCACCATACTTTACAGTATGCTGCAGTAAAATGTTTCACAGTATTTTACTGTTGACAATACCCAAAATTACCATATACATGAGTTTTTTGTTACAGTGTACTTTCACGTCATCCATAGACGTTTATCCTAACCTGGACAAACGTTGAATACTGAAGTGAGACCGTAAGATCTTGCTGTGTCTTCTTACCTCCAGGTACACCCAGCAGGGTGGCCAGGGGCTTGAGGAGGGTGAGAAGGATAGCGAGCTGGGGGGAAATAGGGGGTGAGATAGGGAGCGATGGTGGCTTGAGAGGCTTTGAGGGGTTGGGGGCTGATGAGGTTGGTGATGTGTGCTGAGGCAGAGAAGGACAGGAATAGAGCCTCTCCTCTTTCAGCTGCTTGAGCTCAATATCACTCAGTCACAGCTTACGACCATCTATGGGTCATCATGCCTGGCTTTGTGTCATCATTCTCATTGTGACATCAGAACTGTTCTGATAATGACACTTCTCATTGACATGAGATCTCTTATCATTATGACATGGGAACCCTTCTCATTATGACATCAGAAACCTTATCATTAAGATATCAGAAACCTTATCATTGTGACATCAGAAACCTTTTCATTTTGTTATCAGAACAACTGATAGTAATAGAATCCATACTCCGAGTCCATATTCACGTCATAAGAAATTATTCCCCTCGACCACGCCCACAAATTTAGGGGAGCAAACATTCTTTCCCATTGGCCCCCACAGGGCCAACTTCGTTGTTGATTTGAAGAAATAACTAAATACGCTGAAAAGCTGCTTTGTTGTTCAATTAATGTATACTGTATGTACCCAGGTCAAAAATCCCAGCGTAAAGTTCGCAATGCTCCCACGTAGGGAAATAGAGCCTGCAAGAAGAGCCCTGTGGCTTCAGGCTATTCGCCATGGGAGAGTGGGAAATGGGGGGACCCAATGTCCAAGTCATTCAGGAAAGTCGTATTTCTGGTCTAAATGCTGGTGAGTTACAGTCACTCTAATATCCAAAAGTTATTTCCGGTTGTATGTAATAATGCCAAAGATGTTCTGAGCTAATAATGTCAGAAATATCACAAATATATATATATAAATATATATACTGCAAAGTTGCTTAGGAGCCATGAAGAGGGTGATCATGTCTATTGGCGCCGTCTTGCAACAGGTATCTATGTGTGTATTTCATCACAGGCAAGACATTTAACTTGTTTAGTGTAGTCAGTTTGTAACTAGTTGTAGCTGTATAGTCCGTTTGTTTGTTTTTGGTCTTGGCTAGCTTCATGTTCTGGTTGGTAGCTAGCTAGCACTCACTCATGTGGTTGCTAGCACCGTCATGAAAAAGGGCATGAGGGAAGCCCTACAATATTACATTTTTCTAAGTAGTGAGAACGCTAGTGAGCAGGCAATGTTGAAAAGTAATCTTTAGACATGTTGTACTTTTCTTAAATGTAGTTTTCTAATTAATTAAAACAAGCGACAACAAGAAAATTGTGTTTGAAAAATGTTTTTGTTGTGAGCCAAGGGGATAAACTAGGCAACCACCGGTTGTTTTCCCCACAGGTGAGCGGGGCTGCGACGTTCTACCTAATACCAACTGAGACTATAGAACGGGCCTCCCCATTCAGGTCAATGATGGCATAATGGATGGAGTCAAAGCACCATTGGCAGCGATTACAGCCTCGAGTCTTCTTGGGTATTATGCTACAAGCTTGGCACACCTGTATTTGGGGAGTTTCTCCCATTTTTTTCTGTAGATCCTCTCAAGCTCTGTCAGGTTGGATGGGGATTGCACAGCTATTTTCAGGTCTCTCCAGAGATGTTCGATCGGGTTCAAGTCCGGTCTCTGGCTGGGCCACTCAGAGACTTGTCCCAAGGCCACTCCTGCTTTGTCTTGGCTGTGTGCTTAGTGTAGTTGTCCTGTTGGAAGGTAAACTTTTGCCCCAGTCTGAGGTCCTGAGCACTCTGAAGCAGGTTTTCATCAAGGATCTCTCTGTACATGTCACAGCTGTCGATGAAGGGGGACCAAAACGCAGCGGGTAAAGTGCTCATCTTCTTTTATTATTTAAATAAAGTGAACACTTAAACAAAAATAACAAACCGACAATAAACAGTTCTGCAAGGCACACGGCTATACAGAAAACAACCACCCACAAAAACACAGGGAAAAACAGGCTGCCTAAGTATGGCCTCCAATCAGAGACAACGAAAGACACCTGCCTCTGATTGGAAGCCATACCTGGCCACACATAGAAAAAGAAACATAGAAATAGAAAACTAGAACCAAAATCCCCTAGAACCAAAAAAGCCCAAAACACACAAAACAAACACCCCCTGCCACGCCCTGACCATACTACAATTACAAATGACCCCTTTACTGGTCAGGACGTGACAGTACCCCCCCCCCACCACTAAAGGTGCAGACCCCGACTGCACCTCCAAAACAAAAAAACCCACAAAACCAACCCCAAACCTAAAGGGAGGGAAGGGAGGGAAGGGAGGGTGGCCACCGTCAACAATGGTTCCTGTGCTACACCCCCCCTTCGCCAATCCTCCCACTACGGAGGTGGCTCAGGCTCTGGGCGTAGCTCCTGTTCCGAAGACTCTGGGCTGAGAGGCATCGCTGGAGGCCCCGGGTTGAGAGGCGTTGCTGGAGGCACCGGGCTGAGAGGCGTCCCTGGAGGCCCTGGGCTGAGAGGCGTCGCTGGAGGCCCCGGGCTGAGAGGCGTCGCTGGAGGCCCCGGGCTGAGAGGCGTTGCTGGAGGCCCCGGGCTGAGAGGTGTCGCTGAGGAGCGTCGCTGGAGGCTCCGGGCTGAGGAGCGTCACTGGAGTCTCCGGGCTGAGGAGTGTCGCTGGAGGCTCCTGACTGAGGAGCGTCGCTGGAGGCTCCGGGCTGAGGAGCGTCGCTGGAGACTCCGGGCTGAGGAGCGTCGCTGGAGGCTCCTGACTAGGGAGCGTCGCTGGAGGCTCGGGGCTGGGGAGCGTCGCTGGAGGCTCTGGGCTGAGGAGTGTCGCTGGAGGCTCCTGACTAGGGAGCGTCGCTGGAGGCTCGGGGCTGGGGAGCGTCGCTGGAGGCTCTGGGCTGAGGAGTGTCGCTGGAGGCTCCGGGCTGACGTGACAGTACTTTGTTCTGTTTATTTTTCCCTCGATCCTGACAAGTCTCCCAATCCATGCCGCTGAAAAACATCCCCACAGCTAGAAGCTGTGAACACCATGCTTCACCTTAGGGATGATGCCAGGTTTCCTCCAGATGTGACACTTGGCATTCAGGCCAAATATTTCAATACTGGTTTCATCAGACAAGAGAATCTTGTTTGTCATGGTCTGAGAGTCCTTTAGTTACCTTTTACTGAGGAGTGGCTTCCATTTGGCCACTCTACCATAAAGACCTGGTTGGTGTAGTGCTGCAGAGATGGTTGTCTTTCTGGAAGGTTCTCCCATCTCCACAGAGGAACTCTGGAGCTCTGTCAGAGTGGCCATCGGGTTCTTGGTCACCTCCCTGAACAAGGTACTTCCCCACCGATTGCTCAGTTTGGACTGGAGGCCAGCTCTAGGATGCGTTGATGGTTCCAAACTTCTTCAATTTAAAAATGATGGAGGCCACTGTGTTCTTGGGGACCTTCAACGCTGCAGAAATATTTTCTGTTTTTAATAAATTAGCAAACATTTCTAAATACCCTTGTCATTATGGGGTATTTTGTGAAGATTGATGAAGAAATCATTTTAATGAATCCATTTGTAACGATGTACTCTGAGAGTCGGGAAGCAAGTTCAGGGAGTGAATACATTTAATAAATAAATGAAACCAACACCGACATGGAACAGAAACAGAAACAATGACAACTGGGGAAGGAACCAAAGGGAGTGACATATATAGGGCAGGTAAACAAGGAGGTGATGGAGTCCAGGTTGAATGTCATTATACGCCTATTGCTGGTGACAGGTTTGCGCCCTAACGAGGGAGCACACGTGACACCATTTTAGAATAAGGCTGTATCATATCAACATATACTGAATACTTTTTGAATGCACTGTAACCCTTCTCATCATGACATCACATCCCTTCTCATTATGATATCATGACATCACGTCCCTTCTCATTATGACATCCCAACCCTTCTGTTTATGGCATCAGAAGCTTTTTCTGACTCCAGAATGTAACTATGATGAAGCAGATGGTTCTATATTGTACAAAGTCTTACTTCAAGTTTCACTGCTCACAGTTTGAGTCCCAGTCCAGGGGCTCATGGGAAAGTGAGTCATCATGGCATCATCAGATGCTCCACTTAACACACACACACATACGCACTACGCACACACACATACACACAACGCCTGTGGCCCTCAAATGCCCTGCAACCCTCAGCCACACAATGCACGGCATTGTGGGTCACAGCTGGCGAGTTGAGGTCCTCCTGCGGGGTGTTCTCTTGCGTTCACGCAGCCATGCTGGATGTGTGTGTCGTGTGTGTGTGTGTGTGTGTGTGTGTGTGTCTATATGTTATCATGTTGAGCCTTGGCGGCCGATGATTACACTTGAGAGGACGGAACATAGCCTGCCAGACGCAGGTTGACATGAAGTGTATTCAACTTTGCTCTATCGTATTATCCAATCACTGAAAGGCAAGCTGTGTAATGGTTGTCCACGCGTTCCAATGATATCCTGACTCTGAGTCGTGAGTCATATCAGTCCAATGTACATGGAAATAGACAGTAATGTGGGCAATGTGACACCAAGGAGTCAGCTGGGTAAGCTGATCCTAGATCTGTGCCTAAGGGCAACTTAAACCCAAAACGCATCTACAGTACATGCTGTGAATGTGCCAGTGTCATCAAGTGGTTTAGTGGATGTACTACAAGCTCTTTTCCATGCAGAAACATTGCTATTGCTTAATTCATGAAGATCGCCAAAGCGATGTGAGTTATCCATTCCATGCTTGAATGTATTGACCCAGTTTGCCACAGGCTCACTGTGCAGTCAGTCAGGATTCCAGGGGCTAGCATAGCAGTGTCAATAGAGTGACTATAACAGAATGACTTCTGTTTACTGATCAAAGCACAGGTAAAACAGCATACATAGGAGTTGAGTTGATCCATAGAAATAAAAACAATACAGCTAGATAGACCAAGTCCATGGCTCTTCCAATTCCCAGTCTGTCTACTCATACCCCATTTAAATGTCCTACATTTCTCAACTCAAATTACAGCTAGTCTAATCAAAGAGAACTGACACAGTGAGTGGACCATGTTGGGAATGTTTGTTTGTTGTGTTGTTGTTACCGTGGACACCATTGATCTGTTTATCACAGAGTTCGTTTGACCATGACTCTCCACCTCAGCACCGTACTACCTACAGGAATTAGGAATGTAAATTAGACAAACACGTCTTAGTTGCCAGAGGTTAGGTGCAGGGGATTTCCATTAGCCTGATTCCAGATCTGTTTGTGATGTCTTGGCAAGGCCTATGGTCATTGTTTTGTGTGACTACATACGAGTGGCAAGACAGCACGACCAGTTCTAATACTGGCGGCATATTTGCATACCTACAGACCGATTACAGGGATCAAAATCTGATCATGGATGGAGAGAGGGATTAGGGTTGACAACAGGGACGAATATTAATCTGGGAGATTATAAAATTCCTTTGACATTGTTTATGCTTCAGTTATCAATTTCCTCCAGCTTTACTGCTCTCTGGGAGGGCTAGGCTACACTTTACTCTAAGAATATGTCATACGGGCTTCATAACACTGTCATAACACTGTCATAACGACGACATAACCTTTACGTTGAGAGATGGATCAACAGAGTTGATTATGTTCATCACCGTTACCAGGAAACTGTTAGGCTGGGCCCTCTTCTGTTGAGATACAGGGAGTGTCCCAAATGGCACCCTATTCCCTATGGGCCCTGGTCAAAAGTAGTGGACCAAAAAGGGAATTTGGATGCAGCCACACACTCAATGCAGTGAGACATACTTTCCACCAGCACAGGGAACCAACCAGAGGCCTGACTTCACTCTAAAGCTCCTCTCAGGTTTGCAACACAGTGGAGGTATCTGTCTGTTGTAATGACATTACTGTCCCTGGCACAGAGACCATGTCAGGGTATATCAGGGAGTTGGTTAGAGTCTGTGAGACCATAGTCTCATGACTGGCTGCTGAGCAATGAAGTCAACCATGTTACCGACAGCAGACTCAGAACCCATCAGTGTGTTTGTGAGATTCCTTTCCTGTGGCGGTCCTCGTGATAGCCACTTTCATCATAGCCCTTGATGGTTTTTGCGACTGCACTTGAGGATACATGACTGACCTTCATGTCTTAAAGTAATGATGGACTGTCGTTTCTCTTCGCTTATTTGAGCTGTTCTTGCCATAATATGGATTTGGTCTTTTACCAAATTGGGCTATCTTCTGTGTACCACCACTACCTTGTCACAGCACAACTGACTGGCTCAAACACATTAAGAAGAAATTCCAAAAAACCTTGTGTTGTGTTGTTTGCACTCTCCCTCTCTTTCTCTAAATGTCTTCTGGTGTCTCTGTTGATTGTTTCATTCCAGCCACCCCATCATTAGTTCAATTTTGTCAATTTCAATTTATTAATCAACCAACAGTTCGACAAAAGTGCATCAGTCCACTGCAGTACCACATTTTTTTAGCAAAAGCACATTTCCAAAACGTGTCACAAGTCGTGCCTTATGTCCTACATCCGATGGATTTTCATGAGACCCAAGCATTTTTGCTAATCTGTTTTTGCAGCACTTCCAAAAGTACATCTTGCTCTGGAATGTTTGTTTGTCAAGAGAAGGATATATACATAATCACCACATCTTAGAGAAGACAGGACACACAACAAATGCTACTAAGAGATACATCTTAGTCTATGGAACCTGGGGTTTCACAGGGTTAAGACAGCCTACTTCATAATAAAGAAATGTATAGATCTACTCTTCATATTGTGTGCCATATTTTGATACGGTGAAAGTTGTGACCGGGAATCTTTCCACCTGGGCGTGTTTCTCCCAGAAAAGTTGGGAATGAAGGAGTGGCCTAATGAAAAAGAGAAGGTATAAAGGAGGTCATAAATATGTGTGTGTGGATTCCCGCTGTAGCTGTCTAGCTGTCACCTCAACAACCCAGCAACAACCTGGTTCTACAGTGTTACACCTGAGGAGCGCAGTGAATAACAGGTAACTAAGATTTGACTAATTGATCTGTTTTTTTTTATTTATCCAGGTTAGTCCCTTTGAGACTGAGATCCAGAAAATCTGTATTGTCCCATTGGTGACATCTGACCAGGGAGCTCTTACCTTATTTCATTGATTTAGTATTAAGTGTGATGCAATTTTAAATTAACGTTTATTCGATTTGATTTACTTATTCAAGCTCAAGCTGTGTGAAATCCTATTTGATGAGACATACAGTAGAAGTGATGGCTGACCTCTGTGATGGGCTTGTCCCCCCCAAAAAGTTGGTGATAACGTTTATATTTAAACTTGACGAAGAAATATACAGAGCCAAAGACTGAATTGTTGCTTCTTATAGTAGCTGCTGAGAAAAGGTAATCAACTTATTTGGGCATGACTGCAGTTACGGTTTGGAGGCCAATTATGGGATGGTAGCCTATCTTATACTACGCATCCATATCATACTTGCAGTCATGTTATAGTCTATAAGACAAAGACAATGCACAGCAAATACAAGACTCGTCTGAGGGCAGGTAATCAGGTTATGATGTAATTGGTGAGTAGCTATCTGTGGAATCTGCTGTGCTAAGAGGGTAGGATAACAGCAGGCTTGTGTGACTGGTGCAGAATGATTACAGTCTAAGACACTGCATCTCAGTGCAAGAGGTGTCACTGCAGTGCCTGGTTCGAATCCAGGCTGCATCACATCCGGCCGTGATTGGGAGTCCCATAGGGCGGCGCACAATTGGCCCAGCGTCGCCCGGGTTTGGCCGGAGTAGGCCGTCATTGTAAGTAAGAATTTGTTCTTAACTGACTTTCCTGGTAAAATAAAGGTAAAATAAAAAAATTGAAAATTAAAAATTACAGACAACATTTCCACTGTTTCATATACATTCTTTACTGAGGACTTTATGGTGCATCATGTGCCAAATGAGGATTTGCTCCAAGTGTTACAATTGACTTCATACTCAGTGTATGAGTAGTGTGGGACTTGGTCTTCAATATACTGGAGGCAATGAGTTTATGAGCCTATTTGAATTTACTAAGGAATGTTTCCAAAACGCCTGCACATTTTTGTTGTCAGTTGGTACTTCAGGGACTGGTGACTGGGGCCATCTAGTGGTAATATATATATAGAATAGCTGTCCCTCCTATTTAATGTCAATTATTGATCAGGCTTGAAAATGGGGAAATGTGTAAGATCTCAAGTGGGAGTTTTGTCATATCAATACTTTATTGGAACTTAATGACTGGTTATCCGACAGTGGTGAGTTCCTAGTGATTATGTTCAATTATAGCCTTATCTACATGTACATACTACCTCAATCAGCCCGACTAACCGGTGCCTGTATATAGCCTCGCTACTGTTATTTTTCACTGTCTTTTTACTGTTGTTTTTATTTCTTTACTTACCTATTGTTCACTTAATACCTTTTTTGCACTATTGGTTAGAGCCTATAAGTAAGCATTTGACTGTAAGGTCTACACCTGTTGTATTCGGCGCAGTGATAAATAAACTTTGATTTGAGTTGAATTGAATGATGCTTCCGTTTGTGATGGAGAGGAAAAATGTTAGTGATGCTGTTCTTTCTTTACTTGCAGATACTATGGAAGTAGGTACCTCACCTCCTCCAACCTCTACACTGACAACTAACGACTGAGAACACAGCTCTCACTGTCTCAGCGTTCTTGAAGAATTTAACCGTTGTTATTCAAGTATTCTGAGATATTTCTTGAATTCTTGAATGTCATGTCTGAATAGGCCTCTATCTGTGCGCACTGAATGTGTGTGTGTGTGTGTGTGTGTGTGTGTGTGTGTGTGTGTGTGTGTGTGTGTGTGTGTGTGTGTGTGTGTGTGTGTGTGTGTGTGTGTGTGTGTGTGTGTGTGTATGCATGCATGCATAAGGGTTTTAGCGTGCATGTGTGCATGTGTGCATGTCTGCATGTGTATGTGTCTCTGACTGTGTATGTGTGTACCCTTCTTGTCCCACCAGCTCTCTGATGCTCTGTGTGGCTGTCCGTCCTCTGGTTCTACCCCCCAGGGAAGCAACAGCATCTGGCCCAGCCAGAACCTAACAGGGGGTCCTGCCTGGCCGACACAGCCTGGCCAACAGCCCACCCAGCCCCCATCTTGCTGGCCTGGGCAACCCAACACCCCCTGCTGGCCTGGGCCACAACCATCCCAACCAGCCCCAGCTTCAGCCCAAAACTGGCCTGGTCCCCAACCACAACCACCCCAATCAGCCCCATCCCATCCCTGCCAGCCATGCTGGCCTGGACCCCAGCCTCCCCAATTCCAGCCCCAGCCTCCCCAACCCCAGCCGCAGCCCCAACCTCAGCCTGCACCCCAGCCTTTTCAACCTACAGCTTCAGTCCCGGCTTCTTCCCAAGTCCCCAGCCAGCCTAGTGCCCCAAGGTGGCCGGTTACCCAAGGCCTTATCCCAGGCGTTAACCCAGGGTCTGGATGGCCTTTCAGCCCTGGTCAGTCTGGTTGGCCTGGTCAGAATCCAGGTGGCTTTACACCTGCTCCACAGTGGACTCCAACGCCAGCTGGACATCTGGTGAGAGACGAGAAGTAGGATCTAGAGAAGCTGTAGTGTAGCTTTAGTGGAGGGAAGGAGAGAGAGGGGGATGGAGGGAGGGAGGGAATTGGCAAAAATATTGTATTGGTGTGAAGACAGAGCCATATCCTAAATGTCAGTGTGTTGTGTTGGTGTATAGAGCGTGCCCTACAACCTGAACCTACAAAGAGGCATCTACGACAAGATGATGATCACCATCATGGGCCGGGTCAAACCAAATGCTAAGCAGTGAGTTCATCAACTACCATAGTCTACTATGGTCTTTGCTGTTTACTAGGATTAATAAGATCCCTGACTAATCGCTTAGATGTACACATTACCAGTATGTTATTTGAACACAACTGATGGAATAAGTCAATCCGTACTGTTGACTGTCCCGGAAGAGTGGGCCTATCAACCTGATGACTGGGGCTTGTTTTCACTGTCTAATGTCTTGGCCTATCTTTTTATCAATCTGATCAATAAAACTGTTTTCATTTATCATATCCCCTCCAGGTTCACAGTGAATTTCGTGCGAGGTAATGACATCGCCTTCCACCTCAACCCTCGGTTCAACGACGGGGGCAAGCAGGCAGTGGTGAGGAACACCATGGTGGGAGAGCGCTGGGGGAAGGAGGAGAGGCACACACAGGGAGGCTTCCCCTTCATGGCTGGACAGTCCTTCGAGGTCAGTGGGAACTTCCACGGAGGCAGTGCTCCTGTAGTCTGTACTGTACTGACTAACAAATCAACTGAGTTCCACTTTCGATAATGTCTGCGGCTAAATGACACTATATTGAACTCCTCTCTCCCTTTCTCCGCCTGTGTTTCAGATGAAGATTCTGGTTACGTTTGAGGAGTATAAGGTGGCTGTGAACGGAGCTCAGCTGTTTGAGTTCAAACACCGCGTCAGAGAACTCAACCAGATCGATCGCATCAACATCCTCCATGATGTCATCCTCACCTACGTCAACGTAGACACGATGCCATGACACCCACACCCATGACATCACTATACAGCATATAACACCCAGCATGTGCTAAATACATACAATTCATTATTTGCACCTGTTTCATGATGATGATGATGATGATGATGATGATGATGATGATGATGATGATGATGACGATGATGAGCTGTGCTCATTCTGTGGTGCACACACAGTACTGCGTCAACGCCCACTAACTTTGTCCATGTGCAAATATACGTGATCTTAGGACAAGAAAAACTTCTGGAATGTTCTTCACTGTAACACATTGCTTTCATCAAAAGAGAAAAGTTAACTGTTTCCAGCAATCAGCAAATATAAGCGCACAGAATTGTATACGTCTCTCCGTTCCATATCATGCATAATATAAGGAAAGAGCTAAGCAATGGGGGGACCGTCTATTTTAAAATGCTTTTTAAACTCACCATCTCCATTCATTGTGAGCATCCACTGCAGAGCTTTGCTTTGGTGTAGTTTGAGGCCTGTCCATTCATATCAGTTGTGTTCTTCCACCGAATTCCCTTTTCCTGATGTCTGTTGGGGATTCTTTTTGTGCTTGCCAATGCAAAGTCTCCAAACCTGCAGTGTAAGAGCAGACCGGCCTACGTATTGAATAGGCCTACGTATTGAATAGGCCTACGTATTGAATAGGCCTACGTATTGAATAGGCCTACGTATTGAATAGGCCTACGTATTGAATAGGCCTACGTATTGAATAGGCCTACGTATTGAATAGGCCTGCGTATTGAATAGGCCTACGTATTGAATAGGCCTACGTATTGAATAGGCCTACGTATTGAATAGGCCTACGTATTGAATAGGCCTACGTATTGAATAGGCCTACGTATTGAATAGGCCTACGTATTGAATAGGCCTGCATATTGAATAGGCCTACGTATTGAATAGGCCTACGTATTGAATAGGCCTACGTATTGAATAGGCCTGCATGGAAAGAATCCAGCACAACACAACATTTCACAGTTCCTTTTTGATCATGAACAAGTATTTGATTTGATGTGTATGAAAATGATTGGTGACATATGCATAAAAGGTGAGTCATTTACCATCATTTGTCACCTTTTGATAGTTGATTTTCCAATTTTGATAGTTTAGTGACGGCAAAGACGTTAATCAAATGATTAAGTGGGATTTTGTTCAAGGCATACCTCTAGTCAGCTTGACTCTAGAGATATCCATGTATGTTTTTTACTCTTTATGCAGGCAGTTATGTTCTTTTGATTTATTTTATGTTTTGAAAAGGCAACTACATTTTCAAAATGCATTTACTGTTTTGAAAAAGGCCACAGAGTTCTGAGACTTGTGTACGCTGAATATTTTCCCGATAAAATACAGCTGGCAATATATAGTTTTTCTCAATTTCAATTATTATTATTTTTTTAATATATGGCCATACATAAAAATGACATTTAATTGATCAGCAATTTCAGTAACTTATTTTGTACACTGTACGGTACTTCAGTGACTTTTTCACTTTGAACATCTCTTCTCTGTTTCATACTTGAAATTATTGTCAATATTACTGAATGTTGTTTTTGCAGAGAGGCTCAATCATACTAAAGGAGGGCTTTGTCAGCCAAGTATAGTATTGCAGACAGTATACAATAGGCCTTACTGTCTATGCATGGTTTGTAATACCATAACTACCTGCTTGGTTGTGAGTACTTTTGATGTACTTGATTTGATTTAATTAATGCTGTATTATAAACATTTTAAATCAGCATTACAATATACAGCATGGAGCATGTTAGCAATTCCAAACACTATCAAATGTAGTTTTTCACACCTTCCTGCTTTAGAATTTGATCCTATAAATTGTATGATTACCATCTCATACCATGTACTATTTTTCATAGAGAAGGATGGTCTACTTATGCAATTAGGCCTGAGGGGACGTGGTATATGGCCAATAGCACATATTCATAAATTACAAAAAAGGCAGTCAAAAATGTATCATAAGAAACAAGGTTTTGAAGTGTCTTTCCTAAATCTAGGAGATATAAAAAACTCAAAACTTGTTTTTTTTATACATATTTAACCCCTTTTTTTGGGTGTGAACAAAACTACCTTCATACTTCCATTTGTTTTTTTAAAACCAGTACCGGTTACCTTCAGACGAGTCCCGTGAAACGTGTGGGGGATGTAGAGAAAAACGGAGTACACCATCGTGTTCGTGAGAATATCCCCTTTCCACAGTGGGGTCCCATTAGTTTGTAGACCAAACGGCTCGGATGCTACCAAACAGAGGTTGGCACATCGACGGTACTGACTTCAAACAAGTCTCCTGACACTTATTGGGGTCATAGAGAACACCATCGTCTCCTTTCCACAGAGTGGTCATGATAGTTTGGATGCTACAGACTATTTTCGGATGTCTCATGGTCTGACAAACACCACTCTAACTCTGCCACTTCCAGTTAGGGTTAGGGTTAGGCACTTGGTAATAAAACATAAAAACAAAGAAGAACATCTATATCATCATTGCAGTTACATCATAGGGGTTATTCATATGGGCACAGAAGACATCAAACATATTTTCACTTTATTTTTTAAAGCTGCCCAGAGAGGACGTCGTTTTTATGGGCAGACTCATTCTGGGCATACTCATTCCATTCTGAGTTCTCCAGTATACAAGAAAGTACCTTTCCCAGCATTACTCCTGAACCTGTATAAGCACACATCAGCAACACCTGATCTGGTGCTGTGATTGTGTGCATCCCTAACATGTAATCAGTAATCAGTTAGATATCTGGGTGCAGAACCATAAATACTCCTGTAAACCAAACCTAGTCTAATCTGGGACAGCCTAGCCTCAACAGGCAGAATCATAAATACTCCTGTAAACCAAACCTAGTCTAATCTGGGACAGCCTAGCCTCAACAGGCAGAATCATAAATACTCCTGTAAACCAAACCTAGTCTAATCTGGGACAGCCTAGCCTCAACAGGCAGAATCATAAATACTCCTGTAAACCAAACCTAGTCTAATCTGGGACAGCCTAGCCTCAACAGGCAGAATCATAAATACTCCTGTAAACCAAACCTAGTCTAATCTAGGACACCCTAGCCTCAACAGGCAGCCAGTTTAGTTCCGGAAAGCAGCGCCTGCCTATGTGAGTACATGGACTCACCTTCAATACTACCCTGATCAGCTTATTCTGGGCTATCTGGAGCTTCCCTTTCATAAATTTAGATATGCCCCCAAACCAGAAAGTACAAGCGTAGTCAAAATGGCATTGAATGAGGGCGATGGCTAGCACTTTCATGGAGTCCTAATCAAGCAGCTTGGACTTTCTTGCCAAAAACTTAGTCCTGGCATTAACCTTCCCTAGCACTTTATTGGCCATGCTCACACCTCCCAAGCTTCCATCAAGGATACATCCCAGGTAGCTAACAGAGGTAGGGATTTGTTATTTTGCTGTTGTTACCGTGGACACCGCTAATTTAGCTGTGAGTTAGTTTGACCATGACTTTCCACTCTCCACCATAATGATCTACAGGAATTAGGGAGAAGATTGGATTAGATAAACAAATATTAGCGTTACAGAGTAGGGCTGTGACGGGCACAAAATTTCGTCAGCCCGTGATTGTCAAGCAAATAACTGTCGGTCTCACGGCAATTGGCCGTTAATTAACATAAACACATTTTGCATCTACTGGCTTCCACACATAGCCTACAAGCCACTGATGCAGATCTTTGGAACATCTACATTTTAAAAAGTATAATAAATCCATCTAATATAGCCTACACCTTCACTATAAATCTATTATTTATTTTAAACAGGTCTAAAGAAACATGATATGAAGAAAATGTAGTCTATTTCAGAAGAACAGAATAGAGTACTCTGAGTTGTTCTTATGTTATGTCCTGATGTGGCTATGCCAAATGGTTGTGGGCAACACTAGTTCACTTAGCAGACAAGATGCTTAGAATTCTGT
Source organism: Salmo trutta (assembly GCF_901001165.1). Classification (NCBI taxonomy): domain Eukaryota; kingdom Metazoa; phylum Chordata; class Actinopteri; order Salmoniformes; family Salmonidae; genus Salmo; species Salmo trutta. The sequence goes on from NC_042991.1 coordinate 5,521,380, forward strand.
GGCATTATTTTAAATTATTTCATAGTATGAAGAATACAACTGAACAAAGCTGAATAAAATATAAATATTTTCTCCAAACAATTTGAGGGAATGCGCATATGCGGCTATTCTGTGATAATGCTGTTAACAAAGAAATAGGTACTCCTATATGCTTAATTTAGAGTTATTAATGTAACTTTAGTTGTTCTACAAACTTTGGGCTATGTATTTTGATTGTTAATACATTGTAAGGCTGCATGATGAGATTCTAATGATGATTTGAAAAAAGTTGCTTGAAAGGCATGAGCTCTGTGTCACAGTTGTCGTAGGGTAAAGACCAAGACGCAGCGGGAAAATGTACACTCATCTTCTTTTTATTTGGTGAAGAAGGAAAACACAATAAACGTATACAAAACAAAACAAACTTGACAGTCTTGTCAGGCACACAGCTAAACAAGCACAATCTCCCACAAAATCCCATGACAAACAAACTCCTAATTATAGGACCTTCAATCAGAGGCAACAATAACCAGCAGCCTCCAATTGAAGGTCCAACCCCAATTAACTACACATAGAAATACAAAAGACTAGATAGAAAATATACTAACATAGAACATAGACTAACAAACCCCGAACCACATAAACCAAACACCCCTCTACCTAAATACTTAGCCCAAACCACATGAAACAAACACCCCCTGCCACGTCCTGACCAAACTATAATAACAAATAACCCCTATTACTGGTCAGGACGTGACACTCTGCTTTGTTTTTTGTGCAGGCTGAACACACTTCATCAGTCTCTCATTCACAATTTGACAAGCACTTGACAATGCCTCGGATTTCACGGCGACATCCCTTTTGTGGCTGTAATGCCCCCTGAAAAAATCCATGCCTTTTGCGCCAGTGGCCGTCGTGCCCTTGGACCGGAGTGCTGCATTGAGCCCTTCTCCCTGAGTGCTGCACACTCCTAAGCACTTCTCACCCACCTGGCTCTCCATCACGTGATCGGGTCTTTCTCACAGGTTAAAAGTGAAGCCAGACACATTGGGGACGCAACTATGAATATTGAAGATATTGGAAGAACTGCCCACATTGACTTTTCATCAGCCAGCAAGATGAGTAGGCCAAAAAAACAGCAAAAGCACTAGCCTATGTCAATCTACTATCCCGCATAGTACAAAAGTTGACCTATTCTATTCTGTGCAAGAAATAAAAATTCCAAAACATAGTCTTGGACAGTTGTGGGATGCAATAGATCCCAAATTAATACAACCACTAGTATCAAAAAAACATTTTTACCCAATGTGGCTGACGCAACAGATCAGAACATTTACCTTAAAATGTTGATGAACTATTAGGCTATTTCTTCACATTATAAGCACAGCAATGCGCACATGGTAGTAGGCTATAAGCACTAATGTTCCTTTAGCGGAAAACACCATTATCAAAAGTAACCGCAAATGCAATTATGCATGTAATGCTTTTATTATAAATGTGTGTTTTTATGGTGAAAATGATTTTCCCCAAACTTGAAACTCACGCGCTGCTTATATATGCCAGTTTGGCTCTACACCCCTTGTAAGCGGATTAATGTGCTTAATTTTAAGAAGTTATTTGGCCACTTTAGTTGTGATACAAACCTTATTAAAACATATAAGCTTATGGGCTAGGCTACATGAGGTGTGTGACTATAATTAGAAAAAGTTGTACAAAAAAAGGTGATAGGCTAATATTGTCACCCATCAGACTATTCTTGATTTAATCTTTAATACATATACTAAATAATATATGTGTGACATTTGTTTTGATTTAGAATGGACCATTATCATGCACCTGTCTCGGAACAGGGGCAGCGGGAAAAAATACATGTCATCTCTGCACTGGTCTCTCATGAAGTGTTTGATTAGATTTTCGAAGACATTTGCCTGATTGGTGTCACAGTTTTCCCCAGCCCCAGCTAACACACCTGACTCCAATAATCACCTAATCATGATCTTCAGTTTAGAATGCAATTTGATTAATCAGCTGTGTTTGCTAGGGATGGAGAAAAAGTGTGACACCAATCAGGCCCTCGAGGACTGGAGTTGCCCACCCCTGGATTAGAGGGACAACAGAGTGCTGAGTAGCAGGCAGTTAGCAAGTTTGGTAGGCTACTAATGACCATCAGCAGCATCAGAGCTTGGAGAAGCCTAATTACCGTGACTAAACGGTCACGTGGAATTTGACTGCCTTCATGACTCTTGACCGCCGGTGTGGCATTAATACGGTCACCACAGCCCTATTACAGATTACAGAAATGTAAAGGTAATTTCTGACTGAGCCGACATACCCAGAGTTTAAAGTGAATGCAGTCTCTCTAAAGCGGAAACATTGCCTTTAAACTTCAATCACGCTGTAAAGCTGAACTTCTGTGATGTGGATTGAATAGAGCCCTTAGTCGCCAGAAGTTAGGTGCAGGGGATTCCAATTAGCCTGATCCCAGATCTGCTTGCGATGTCTTGCCAACTCCTATGGCCATTGTTTGGCATGACAACATACAAGTAGCAAGACAGCACAAAAAGCTGTTACCATGCATAGAGGTGGTCAGATGTTATAGGTTCTTCAAGGGGTTTCAATATCTACAGATAATCTGATCATGGATGGAGAGAAGGATTAGGATTGACACCTGGAACCAAACTCAATCTGAGAGATTATAGAAATCATTAAACATTGTTTATATTTTTTAGCTATCGATTTCATTCAGGTATTAAAATGAACATCTCCAAGAATAGCTTTTCTATGGGAGGGTTAACACTGTCATAACACTGTCATAACAATGAAATAACGATGACATAACCTTTACGTTGAGAGATGGATCGACAGAGTTGATTATGTTCATCACCGTTACCAGGAAACTGTTAGACTGGGCCCTCTTCTGTTGAGATACAGACTCAATGTAATGACACAGACTTTTCACCCTATCTGTGCAGGGAACCAAGCCCAGCTCTGACACAGTGGAGGTATCTGTCTGTTGTAATGACATTACTGTCCCTGGCACAGAGACCATGTCAGGGTATATCAGGGAGTTGGTTAGTGTCTGTGAGACCATAGTCTCATGACTGGCTGCTGAGCAATGAAGTCAACCATGTTACCCACAGCAGACTCAGAACCCGTCCCTTTGTTCGTTGCGTTTGGAAACGGGGGTATGCACGACAATGGGCACTGTCGCGCTAATTAATTGGTTACTGCTAGCACCCACCCACACACACACGCACGCTTGCTTGCGCACACACACACGCACGCACGCACACGCGCACACACACACACACACACACGTATACATAAAACACATACAACATAACCATACACAGACAAAATTCCCTGGTTTCTATGGCAACATTTCAATATTGTGTCAGTGTTGTGCTCTCTCTCTCTCTCTCTCTCACTCTCTCTCTCTCTCTTTCTCTCTCTCTCGAAAAAGGGTTTTTGCATTCCAGCCACACCCATGACAATTTAAGAGCATCAACAGTGAAGTTCTTTTTTTATATTATAGGGACATTTTTATATAACCTATTTTGTTGTTGTAGTGGGGACAGTTACATGAGAACTTTAAAAAAAGTATACTTTAAGGAAAATGTTTACATATAATTGTTGTATTTATTTATATGTTTAGCTCACATAATTTAAAAGTATGCATTAGGTGTCTGTGATAGCGTAAACATGGCAAAAACAAATGTAGACATTAATAAATGCATTTTTATAGCTTCCCAAATATTTTTTTCATTGGTGGGGGGCTGCCAAAATTGAGGCATGGTTGCTTCGAAACTGCGCCCCCTGTCAGTTATTGAGTGTATATATACAGTGCTGTCAGAAAGTATTCACGCATTACTTTTCCCACATTTTGTTGTGTTACAAAGTGGTATGAATTAAATAGATTTAATTGTCATTTTTTGTCAACGATCTACACAAAATACTCTGTAATGTCAAAGTGTAAGAAAAATTCACCTTTGACAGCGATTACAACTGTGAGTCTTTCTAAGTAAGTCTGTAAGAGCATTGCACACCTGGATTATTCAATATTTGCATATTCTTCTTTAAATAATTCTTCAAGCTCTGTCAAGTTGGTTGTTGATCATTGCTAGAATGCCATTTTCAAGTCTTGCCAAATATTTTCTAGACAAATATTTTCTAGACATCCAATGTCATCTTGGTAAGCAACTCCCGTGTATATTTGGCCTTGTGTTTTAGATTTTTGTCCTGTTGAAAGGTGAATTTGTCTCCCAGTGTCTGTTGGAAAGCAGAACTGGGTTTTCCTTTAGGATTTCACCTGTGCTTAGCTCTATTCCATTTATTTTTTATAGTAAAACGTTCAAGTCCATGCCGAAGACAAGCATACACATAACATGATGCAGACACCACCATGCTTGAAAATATGAATAGTGGTACTCAGTGATGTGTCGTGATGGATTTGCCCCAAACACTTTGTATTCAGGAAATAAAGTTAATTTCATTTCCTTTCTTTTTTTGCAGTTTTACTTTAGTGCCTTTTTGCAAACAGGATGCATGTTTTGGAATATTATTTATTCTGTACAGGCTTCCTTCTTTTCATTCTGTCAGTTAGGTTAGTATTGTGGAGTAACTACAATGTTGTTGATCCATCCTCAGTTTTCTCCTATCACAACCATTAAACTCTCTAACTGTTTTAAAGTCCCCATTGGCCTCAAGGTGAAATCACTGAGCGGTTTCCTTCCTCTCCGGCAACTGAGTTAAGGACACCTGCATTTTTGAAGTGACTGGGTGTATTGATACGCCATCCAAAGTGTAATTCATAACTTCACCATGCTCAAAGGGTGGAGCAGTGGTCATAATTCACTGCATGTCAGAGCTAGAGCCATCACTATTTGACCCTGGTTTGATCCCGGGCTGTATCACAACCGGTTGTGACCGGGAGTCCCATAGGGCGGCGCACAATTGGCCCAGTGTCGTCCGGGTTAAGGGAGGGCTTGGCTGGTGTAGGCCGTCATTGTAAATAAGAATTTGTTCTTAACTGAATTGCCTAGTTAAAAAATGGGATATTCAACGCCTGCTTTTTACATTTTTTTGTAAATATTTGTATGAACATAACAAGATTCAACAACTGAGACATAAACTGAACAAATTCCACAGACTTGTGACTAGCATAAATGGAATAATGTGTCCCTGAACAAACAGGGGGTCAAAATCAAAAGTAACAGTCAGTATCTGGTGTGGCCACCAGCTGCATTAAGTACTGCAGTGCATCTCCTCCTCGTGGACTGCACCAGATTTGCCAGTTCTTGCTGTGAGATGTTACCCCACTCTTCCACCAAGGCACCTGCAAGTTCCCGGACATTTCTGGGGGGAATGGCCCTAGCCCTCACCCTCCGATCCAACAGGTCCCAGACGTGCTCAATGGGATTGAGACCTGGGCTCTTCGCTGGCCATGGCAGAACACTGACATTCCTGTTTTGCAGGAAATCATGCACAGAATGAGCAGTATGGCTGGTGGCATTGTCATGCTGGAGGGTCATGTCAGGATGAGCCTGCAGGAAGGGTACCACATGAGGGAGGAGGATGTCTTCCCTGTTACGCACAGCGTTGAGATTGCCTGCAATGACAACAAGCTCAGTTCGATGATGCTGTGACACACCGCCCCAGACCATGACGGACCCTCCACCTCCAAATCGTTCCCGCTCCAGAGTACAGGCCTCAGTGTAACACTCATTCCTTTGACGATAAACACAAATCCGACCATCACCCCTGGTGAGAAAAAAATGCGACTCGTCAGTGAAGAGCACTTTTTTCCAGTCCTGTCTGGTCCAGCGACGGTGGGTTTGTGCCCATAGGGACGTCGCTGCCGGTGGTTTCTGGTGAGGACCTGCCTTACAACAGGCCTACAAGCCCTCAGTCCAGCATCTCTCAGCCTATTGCGGACAGTCTGAGCACTGATGGAGGGATTGTGCATTCCTGGTGTAACACGGGCAGTTGTTGTTGCCATCCTGTACCTGTCCCGCAGGTGTGATGTTCGGATGTACCGATCCTGTCCGTCCTGTCTCACTGTAGCGCTGTCTTAGGTGTCTCACGGTACGGACATTGTCATTTATTGCCCTGGCCACATCTGCAGTCCTCATGCCTCCTTGCAGCATGCCTAATGCACGTTCACGCTGATGAGCAGGGACCCTGGGCATCTTTCTTTTGGTGTTTTTCAGAGTCAGTAGAAAGGCCTCTCTTGTGTCCTAAGTTTTCATAACTGTGACCTTAATTGCCTATCTGTAAGCTGTTAGTGTCTTAACGATCGTTCCACAGGTGCATCATCAATAATTGTCTATGGTTCATTGAACATGCATGGGAAACAATGTTTAAACCCTTTACAATGAAGAGCTGTGAAGTTATTTGGATTTTTACAAATTATCTTTGAAAAGACAGGGTCCTGAAAAAGGGACGTTTCTTTTTTTTCAGAGTTTAGTTATCTGCTTTTAGTAAGATTGAAGAACATAGTTTGATAAGGGAGATTTTATGACAGGGAATCTTTCCCCGTGGGCGTGGTTCTTCCAGGAGAGTTGGGAGTGGCCTAATGAAAAAGGGAAGGTATAAAGGAGGTCATAAATATGTGTGTGTGGATTCCTGCTGTAGCTGTCTAGCTGTCACCTCAACAACCCAGCAACAATCTAGTTATACAGTGTTACACCTGAGAAGCGCAGTGAATAACAGGTAACGTAACGTTGTATTCATTTATGTCTAGAGACTGAGTTTGAGATTGTATTGTCCCATTGGTTTAGAGCTCTTATCGTGTTTTTATTGTTTTACTGTACAGTGTGTTGCAATTTTAAATAAAGTTTAGCTCCAGCTGTGCAGAATCATATTTCATGATACATAGAAGGGGAAAGGGGATACCTAGTCAGTTGCACAACTGAATGCATTCAACCATAATGTGTTTTCCATATTTAACCCAACCCCTCTGAATCAGAGAGGTGCAGGGGGCTGCCTTAATCAACATCCATGTCATCAGCGCCCAGGGAGCATTTCATGTTGGGGGTTAACTGCATTTCTCAAGGGCAGAACGGCAGATTTTTCCACCTTGCCGGCTCAGAGATTTGAACCAGCGACCTTTCAGTTACTGGCCAATGTGCTTAACCGCTAGGCTAGTGAGGGAATATTCCAATTAAGTTATGGCTGATCTCTGACCTTGGTTAGCCCTCCCCAAAAGTTGGTGCTTGCTCTGCTCTGCAGCCGAGCCAATTTAGTCCTGGGCTAAAGGTTGATGTTATCCCACTTTAGAGTGTGCTATGCTGCAGTCCAAAAGTTCTCCTTTGTCAAACCAACCTTTTGCAGTGTGAAAAGTCCTGGCATATAGAGTGAAACTAACATAAATTTTGGCTGAATCAAAAAATGAATTGTGCAACACTTTCAATGAGAGAGATTAGACATGTTCAGCATGCTGTTTTTAAACATGTTTAAATTATTGTAAATAAATATTTGTGCTGATCTATGGAATGTTCAAAAGTAGCTACTGAGCAAAATAATATATATATATGACTATATATGTCATTCTGAATGACAAAGAATTATACAAAGCAAATATGTTAAACTGAATTGTTGCTTCTTATAGTAGCTGCTGAGAAAAGGTAATCAACTTATTTGGGCATGACTGCAGTTATGGTTTGGAGGCCTATTATGGGATGGTAGCCTATCTTATACTACGCATCCATATCATACTTGCGGTCATGTTATAGTCTATAAGACAAAGACAATGCACAGCAAATGCAAGACTAGTCTGAGGGCAGGTAATCAGGTTATGATGTAATTGGTGAGTAGCTATCTGTGGAATCTGCTGTGGCAGGAGGAGAGGACAGTCACTTGTGTGACTGTGGCAGAATGATTACAGACAACAGATTCACAGTTCCATACACATTCCTTACAAAGGGCTTTATTATGCAATAGATGCCATATTATGTCCATTTCCTCCAAGTATTACAATGGTCTTTAGGGTGGCCTTCTACCTTCATACTCTGTCTATGAGTAGTGTGGGACTTGGTCTACAATAATACAGAGATGTTGTGAGCCAATTTGAATTCACTAGGGAATGTTTCCAAACTCCAAACTTTTTTCTGAGCTATCAGTTGGTAACTTGAACTGAATGCCCGATGATCTGACAGTGGTGATTTGCTAGAGAGATTTTGTTTCTGCTGTTAGGGGACCATGGCTGCAACACTGCTTCCGTTTCTGATGAAGATAAAAAATCGTAGTGATGCTGTTCTCTCTTTACTTACAGATACTATGGAAGTAAGTACCTCACCTCCTCCAACCTCTACACTGACAACTAACGACTGAGAACTATCCCTGAAAGGAACTGTCTCAGTATTCTTGAAATATTGTGTGGAAATAGTCTGTCTGTGTGTCTGTATGCATGGGAGTGTGTGCATGAGTGTTGGTGCCAGTGTGCATGTGTGTATCTTTGACGGTGTGTGTGTGTATTAATCTTGACCCCCCCCCCAGCTCTCTGATGCTTTGTGTGGCTGTCCGTCCTCTGGTTATACCCCCCAGGGAAGCAACGGTATCTGGCCCAGTCAGAAGCAACCAGGGGGTCTTGTCTGGTCGACACAGCCTGGCCAACAGCCCACCCAACCCCAGGCCATGCCCTGCTTTCCTGGGCAGCCCAGCACCCCCTGCTGGCCTGGTCCACAACCATCCCAACAAGCCCCAGCTCCGGCTCAACCTCAGCCTATGCCCTGTTTTCCTGGGCAGCCCAACACCCCCTGCTGGCCTGGGCAACAGCCATCCCAAATAGCCCCAGCTCCAACCCAAAACTGGAACTGGCCTGGTCCGCAACCATCCCAACCAGCCCAAGCTCCATCCCTAAACTGGCCAGGTCCCCAACCACAACCACCCCAACCAGCCCCAGCCCATCCCTGCCAGCCATGCTGGCCTGGACCCCATCCCCAGCCTCCCCAATTCCAGCCTCAGCCTGCACCCCAGCCTATGCCCCAGCATTTTCAACCTCAAGGCCCAGCTCTGATTCAAGCCCAGGCCCAGGGCCCCAGTCAGCCTAGTGTCCCAGAGTGGCCAGTCCCAGGCCTTAGCCCAAGCATTAACCCAGGGTCTGGATGGCCATTAGGCCCTGGTCAGGACACAGATGGCTTCACACCTGCTCCACAGTGGAATCCGACACCAGCTGGACTGGTGAGAGACAAGGAGGGAGGGAAGGAGGTTTCCAAATCAAATGTTATTGGTCACATACACATGGTTAACAGATGTTAATGCGAGTGTAGCGAAATGCTTGTGCTTCTAGTTCCGACCACGCGGTAATATCTAACAAGTAATCTAACAATTTCACAACAGTGGATGTGGAAGGAAGGAGGAAATGTGCAATAAATTGTGTTGGTGTGAAGTCAGAGCCATATCCTAAATGTCAGTGTGTTGTGTTGGTGTATAGAGCGTGCCCTACAACCTGAACCTACAAAGAGGCATCTACGACAAGATGATGATCACCATCATGGGCCGGGTCAAACCAAATGCTAAGCAGTGAGTTCATCAACTACCATAGTCTACTATGGTCTTTGCTGTTTACTAGGATTAATAAGATCCCTGAGAGACCCAGTGTAAGCATTGGATGCTCTACACATCACTTGTATGTTACATGAACAACTGTTAACATACGTGTCATTTCGTAAAGTTGATTGTTCTGAGCATGTCGGCTGCCTTTGTCTGATGACGGTGGCTTGTGTTCACTGCCTAATGTCTTGACCTATCCTATTATCAATCTGAGCAATTAAACATCCTTTTCGATTCATTTTTTTTGGTTGTATCCCCCTCCAGGTTCACAGTCAACTTCCTGCGAGGTAAAGACATCGCCTTCCACCTCAACCCTCGGTTCAATGAGGGGGGCAAGAAGGCAGTGGTGAGGAACACCAAGGTGGGAGAGCGCTGGGGGAAGGAGGAGAGGCACACACAGGGAGGCTTCCCCTTCATGGCTGGACAGTCCTTCGAGGTCAGTGGGAATATTCATTACAGCAGTGCAACTCTAGCCCCTACTGTACTGACTAACAAAAGGAATATAGAGAAGTGTGTTTACTATCATTATTAAGCGTAGAACGATGGTTAGTTGTTTTTATTGATCTCTACTAGTTAAGGTTAGTACAGGGATAAAGTACTGTAACTAAAGTAGGTTATAGATCAGCACTGTGGGATATCCTCTCTCTGAAGCACTGTCTGGTGAAAGCTTTGGTTGAATGCAGAGTCTATGTACTGTTGAGTGTCCGAGAGGTAGTCAGATGTACCTTTCAGGGATCTTTATCGAACCAGGCTATTTTGCAAAGACAATCTGGTTTAAAGCTGCAACATGTCACTTTTGGGGCAACCCGACCAAATTCACATGTTATAGATCTGTCATTCTCATTGAAAGCAAGTCTCAGAAGCGGTAGATCTATGCACTATTTCTATGCTTTTAGTTCTAAAGTTTAGTTTTTTTTCTCGTATTTTGGCCTACTTTTGGTTTTGTATAGCAGCTTTAAACTGCTGAAAATACAATATTTTTGCTTTTTGAAAAGATATTTCACCGTGGTTTAGATACAGAGGTGGTCAGTGGCACCTTAATTGGGGAGAACGGCTCATAGTAATGAATGGAGCAGAGTCAATGGAATGGTATCGAACGCATCAAACACATGGTTTTCAACATTCCATTAGTTCCATTCCAGCCATTATAATGAGCCGTGCTCTTCTCAGCAGCCTCCTGTGTTAAGATGGTACAATGATTCTCTACACTATACTTGCTTGTTTTGTCACAAACTGAAATTAGGCAAACTATTAGAATTTTAGCAACCAGGAAATGACGGAGTGATTTCTGCACAGCGCATCTTTAAGAGTGTTCGTCTTTCCTTTCAGATGAAGATTCTGGTTACGTCTGGGGAGTTCAAGGTGGCTGTGAACGGAGCTCAGCTGTTTGAGTTCAAACACCGCGTCAGAGAACTCAACCAGATCGATCGCATCAACATCCTCCATGATGTCATCCTCATCTCCATCAACGAAGACACAATACCATGACATCAATATACAGTATATAACACCCAGCATAGGCTACATGCATAACATGGCATCAATCTGCATTTGTCTTTGCACCTGTTTTATGATGATGAGCTATACACTTAAACCACATTAATTCCCACTAACAAACACTCCATCTGCAAATGTGTGTAATGTTAAAGGCCTAAGAATTCAACAATGCCATTTAATTGTAATTCTTATATTTCATATAACTATTTTCTGTTGAATGTCTATATAAATCAACATACTTTATGACTTTGAACTGACTAAAGATATCAGTAGTTACAGAACGTCTCTATATGAGAGGATTCAGCGTCCTCAGCGGATTCAGCGTTTTGGAATCTAACCAGCTGGGTTAACTTTTGCCACTGTAAATAAGAAAATAAGTTGGTAGAGCATGGCGCTTGCAACACCAGGGTTGTGGGTTCAATTCCCATGGGGGATCAGTATGGTAAAAAAGTATGAAAAAGGTATGCACTCACTACTGTAAGTCGCTCTGGATAAGAGCGCCTGCTAAATGACTAAAATGTAAATGTAACATTTTATGAAATAAAACCATTAAATTGAATGAAGTTACATTTTAAATATTTTATTGTATCAGACCTCTCATACAACTGCAATATCAAGACAGGCTTGACAGTCAACTCAACACACACAAACAAATCACATTCACACACACAACACTCACAATGAAACCAGGGGAAAGAGAGACATTAAGCATAGATTCAAAAACAGGTAGAGTAAGACAAACAGTATGATCATTGAGAAAAGTCACAGTGCCATTGCACAATTACAGTGAACGTAAACATGTCTACCCTTGCCGTGCAAGCTACATTTTTTGGGAGAATTCAGTTAAAAGGATAAAACAGGCATAAAGGATTTATGGCCACTATTTTCTTAGGGAAAACCCATGTCATTTTCTCCCCTCAACAGTGGATAGGACATGACATTCGCCCACAGTGCAGTCCCAGCATTCATTCATTTTCCTTCATTCATTCATTCATTCATTCCTATCATCATTACTCCCTTCATTAATCCCTACATCCATTCAAAATCAAATAAAAATCTAATCAGAGTTTATTTGTTACGTGCAAGGATAAAGCAGGTGTAAAAAGTACAGTGAAACAACTGCTTACAAGTTCTTCCTCAACGTTGCAATAATACTGAGTCATATAAAAGAAATACACACAAGACATTTTTAAAAGTACACATGAGAATCTTAAATGTAATTCATTCTTAACAACTAATTTGTCTATCGTCACTTTATTTAATGTTTTTTTGCAATTTTATTCACTTTTCTATGAGGAAGTGTCTGGTTCTCATTGTCCTTATGATTTGTTGATTACCGAGCGATTCCCGTCTGTGTGTATTTTCATATGTGTAGTATGCATTTAATTCATATACATGTCTGCTTGTATGCATCTTCTGTGTATGTATCCTTTTTAGATCTTGTTGTCCAGTCTCTTCTCCACTGACTTTAGTAAGAGCTCAGAATACTGCTGCAGGAGAGCCAATGTCCTGTCCCCCTCACCTTTGACCCCTACCTCCCCTCTCATTGCTACCTCCCCCCTGAGCCCTTTACTTCTATGTACAAGGTGTGGCAGGGAGTCTAGTTCAGTCTTCACTGTTCCCAGAGCCTCAAACAGAACCGTCTCCATCTCCTGCTGCTCTGCATTGACCTCTGACCCACTGCTCAGCACCTGGAGAGAAACATGACATACTTTACTGTAAATACACAAGGTATAAACACACACAGATGCACACCCACACACCGAATACAACAGGTGTAGACTTTACAGTGAAATGCTTATTTACAAGCCCTTAACCAACAATGCAGTTTTAAGAAAAATAAGAGTTAAGAAAAATATTTACTAAATAAAAGTAAAACAATTTAAAAAAGCAACAATAAAGAGGCTATCTACAAGGGGTACCGGTTCCCGAATCAATGTGCGTGGGTACAGGTTAGTCGAGGTAATATGTACATGTAGGTAGGGGTAAAGTGACTATGCATAGATAACCAGAGAGTAGCAGCAGCTTAAAAGAGGGGGTGGCGGGGGACAATGCAAAAAGTCTGGGTAGCCATTTGATTAGCTGTTCGGGAGTCTTATGGTTTGGGGGTAGAAGCTGTTAAGAAGCCTTTTGGACCTAGACTTGGCGCTCCGGTACCGCTTGCCGTGCGGTAGCAGAGAAAACAGTCTATGACTAGGGTGACTGGCGTCTTTGGCAATTTTTAGGGCCTTTCCTCTGACACTGCCTGGTATAGAGGTCCTGGATGGCAGAAGTCTTGGCCCCAGTGATGTACTGGGCCGTACGCACTACCCTCTGTAGTGCCTTGAGGTCGGAGGCCGAGCAGTTGCCATACCAGGCAGCGATGCAACCAGTCAGGATGCTCTTGATGGTGCAGCTGTAGAACGTTTTGAGGATCTGAGGACCCATGCCAAATCTTTTCAGTCTCCTGAGGGGAAATAGTTGTGCCCTCTTCACGACTGTCTTGGTGTGTTTGGACCATGATAGTTTGGAGAATGGGGGAATGCTCGGCCCTCCTTTTCCTGTTGTATACAAATCATCTCTTTTGTCCTGATCATATTGAGGGAAAGGTTGTTGTCCTGGCACCACACTTTCTGGTCATTGATCTCCTCCATATAGGCTCTCATTGTCATTGATGATCAGGCCTACCACCGTTGTGTTGACGGAAAACTTAGAGGGTGTTGGAGTCGTGCTAGGCCACGCAGTCATGGGTGAACGAGTACAGGAGGGGACTAAGCACGCACCCCTGAGGGGCCCCCGCGTTGAGGATCAGCATGGCAGATGTGTTGTTCCCTACCCTTACCACCTGGGGGCAGCCCGTCAGGAAGTCCAGGATCCAGTTGCAGAGGGATGTGTTTAGTCCCAGAGTCCTTAGCTTAGTGATGAGCTTTGAGGGCATATGGTGTTGAATGCTGAGCTGTAGTCAATGAACAGCATTCTGACGTAAGTGTTCCTTTTGTCCAGGTGGGAAAGGGCAGTGTTGAGTGCAATAGAGATTGCGTCATCTGGATCTGTTGGGGCGGTATGCAAATTGGAGTGGGTCTAGGGTTTCTGGGATGATGGTGTTGATGTGAGCAATGACTAGCCTTTCAAAGCACTGCAGGTTACAGACGTAAAGGTCGGTAGTCATTTAGGCAGGTTACCTTGGTGTTCTTGGGCACAGGGACTATGGTGGTCTGCTTGAAACATGTAGGTATTACAGACTCAGCCAGGGACAGGTTGAAAATGTCAGTGAAGACACTTGCCAGTTGGTCAGCGCATGCTCGGAGTACACGTGCTGGTAATCCGTCTGGCCCTGCGGCCTTGTGAACGTTGACCAGTTTAAAGGTCTTACTCACATCTGCTATGGCGAGCATGATCACACAGTTGTCCGGAACAGCTGGTGCTCCCATGCATGCTTCAGAGTTGCTTGACTCGAAGCGCACATAGAATTCATTTAGCTTGTCTGGTAGGCTTGTGTCATTCCACAGCTCGTGGCTGGGCATCCCTTTGTAGTCCATAATAATGTGCAAGCCCTGCCACATCCGACGAGCGTTGGAGACGGTGTAGTAGGATTCAATCGTAGTCCTGTATTTATGCTTTGCCTGTTTCATGGTTCATCTGATTGCATAGTGGGATTTCTTATAAGCGTCCGGGTTAGAGTCCGCTCCTTGAAAGCGGTAGCTCAACCCTTTAGCTCAGTGCAGATGTTGCCTGTAATCCATTGCTTCTGGCTGGGGAATGTATGTATGGTCACTGTGGGGACAACGTCATCGATGCACTTATTGATGAAGCCGGTGACTGATGTGGTATACTCCTCAATGCCATCGGATGAGTCCCGGAACATTTTCCAGTCTGTGCTAGCAAAACAGTCCTGTAGCTTAGCATCTGCATCATCTGACCCCTTCCGTATTGAGCGAGTCACTGGTACTTCCTGCTTTAGTTTTTGCTTGTAAGCAGGAATCAGGCCGTAGAATTATGTTCAGACTTGGCGAATGGAGGGCGAGGGAGAACTTTGTATGCGTCTCTGTGTGTGGAGTAAAGGTTGTCTAGAGCAGTGATTTTCAACTGGGGGGGAGTCGCAACTGACTTTACACAACGTTACCGCTATATACAGGCATGCGTGCACTGCATGGCTTATTGTTGCTGACTTTACACGTGCAGCGCGTCCGCAGTAATGAAATGGCTAGCTACGTTCGGACTCAAGAGGGTTTTCACGCTGAACACACTCACTGACCAATACAATAATGTTCTCAGCCCACACGCACACACTGATACAATAAAAATGTCATTCTGCAACATTGTTTTGTTTTAAAATGTGACACGTCCAATCAAATAATACAGATATTTTTGGACAGCTAGCTTGGTTGACAGCTAACGATGCAGATGTGCAGGCATTGCACATGTGTATAGTTAGCTGTCACTTATGTCATGTAGGCTAGCTGTCGGAGTAAAATCATGGACAAGTTTTTTTTAAACGTGCAGCTCCCTCTTCATCTACTGCTGCTTCCAATGTCAACAACCAGGCAGACAACCCAATCCCTTTCAAGAAGAGAAAATACTACCACTGACTCATAAAAATGCAAATCAATTTATAACATTTTTGACATGCGTTTTTCTGGATATTTTTGTTGTTATTCTGTCTCTCACTGTTCAAATAAACCTGCCATTAAAATGATAGACTGATCCTTTCTTTGTCAGTGGACAAACGTACAAAATCAGCAGGGGATCAAATACTTTTTCCCCCCACTATATAGAAGACAGGCAGGGTGAATTTAGACCGCTGTGCGTCGTATGCAATGAGCTGTTAGCTAATGTGAGCATGAAACCCTCCAAAATGAAAAGGCATCTGGACACCAAGCATCCAAGCTGAATTGCACACCACCACCACTGCAGAGTCTGTCTTTAACACGATGGATATGTACCTGGGCTTCGTGGGACTGGCCTGGGATGGGTGCGTCGGTGTGACCACTGATGGGGCAGCTGCCATGACGGTAAAGCACTCCGGAGTAGTAAAGCGGATCCTGGAGAGAGCACCGAGTGCGACGTGGAACCACTGCTTCCTACACAGGAGGCATTGGCAGTGAAGGACATGGTGCCTGAGCTCCACGCCACTCTCCAGGATGTGATCAAGTGTGTCAACTATATCAAAAAGAGTTCCACGAAAAGCAGGTGTTTCCAGGCCTTCTAAAGGGATATGGGGAGCGAGCACGAGCAGGTGCTTTATCATGCATAGGTCTGCTGCCTACCTGCCGGATATGTTTGATCATCTGAATTCGCACAATGTGTCAAAGAAAGGGACGGGGGCACAATCGATTTGAACAGAGGGACAAAGTGGATGCCTTCAAGATGAAGCTCACCGTTTGGGCAAATCATGTTTCTAAAGGGAGCATTAACATGTTTCTCAATGCTGATTCTGAGATTCAGAATCTGATCAACAAAGCGCACGGCAACACACTGAAAAATCCTGTTAAACGGCATCTTGTTAAGCTGCAGGGAAAGTTTTGCGACTACTTCCCGGAGGAGAACAGAAGACAAGACGACTGGATACCGGACCCCTTTCGAGTGGAGATGGGAAGCGTCCCGTTGCCAAGCAACGAAGATGATCAGCTGGTGGAGCTGTCCTTTTATAAAAGACTGAGCATGCGCTTCCTGGAAATGACACTGCCAAAGTTCAGGTGCAGCTTAGTGGGAGAGTGTCCTGCTCTCGCCTGTCATGCAAATTAGAATCATGCTACCGTTCAGCACTACCTATCTGTGTGAAAGGGGCTTCGCTGAAAACTAAAAGCAGAAATAAACTGGACAGCCAGCATGAGCTCGAAGTTGGCCTGTCAACCATCACCCCAGACTTCAATAAACTTATCAAACTGAAGAAACACCCCCCATTTTCCCACTGACAAGCCACACACACACAATAAATAAACAAACAGGTAAATTAGTTATTGTTCA
Source organism: Salmo trutta (assembly GCF_901001165.1). Lineage (NCBI taxonomy): Eukaryota > Metazoa > Chordata > Actinopteri > Salmoniformes > Salmonidae > Salmo > Salmo trutta. The sequence goes on from NC_042991.1 coordinate 5,538,354, forward strand.
GTATGTTAATTATTATTGTTAATTAATTCTGACATTCATATTATATTTTATTGAACTGGTTAAAAACTTACATCTATAAAAATACTTTTGAAGGTTGTGAAACTATTCATACAGTCCATAATATTGGGTAGCGACTCAATTGTCATTGTCAATTTTGGGTCCCCAAGCAAAACCAGTTGAGAACCACTGGTCTACAGATTTTTTCCCTCTTGTTGCACATGTAACATGCTGGTAGAAATGAGGTAAAACAGATAAGTTTCCCTGCATTAAAGTCCCAAGTCACTAGAAGTACAGCCTCTGGATGAGCATTTTGTTGATCGCTTATGGCTTTATACAACTCGTTGAGTGCGGTCTTAGTTCCAGCATCGGTTTGTGGTGGTAAACAGATAGCTACGAAAAATAAGGATGAAAATTCTTGGTAAATAATGTGGCTTACAGCTTATCATGAGATACTCTACCTCAGGCGAGCAAAACCTTGAGACGTCCTTAATATTTGATTTCGCACACCAGCTGTTATTTACAAATAGACACAGACCGCCGCCCCTTGTCTTACCGGAGGCAGCTGTTCTATCTTACCGATGCACGGAAAACCTAGCCAGTTGTATATTATCCATGTTGTTGTTCAGCCACGACTCAGAGAAATGTAAGATATTACAGTTTTTAATGTCCCGTTCATAGGATAGTCTTGAAGGGAGCTCATCCAGTTTATTTTCCAATGATTTCACGTTGGCCAATAGGACGGATGGAAGAGGTGGGTTACCCACTCGCCGACAAATTCTCACAAGGCACCCGGAACTGCGTCCTGTATCGCCGTCTTCTCTTCCTGTGAATGATGGGGATTTGGGCCTGGTCGGGAATCTGGAGTAAATCCTTCGTGTTCGACTCGTTAATGAAAATATCTTCGTCCAGTTTGAGGTGAGTAATCGCTGTTCTGATACCCAGAAGCTCTTTTCGGTCATAAGAAATGGTGGCAGAAACATTATGTACACAATAAGATAGAAAAAAAACCACACAATAGCACAATTGGTTAGGAGCCTGTAAAACAGCAGCCATCTCCTCCGGGACACGGATCTGGACACACATTTGTTTTACTATCCTTGTGGGGACCAAACAATTGATTCATATTCAAAATCCCATTTTCCCTAACCCTGAACTTAACCCTAACCCTAAATATAACCCTTACCTAACCTTAATTGTAACCCTAGCCCTAATTGTAACCCTAACCCCTAAGTCTAAAATAGCGTTTATCCTGGTGGGGACCGGCTAAAAGTCCCCACTTGTTTGAATTTTCCTTGAGAGGACTTCTGGTCCCCACAAGGATAGTAAAACCAAACACACACACACCAGACTGACCGTAGTATAGAGCTGGGTGGCTCTCCTCACACTGTTGTGCAGCTCTGCTATAGCCTGTCTACAGATTTCCACAGTGACAGCGGGATCTGTGGTAGAAAACATACATTCTGGTGTCTCATAATCATTGAGGGGCTGAGAGTAGTAAACACAAACAAAAACATGCTACAGTACAACACACACACACACACACACACACACACACACACACACACACACACACACACACACACACACACACACACACACACACACACACACACACACACACACACACACACAAACAATGGGTAGGTACAGAGCTAATACAACACACCCAAAAGGTAACATGTTATGGATGCATTGGTATATGCTTTTAGTCTGTGAACAATGTGAGTTAGTAAATTCGAGACAAACAGCACATAGGCAAAAGGAAGGTTTGAAAGCTGAAGGCATTAAGCTGACTCACCATTCAGGCAGCAGTGTTGACAGTAGGAAGGGACAGAAACAGATGGACAAACAGGCCAGAAAGCACACAGACACTTATGATGAAGAGAAGGACGAAGCGGAGGTAGAGAGATGGAGTGATGGAGAGGAAGAGTGGCGGTGAGGATGATAGAGGAGCGTCTGCGTTGATTCAGACCTGGCTGGGGGTCAGAGGTCAAGGCGTTGGCCTGGACCGACACTACAAGGGGCTCTCTGCACACCGCCTCCTCCAAATCTGGAGCACTGAGAATGGAAAGGAAAGGTTACACGGGGAAACTTTGAGTGTTTGGAATGTATTGTTGTATTAGGGGGCTCCGTCTCAAACGACACCTTAGTCACCAAATATTTTAATACTTTGTTTTCTAGCCAAACATACTGCACTATGAAGAAATGGGTGCCATTTGAGTGTATCCTAAGTAAATAGACTACAGTTTACCTCTCTGAGTGCTTTATAGGAAGTGAGGTAGGCGAGACGGACACCAGCTGGACGTTACCCAGAAGCCCTTGCATCTGGGCCGTAGTCAGGGAGAGGCGTTTACCGAAGGCTGCAGAGAGACAGCCCCAGGTTGATTAGTAACAATGCCTTTACATTACATTTACTAAACATTCCTTTAATCAACACTTTTCAGTATCTATAACATAATCAATACAACATGTAAAAAATATCTAATTTCATACTTGCATTGTAATGATGTCCTCTAATAACCTTGAAACTTTACAAAAATAATTCTGGCTTACTTTGGTGTTGTTTCCCGAGGGCAAAGTCTCTCGTCGGGGAAACAGTCCAATCAGGTTGAGGTTTGGTCTCCGGGCAGAGGCTGCACCGAGGGCTGAGTGACTGTTTGCTGGGCAGGGGAATGCGGGAGGGCTGGGTGCTCAGGGGCAAAGCCAAGCTGGGATTGGGCGAGACTGTCGCACATGGAGGAGAAGGGGAGGGGCCAGGGAGAGGACAGGGAGAAGGGGAAGAGAGAGAAGAGGAGCGGGAACAGAGAGAGTGGGAAGAGGGGAAACAAGGAGAGGAGGAAGTGAGGCGGGGTGGTTCAGCCTCCAGTAGCCCACAAAAAGGCTTCCTGCTCTTGGGGCTGTTAGGTGTGTTTCTACTCCCTCCACTACCATCCTCCAGGCCTTGTGGTGTTAGGGAAGCATGGCAGGACAGTAAGCCCAGATGGAAGCCCTCTGCCAAGGATGCAGAGTGGCTGGTCTTGGCCATGGAGCTGGTGGTGGGACTCATGTAGTCGCAGGGGGATCTGAGCTTGGGGATTTCCGAGGGCAGGCAGGAGACAAGAGGGGGGGGAGGAGAGGTAGAGGAGGGAGAAGGGAGGCAGGAGTGGGCTTTGGAAGGGTGTGTATCGAAGGGGAGGTGCTGGGGGCGAGGGCACATCTCTCCTCTACCACTGGAGGGGTTTAGGGAGCGGGGGACTATGGAGGGTGGGGGCAGGTCCAGGGTCATGGGAAGGGTCATGAGACAGTAGAGAGGATAGAAGAAAAAAAAGAATGCTGCTTACTGTCAATTAGACAACCAATGTAATGTAAACTATTTTTTTAAATGTCACATGTATATAGGTAGACAGGTGTTTACTGACAAGCCATCAATCTTGTTTTGAGATCATGTGGCTTGTGCTATACTCCCCCTCTGAGGTTAGATTATTAATATGTACAGTATTATAATGTATGTGCTGTACTGTGTGCTGTACTGAACATCAGTGGCACTGAGCAACTCACCCTCTGTGGCCAGGTTCTGTACAGACTGGGTCTTCTGTAGTCCAGCTGCTCTGTCCAGCAGGGTTGGAGCTCTGGCCAGAGGGCTTGACATCCTCCACAGATGAGCCCCAAGAGGCCTCTTCTTCTGGGGATGGGAACGCAGCATGGTGCCCCTTTCTGGAGCACACACCTCCAGTCTGACACAGGGAGGGAAGCTTCATCAATCAATGAATCAATGAATCAAATCACAGTTTTCACAAATATATGATAAAATAATATTTTTACTTGCAAATATTTCTCACAAATGACTTAGTCCCCCCCTCTCTAAAGCTACTCACTTTGTCCCCTCCTGCCCTCTCGCAGGGGTCATGGGCCTCTCCCTGTTTTCGTGGCCCTTCCCCTGGCCCCCCTCCATCAGTGGCCTCACTTTGGACACCAAGGGCCCCTGCTCCCTCTCATGGGCATTGGAAAACAGAGGGGTTCTCCTGTAGAGAGGAGAGAGGACATCACCTGGTTACAGTGTACAGTCCTGTACTAGACAGGGTGAAAGCAACTCTAGACAATTAAAAAAAGGATTTGTTGGTGTTGCGAACATGTGAAAGTATAAATGGGCTTCCATATGTATGTGTGTAAAAGTCTTTAGGATCCCTGGTAGGGATCACAGACTTAGGAGATCTTATACGTTTTGTTCTATGATCTAAATCAGTTAATATACCTTTTTGAGCATTTAGAAGCATTTATGGAATCAAAACAAGCACTTAAAGGTTTCCTAATTCATGAAGGTGATGTTGACTGACTGATATTACCGTATAAAATCAACGCAGACCTCATTTTCGCCTTTTATCCCAAACCCCATTCATTTACCCCATAGGAATGGCCAACGAACCAGAGGTAGAAAATGCTAACTCATTTAGGTTTTTTTTATGACTACAAGCTAGCGAGCTCTATTACCTGTTGTAGGAGCCTCTGGCCAGGAATCGCGCTGACATACTGATGCTGGGAGCTCTGCTGCGCTCTTCTGGGGAGGCGGATAATTACAGTCAAATCATTGTAATGTGTACCTGTACAAGAGTTTAATGGGTGGAATGTCACCTTCATGTGCAAAGTTGGAATGTGTCCTCTCTTACCCATATTGCTGGGCTCAGCCAGTGTTTCAAAGTGGTGTCTGAGGAAGGCCTGATGGTGACTGTCTTCTAGAGGGTCAGAGACTTTCCTCATCGCCTCATCCATACTAGACACTTCCATCTTCCTCTCCTCCTCCTCATCCTCCTCCAGGTCAGAACTGTCCTCGTCTGAGCTTAGAGGCTCTGCTGTGCCCTCAGAGTCTGGGAGGAGAAGTCAAAGTTCAAAAGTCAAAGGATGTATGTGTGTATGTGTGTATGTGTGTGTGTGTGTATGTGTTCTTACCACCATGATCCGGGTCAGGAGTAAGCTCTCTACTCCCATAGCCCATAGAACAGGCACTGTCTGGGCTCTGGCTGTCCTGGCTCTCAGGCCCACGGTTCCCCCTACTCAGGCTGCGGGGCGACTCTTTCACCAGGTAATCACTGAGAGAGGGGGGGATAGGGGAGAAAGAAGGAATGAACAGTGAGAAGACAAAAAGAAGAGAGAGACAGAAAGTTGATAGATAAAGAGAAACATGAAAGGAAAAATTGAAGGTTGAAGTGGTGTGTGTGTGTGTGTGTGTGTGTGTGTGTGTGTGTGTGTGTGTGTGTGTGTGTGTGTCTAAACATAGTGTACCTGCCCCGTCGTCTGGCAGCGTAATCGCTACCCTCGGGGTACAGCACACGTCCATCAGACCCCTGGCAGCCCAGGTCAGAGTCAGGGTTGGGGTTAGGGGTCAGCCAGGCAGCATAGTGACGTCTCTTAACCCGCTCCTCTAAGTCCTGCTTATACCACAGAACAGAGGAGCATTAGGGTTGGAGAAAACCAAATTCAAGTCCATCTACATAGCTGTCTATAATCTTTTACTAATCTATTAGTTATCGATCAGGGATGGGCAACTTTGATGGGGGTGGGGGGCAACCAAATATCTGCCTGCCTACCCACGTCCATACCCCCCCAACCCCCACATTGCGAGCAAAACATTTTAGTGGCCCCACTCTTGACAGATATTCTACACATTTTGCCATGGGGCGGAGAGAAGATTTAAAAAATGTGTAATTAATTTACTGAAATTCTACTCATTTTACCATAGGGTGGAGAGAAATTTTTGCCGTTTTTAATATGATATCTGAGCGAAAATGGAGGAAAACTAAACTTCCGGAGGACCTATCCTCTTGTCTCGATTCACCAAGGCATATCCTCACATGGTCCCTCCTATCATTGCTATGTGGATGACACTCAACTACTTTTCTCCTTCCCCCTTATGACACCCAGGTGGCAACATGCATCTCTGCATGCCTGGCAAATATCTCAACTTGGATGGAGACCCACCACCTCAAGCTAAACCTCGACAAGACGGAACTGCTCTTCCTCCTGGGGGAGGCCTGCCTGCTCAAAGACCTCTCCATCATGGTTGACAACTCCACAGTGTCCCCCTCCCAGAGGGCAAAGAACCCTGATGTGACCCTGGACAACACCCTGTCGTCTTCTGAAAATATCAAAGCAGTGATCCACTCCTGCAGGTTCATGCTCTATAACATCCGTAGAGTATGACCCTACCTCACACAGGAAGCGGCACAGGTCCTAATCCAGGCACTTGTCATCACCCGTCTGGACTACCGCAACTCGCTGTTGGCTATGCTCAAACCCTGCACCCCAACCCAAGCACTCATTCTGCCACCTCAGGTCTCTTGGCCCTCCCACTCTTGGCCACCTCCAAACTCTTCTCTATCCTGGCACCCCAATGGTGGAACCAGCTTACCCTTGAAGCTAGGACAGCAGAGTCCCTGCCCATCTTCTGAAAACATCCGAAACCCTACCTCTTCAAACAGCACCCCCCCCCCAAAGAAAAATAAACAAAAATAAACATTTACCAGCATTTACAACCCCCCCCAGCTCTGACTGTACTGACAGCTACGTTATCGAGGAAAAAATTACTTTCTATGCTCTGGATAAGAGCGTCTGCTAAATTACGTAAATGTAAATCTGAGTGAGACTGCATAACAAAATCAGACCATGATAAGAAATAGCTGGCCATGAAACTACCTTTTGCTGACATGGGCTAATTGACTGACTATCAGTGACTAACAACAAGAGAAAAACTGCTGATGCACGACCAAATTTCAAAATTGCACCTTGTATATTCTACTATTCTAACTCGCAACAGTAAGTTCAAAACCTGGAATGAGTCCATCAGAGGGCCTGCCAGTTGCGGCCCGCCAGTTGCCCATCCCTGCTGCAGATAACCACTATAACCCCCTCGCTCCATCTCACTCTTCCACCTTCCTCTCTCCCAGTCTCTCCCCCTCTCTACTTACCGAGGCCCCTTGCAGGCTGGAGGTGCTCCCTGCGTCGCTCGCTTTGAGACGGGAGGCAGGGCCTTTCTTGTGAGAGGAGCCGGTGATGGAGAAGGCCTCTAGCTGTCTCAGGTCCAGCATAGACTTGACCATGAGTTCCAGAGAACCCATACGACAGGACCAGCGACGCCGGGGCCGACTGGAGGGCTCAGGGGCCAGAGGGCTGTCTAGGGCCTGGAGAGGAGAGTGGAGGGAGGTGGAAGACAGAGAAAGAGAGAGCGAGCGGAAGGAAGGAACACTCCACTATGTATTTATTTGGTCTGAAGCTGTCACTGAATGTTGAATTTGGCTCTGTACTCCAGCATTTTGGATTCGAGATCAGATTTCTTTGAGGGTATTTTCATACATATCCATTTTACCGTTTAGAAATGAATGCACTTTATGCATCTAGTCCCACCATTTGAAGTTGTCATAAGTATTTGAACAAAAATAAAATGTTGTCAAAAGTTTAGTATTTGGTCCCATAATCCAAGCACACACACAGTTGAATTTGGAAGTTTACATAACCTAGTTTTAATGACTCCAACCTAAGTGTTTCAACCACTCCACAAATTTCTGGTTAACAAACTATGGTTTTGGCAAGTCGGTTAGGACATCTACTTTGTGCATGATACAAGTAATTTTTCAAACAATTGTTTACAGACAGATTATTTCACTTATAATTCACTGTATCACAATTCCAGTGGGTCAGACGTTTACATACACTAAGTTGACTGTGCCTTTAAACAGCTTGGAAAATTCCAGAAAATGGTGTCATGGCTTTAGAAGCTTCTGATAGGATAATTGACATCATTTGAGTCAATTGGAGGTGTACCTGTGGATGTATTTCAAGGCCTACCTTCAAACTCAGGGCCTCTTTGCTTGACATCATGGGAAAATTATACAAATTATTCTGTTTAAGATAATGCCTAAAGTATTCCACCCTGAAACCATATAATTGTATGAAATGTGTTAAGAGTCATAATTCAATAATGTGTGTGACTAGGCCATTGTGTTAATATTTCGCAATATGAGCTGGGTATAGTTGAGACATTCAAGGACAACTGAACTGTCGACTTGTGATAACGTTGAAACTAATAACTGGAAAGAGGCCTCCCCACCCTAGGGAGGAGAAAAACTGTTAGAAATGGCTAGGCTTGCAGAAGATGATGAAACATGTTGCAGAAGTGTGATAAACAATGTATGTGAACTTTGGAAAAATACAGCCCACCTAAAGAGAGGTGGAGTTTCTACTGATGTGAGTTCATTTGTGTGTGTGTGTGTGTGTTCTCCTTTTGAAGTCAGAGCACTCTCTGAATAAAGTATTGATCCATTGCAGAATCTGAGACTTAGTTTAATTCTTTATTAACCGGAGATTTACGACCTCTGGGAAATAGACAAAGCATGAGTAAAAGTTGAGTTCAACCATTGAGATAGCAAAATTCTCGTGACAGAAATCAAAATAAAGAAACAGTACGCAAGTATAAACACCATGCGACCACGCAGCCGTCATACCGCTCAGGAAGGAGACGCATTCTGTCTCCTAGAGATGAATGTACTTTGGTGCGAAAAGTGCAAATCAATCCCAAAAATATGGCAAAGGACCTTGTGAAGATGCTGGAGGAAACAGGTACAAAAGTATCTATAGCCACAGTAAAACGAGTCCTATATCGACATAACCTGAAAGGCCGCTCAGCAAGGAAGAAGCCACTGCTCCAAAACCGGCATAAAAAAGCCAGACTATGGTATGCAACTGCATATGGGGAAAAAGACCGTACTTTTTTAAAAATGTCTTCTGGTCTGATGAAACAAAAATAGAACTGTTTGGCCATAATGACCATCGTTATGTTTGGAGGAAAAAGGGGGAGGCTTGCAAGCCGAATAACACCATTCCAACAGTGAAGAATGGGGGTAGCAGCATCATGTTGTGGGGTGCTTGCTGCAGGAGGGACTGGTGCACTTCACAAAATAGATGGCATCATGAGGTTGGAAAATCATGTGGATATATTGAAGCAACATCTCAAGACATCAGTCAGGAAGTTAAAGCTTGGTCGCAAATGGGTCTTCCAAATGGACAATGACCCCAAGCATACTTCCAAAGTTGCGGCAAAATGGCTTAAGGACAACAAAGTCAAGGTATTGGAGTGGCCATCACAAAGCCCTGACCTCAATCCTATAGCAAATTTGTTGGCAGAACTGAAAAAGCAAGCAAGGAGGCCTATAAACCTGACTCAGTTACACCAGCTCTGTCAGGAGGAATGGGACAAATTGACACAACTTATTGTGAGAAGCTTGTGGAAGGCTACCTGAAACGTTTGACCCAAGTTTAAACTGTTTAAGGCAATGCCCCCAAATACTAATTGAGTGTATGTGAACTTCTCACTCACTGGGAATGTGATGAAATAAATCCCTCTCTCTACTATTATTCTGACATTTCACATTCTTAAAATAAAGTGGTGATCCTAACTGACTTAAGACAGGGAATCTTTACTAGGATTAAATGTTAGGAATTCTGAAAAACTGAGTTTAAATGTATTTTGCTAAGTTGTGTGTAAACTTCCGACTTCAACTGTAACTACATGATGCTTGTGACTCTACAAACTTATTGGATGCAGTTTGTTTTGGTTGTGTTTTGATTATGTTGTGCCCAACAGAAAGGAATGGTAAATAATGTGTCATTTTGAAATAACTTTATTGTAAATAAGAATAGAACACTTCAGCATTCATGTGGATGCTACCATAATTACAGACAATCATGAATGAATCGTGAATAATGATGATTGCGAAAGATTACAGATGCACTAAGATCATGCCCCCAAAACATGCTAACCTCTCATCATTACCAATAACAGTCGAGGTTAGCATTTTTGGGGGGGGTATGATATTTATACCTCTGTAACTTTCTCACTCATCATTATTCACGATTCATTGATGATTATCCGTAATCATGGAAGCATTCACATTCAATTAATGTAGAAGTTTTTATTTACTATGTAACTCCAAAATGACACAATACATTATTTACCATTCATTTCTATTGGGCACAACATAATCCGAAACACAACCAAAACAAACGGATTTTCAGTTTTCATGCATTTTGCATCCAACAAGTTTGTAGAGTCACAAGCTTGATGTAGTCATTGTGTGCTAGGAATATGGGACCAAATACTCAATGTTGACTAAATGTAATACACGACAAGTGAATTTTTCCAAATACTCATGACACCTTCAAATGGGGGGACTACCCAGCTAACACATTTGGTTCCTTGGAATTTGTGGGAACGTACGTTTTTGGTTTTTCATTAGTTCTGGGTATTAAGTTTCCTGATCGGTGAAACTGAACGTTTTTTAAACATTCTGAGTTGGAAGTAAAGAAAAATGTACTATGGTTCCTTAGAAGTTTTCCTGGGAGGTTTTATTAACGCTCTGAGAACAGAAATTATAGGTTATTTGGAGGTTTATGAATAACTTCCTCAAAACTTCCACTGAATGTTTCAATAAGACTTTTAATAACATTGCTAGCTTGTTTTGGGCTAACATTTTTTTAAACTCCAAACACATGGAAATTATATTCCTTAATCACCCATAAAAAATGATGTTATGTGACACTGCATTAGTCAAATTCAAACCTATAATCTTCTGTTCTCTATCCATAAAATGAGTCCACTGCACCACCAGGATGGAGCTAGCATGCCATGTTTTTTTGAACTCATACAAAGCATCTATTCAAACAGACCCCATTTAAAAGGAAACAAGCCCTTATTAAGATCAGGTGTGGCCAATTAGTGGGCGTGGCCAAAACACCTGCACCTACTTAACAAGATAGAGGATAGGGAGAGTTTTGTTAATGCTGAGAACGGAATGTATATGTTTTTACACAACGGGTGGGTCTAATCCTGAATGCTGATTGGTTAAAACTGCATTCTCGCCAGTGTCTATTACACAAGTTACCACCAGCTAAATCTAGGACGTTAAAATGCCTATTTACTCTGTTCCATCTTACTGCGCAATCCACTGTCTCATCAGCCCAGCCAGGCAAGTTATAAACTTGATCTCCACTATAAAAAGCATCTAGACATTAGCACACAGAGATTTGTATAAACCTTGCTGTCTGTCTCTCCAACATTTGCAACATTGTTTCAATATTCAAATTCGATCTTGAGCTGTCCCATAGTAATGAACGAGTCGGTACGAGAGACAAGCAGGGAGCGTCTCTCAGCCAGTCGAACTAATGAATCAGCTTGCATAATTTATAGATATACACTGCTCAAAAAAATAAAGGGAACACTAAAATAACACATCCTAGATCTGAATGAAAGAAATAATCTTATTAAATACTTTTTTCTTTACATAGTTGAATGTGCTGACAACAAAAATCACACAAAAATAAGCAATGGAAATCCAATTTATCAACCCATGGAGGTCTGGATTTGGAGTCACACTCAAAATTAAAGTGGAAAACCACACTACAGGCTGATCCAACTTTGATGTAATGTCCTTAAAACAAGTCAAAATGAGGTTCAGTAGTGTGTGTGGCCTCCACGTGCCTGTATGACCTCCCTACAACGCCTGGGCATGCTCCTGATGAGGTGGCGGATGGTCTCCTGAGGGATCTCCTCCCAGACCTGGACTAAAGCATCCGCCAACTCCTGGACAGTCTGTGGTGCAACGTGGCGTTGGTGGATGGAGCGAGACATGATGTCCCAGATGTGCTCAATTGGATTCAGGTCTGGGGAACGGGCGGGCCAGTCCATAGCATCAATGCCTTCCTCTTGCAGGAACTGCTGACACACTCCAGCCACATGAGGTCTAGCATTGTCTTGCATTAGGAGGAACCCAGGGCCAACCGCACCAACATATGGTCTCACAAGGGGTCTGAGGATCTCATCTCGGTACCTAATAGCAGTCAGGCTACCTCTGGCGAGCACATGGAGGGCTGTGCGGCCCCCCAAAGAAATGCCACCCCACACCATGACTGACCCACCGCCAAATCGGTCATGCTGGAGGATGTTGCAGGCATCAGAACGTTCTCCACGGCGTCTCCAGACTCTGTCATGTCTGTCACATGTGCTCAGTGTGAACCTGCTTTCATCTGTGAAGAGCACAGGGCGCCAGTGGCGAATTTGCCAATCTTGGTGTTCTCTGGCAAATGCCAAACATCCTGCACGGTGTTAGGTGGTAAGCACAACCCCCACCTGTGGACGTTGGGCCCTCATACCACCCTCATGGAGTCTGTTTCTGACCGTTTGAGCAGACACATTCACATTTGTGGCCTGCTGGAGGTCATTTTGCAGGGCTCTGGCAGTGCTCCTCCTGCTCCTCCGTGCACAAAGGCGGCGGTAGCGGTCCTGCTGCTGGGTTGTTGCCCTCCTACGGCCTCCTCCACGTCAAATTAGCCGTAGTATGCTAGCTAGCAATGGAACGAACGACCTGGTCGCGTCTCTGGTCACCGAACCAATAGAACGAACAACCAGCCGGCTTGGGTAGCAACCCTAGATTTGTGTCGGGACTATATCTTGTGGAAGGATGAAATGGTATGAATATATTAATCAAAATAAAATGTTTAATTAAAATGTCAAATCATTATTTGAATATGTTGGTAACCCGTTGTATAAAAGTGATAATGCCCTCGAAGCATTGAGGTGGGTTGAGGATAAATCGGCACGGTTTGCTTCTCGGGCATTATCAATTAATTAAATAACATTGTTAGAATGTTCTCCAAAAGTTAATGTTTTCTTGTGGTTTTTATGGAAAGTTTTCATAATGTTCCTGGAACAATTTGAGAACATTACTTTAAATAAAACCATGAGGAAACCTGCAGCAAACCAGTTGGAGAACGTTCCTAGAACATTACTAAAACTGAAATTAAATGCAACTATGTTTGAACGTTTAGGAAACGTTCTGTTAAAGTAATGACATACCAAGAAAATTATATTTTTTGTCAAGTTCCTTAAATGTGCTGAGAATATTCCAAAGCCAAGGAACTACCCTGCACCATTCCCAGAAAGTTGTGGGAAGGTTGTATGAAAAATAACCATAGTTTGACCACGCGCTCACCAAGCTCTAAGAAACATATGGTTCCCAGAATGTTATGTGCTAGCTGGGTAGGAACATAAAGTGTTTTTATTTCTAAACTATAAAACAAATATGTAAGAAAGTGTGCTCAAATAAAATGACATTCTGGACTGTTGCCTCATAATTTGAATTATAAAACATTTGATCTCAAATGCTGGAGTATAGAGCCAAAATAAGGAAATTAGTGCCACTGTCCAAATAAATATGTAGGGAGTGTAGGAAAGAGAGTAGCATGACCAGCAGAGGGCAGAATGGAGCAACCTCCGTGTGTGTGTGTGTGTGTGTAACTACAACAGTTCAACAAACCTTAGATTCCCAGTCCTGTCCTTCATCCGAGGCAACTATAAAAGACCAGAATGCAGTATTTAATGTAGAGACACTATAGGTAGAAGTTGCCCAAATGTTACATCCAGATGTGACGACTCTGTTCTGTACCTGCGTCGTCGTCATGACTACTCCCTGAGGAGGTGTTGCTGTTTACTGTGATCTGTTCCAGGTCACAGGGATCGTCCCTCTCCTCTGGCTCCTCCACCTCACGGTCACTCTCTGATGACATCAGACCAAGATCCGGTGCACTGTACACCTCACGGCTATACCACACACAACAACAACGAGACAGTAGGACTGGGCGATATGGCCAAATATAATATCATGATATTTTGGAATGGTATGACGGTATTTGATGTTTTTGAATAACAAAAGTAAAAAATATGCTTCATGAGTAGTGTGTGACACTAGTATGGCAACACATACATTCTAAGATATTTCAAGAAATGTTAATGGCGCATTCTTCATTCTGATTCAGTCAACAATCTTTTAGCATTTTCATCAATGTATGTATTTTCTGCACTCATTTGAGATCATTTCCACACTTCCACGTAGGGCTGCATGATATGGACAAAACATATAGGCCTTATTTTTTGACCAAATATTGCAATTACGATTTGACTTGCGATTAAGATCAAAACACTTGGGTGAGCTGTTGGAATCATGGGAATATAATGACTATTCTAATTCTATAGATAGAATATAATAGTGGGCACTTTGAGTACAGTTTTAATGACATGACAACAAATAAAAAAGCCAGGGCGGAGTTATTGTGACAGGGTAGGAACCAAAGTGTTGGCCAGTGTTTCCTAATCTTTTAGCAACTGTCACGTATACGCCCTCTCCGGCCTCTAGGTAAGCATCAGGGAGTGTTTTTTTTTGTGCCAGTGTAAATGACGTCGGGTCCGGGAGCCACTACAGGCCAGGCTCCCCTGCCTCCACCAGCTAGTCAGGCTCTCATGCCTCAGCCGGATCGCCGGACTCCCCTGCCTCATTGGGCTTTCATGCCTCCGCCAGATCGCCAGGCTCCCATGTGCTCGTCAGGCTCCCCCTGCCTCAGCCGGTCTGTCAGGTTCCCATGCCCCAGCCAGCTCAACAGGTTATCGCGCCTCACCCAGCTTGACAGGTTCCCGCGCCTTAGCAGGGGTGACCAGTCCGTTCATCCCCTTCGTCGGCGTCCTGCGGCTGGAGCCACGCGTCGGGGAGGGGGTACTGTCACGTATACTCCCTCTCCGGCCTCTAGGTCATCAGGGTGCTGATTATCCCGCACACCTGTCACCATCGTCAAGCGCACCAGAGCCTCATAACACTCACTCCCTGTACTTGCATCCCGACTCTGAGCACTCGTTACAGCAACATTAAATGTTTTCTCTTTGCAGTTTCATGTAGCTAACATATTCATGCGGAGGTGACATGGCGGCAAATTCAAGATACAATAACAATTTGAACAGTTTGCTACTACACTGGATAAAGAAGCAGAAAGAGCGTGGAGATGTGGAAATGGACAGCGAGGGAGTAGGAAAGGAGCTGAGTGTAGAGGGAAGCAGTGTGGTGAGGAAGAGTGGCGTCAAGTACAAAAATAAATGTAACCTGACGAGAGGAGAGTGAAGATGAATTACCTGCGGTGGCTCCTTGAGTGACAGGGAGCGGGGCTTAGTCTGTGAGGAAAGCGGAATGGAGAGAGGGAGAGAGACGACTCAAGTAGCGGACTAAACTATAAAAACGGACTCTACACGTGGCGTGGTAGCGTATCCCATTTAACAAACCAAAAACTGAAATACAGTCTTAGAAGGTAAAACCCAAATCGGTCCGTGCAGCAATACCGGTATATAGTCAGATATGGTATACCACCCAGCCCTAGGAGACTGTGAAATGTCTGTCCAGTCCTCTAGCCCACACTCCTTGGTTTCTTGTGGAAACTGTTACCCTACTGCTTATACCCATCCAATCCTTTACCTGAGTGTGTCGGTGTTGCAGGGTGGTGTGGGGGAGGTTCGTCTGAGTTGGGAAAGATGTTCTCTCATATTCATGGTCAGCTCTGGAGCCAGACGCCACACGAAGATACAGCTGGAATAGACAACAGGCCATCAGACAGACACAGAGACAAACAGACAGACTCACACACACACCAGGGCAGGGGTCATACCTGTCCCCAGACACAGAGATCAGATGTTTACAGTCGTTGGTGAACTTTATCCCAGTCACTATCTCTGAAAACAGGAAAAGAATGAATCAGCTGGCTGGTAGGTTGTTTTGATACTCTGTGTGTGTGTACAGTATGTCATGGTCTGTTACCAGAGTGTCCAAACATGGTAGCCACACACAGTCCAGAGCGGAAGTCGAAGATGCTGATGTTCTTATCAGAGCAGCTGGTAGCAACGTACTGACCAGACGGATCAGTCTGCACCTGCATGGGGAAAAACAGAACAAAAAAGGCTGAAACTAGTGGTGGGCACCAACATCGACAATTCAAATGATATCGATATCGTTTGATATCAATATGAGCCAGGCATATCGTGATATCGGTTTATCCTTGCTGTAAATTACTATGTAAAAGAGCACACGTGACTGTTTCTGCAGG
The DNA here is from genome assembly GCF_901001165.1 of Salmo trutta. Classification (NCBI taxonomy): domain Eukaryota; kingdom Metazoa; phylum Chordata; class Actinopteri; order Salmoniformes; family Salmonidae; genus Salmo; species Salmo trutta. The sequence continues at coordinate 5,554,293 of NC_042991.1, forward strand.
CACAAAATCATCTCACCGGCTCTCAATTTAGCATAGCTAACTGCCTGCTGATGGGCCATCAACAGACTTCCCATTGTACTCAAACTGGGTTGGTAGGTTAAGCCCCCAGAACATTCACACCTGTGACCTGGCCCAATGGGCAAGCAGGATGTCTGAATGTCACAAATCCGTGGAAGTGAAGTCCACACAGTTGCAATGTTATTTAGTCAAACCAAAATGACATCGATACAGATATGATGCCATATCAGTGCCCATCTCTAGTTGAAACGCCGTATCTATCACAAGCTTCATAAAGACCTTCTTTGGGGAGCGGCAACAACATTTTTTTTATCTGTTTTTGACAGAGTTTTAGAGGTGAATGATACTAAACCTTAAGCAGGCTGCCATCCTCAGTCTGTGAACCCTTGTAGAATGTCTTCTGTTTCCCATTGCTGATGTTGAAGATCCTGATGCATCGGTCCTGGCAGCCCACAGCAGCGTACTTACAGCTGGGCTCTACATCCATGTCATACAGAGTGGTCTTTCTCACCACGTGGTGAGAACGCCTGAACTCTGTACCTCCGGCTGTCTGGGGGGGAGAGAACAACAACAACCTCTGTACCTCCGGCTGTCTGGGGGGGAGAGAACAACAACAACCTCTGTACCTCCGTCTGTCTGAGGGGGGAGAGAACAACAACAACCTCTGTACCTCCGTCTGTCTGAGGGGGGAGAGAACAACAACAACATCTTTACCTCCGTCTGTCTGAGGGGGGAGAGAACAACAACAACCTCTGTACCTCCGTCTGTCTGAGGGGGGAGAGAACAACAACAACCTCTGTACCTCCGTCTGTCTGAGGGGGGAGAGAACAACAACAACATCTATACCTCTGTCTGTCTGAGGGGGGAGAGAACAACAACAACCTCTGTACCTCCGTCTGTCTGAGGGGGGAGAGAACAACAACAACCTCTGTACCTCTGTCTGTCTGAGGGGGGAGAGAACAACAACAACATCTTTACCTCCGTCTGTCTGAGGGGGGAGAGAACAACAACAACCTCTGTACCTCCGTCTGTCTGAGGGGGGAGAGAACAACAACAACCTCTGTACCTCTGTCTGTCTGAGGGGGGAGAGAACAACAACAACCTCTGTACCTCTGTCTGTCTGAGGGGGGGGGAGAGAACAACAACAACCTCTATACCTCTGTCTGTCTGAGGGGGGAGAGAACAACAACAACAACCTCTGTCTGTCTGAGGGGGGAGAGAACAACAACAACAACCTCTGTACCTCCGTCTGTCTGAGGGGGGAGAGAACAACAACAACCTCTGTACCTCCGTCTGTCTGAGGGGGGGGAGAGAACAAACCTCTGTACCTCCGTCTGTCTGAGGGGGGAGAGAACAACAACCTCTGTACCTCTGTCTGTCTGAGGGGGGAGAGAACAAACCTCTTTACCTCCGTCTGTCTGAGGGGGGAGAGAACAACAACCTCTGTACCTCCGTCTGTCTGAGGGGGGAGAGAACAACAACAACCTCTATACCTCTGTCTGTCTGAGGGGGGAGAGAACAAACCTCTTTACCTCCGTCTGTCTGAGGGGGGGAGAGAACAACAACAACCTCTATACCTCTGTCTGTCTGAGGGGGGAGAGAACAACAACAACCTCTATACCTCTGTCTGTCTGAGGGGGGGAGAGAACAACAACCTCTGGAGTTATCTAGCTTACTCTTGAACAATAATGTTAACGCCATCTTAAGGTATTCTACTCTCTATGCTCAGTGTCTGCAGTTCATATACAACCCTAACCCTAACCCTTATAGACGGTAACAGATGCTTTTAAAAACTCTGAAAAACCAGATGGGGGCCGTGTGCAATTTCTCTAAGTTAAATACCGACAGGCAGCCACTTGGTAAAAACAAAGAGCATGATAATAGATGGAACAGAGAGCACTGCCAGAGAAGATCAGATTGAGAGAGAAAGAGAGATGCATGTCAGTGTTTGTTTCCTAAACTGCCACTCAAATAATGTCTATTTACACTGGTTAAGATGCTAGCAGGAAGTTAACAAGACATTTTTGGGTCTGGAAGAGGAACCCTGTCCCTGCGATGGACTCATGTTCCAGAACTTAACAGTAGTCCCATTCCTCTATCCATTATCCTAATAGGGACATTTGAAAGGGAAGGAGGAACGTATGAAGAGCGGATGATGATGACTGTTGTCTCTTATGTAAATGTTGAGATACCGAGAACCCAGTTAGTTACAAAACGTTGCATTTACAACAACTCACATTTTGGACTTCTGTAATTGCAACGTGACACCCTAACGTGTTCCTTACCCTGTGTACCCTGACTGAGTGTTGAGTGCCTTACCCTGTGAGCCGTACGGAAGTAGATGCTCTTGTCTGCTCCACAGCTGATCATCCTCACCTTGTTGTCATTGGCTGAGGGAGGAGAGGCAAAGTAACCCTAGCCATGAAAACAACCCCAGAGCTTAGACCGTGACAAAGATCTTCCATACAGTACCCATCTCCTACTGTCAAACCTTACTACATAGACTGTATCTGTTCTACATATGTTGACGTCACAATGACGCCTCTCTCTCTGATGCCGGGAGGTTACAGGTCGCTCACCAGCGAATCGGACAGCGGTGATGGATGAAGAGTGTTCGTCCAGGGTCTGGACTAGGCCGTAGTCTTTCTCCGCATCCAGGACGTGGATCAGACGGTCGCGGCTAGCGGTGGCTAACAGCTTCAGACCCGTCTCTGGTTTAGAGTATTCCAGACACAGGATCTCTGAGTCATGGGCCTCCACCTTCTGAATCTCTGTCATACTGCTGAGGTCATGAACCCTGCAGAACACACGCAGGCGCACACAAACGCACATCAAACACACACCCTGCACAGACATAACCAGCCTCCATTCCTATCCCATCCCCATTGCATTCTCTTCCCGTTCCGTACCTCAGCATCCCGTTGCGGTCTCCAGACGCCAGGTGTTTCCCATCGGGGCTGACACAGATGGTCCTAATGCCCGTTCTGGTCTCTGCTGTCTGTCCATCTGTCTTCTCTGTGCTAACAGACACACTTCCCTCTGTTTCCACCAGGGCGGTGGTGTTTTCATCCATATAGATCACCTTCAACAAGTCCTGAGGGGTAGAGAGGTGGATGAAAAGTGAGGGAGAAAGATGACTCCCAGGAGCCAATTCAGCAGGAGGGTTAACAGGGGTCAACACAACACAGCTTTTTACATGCAGAGGTGGGTCGGTATCTACTACAGTACACTGTTAAGTATCGGACACATACCTTACTGAGAACATTCTGCGTATGTGTGTGTCCCTGCCTCTCTGTACTCCACAGTCTGACAGTGTTGTCTGCTGAACAGCTGAGGAACTCTCCAGAAGACAGGCCAGACTCTGGGACCTCCGGGACCATCTGGAGAACAGAGAGGGGAGGAAGAACACATGGAGAAGGATGCGATGGTATTGTAAAGGAACACTCACCTCTGCATCGTACTGAAGTACTTCCATATAGCCTCAACTACAGAGACACTTAATCATCTCTACAGCCCTCAAATATTACTCTGATATCTTGACATTTTACCTGTAGGTCCCAGACACAGGCAGCGTGGTAGAGGGCAGAATGCACCTTGCCTACCCTGTGGAGGTCCCTGACATCCCACACATACAGGCTGTGGTCGTTATACACACAGCTCAACCAATGACTGACCGGGTCATAGGTCACCGCCACAGAGTCAGGGTAGCGGGCGGACATCTTGTTGGAGAACAGGTGGCTGATGGGAGAAAATAAGTCATGTGTGACTTATGTTAATGCATGGTGTACCAGGAGTAACCTGCTTCAGCTCCTAATATTGGTTGTAAAACAAGGTTGTGAAGATGCCCCTAGAAACTGATCTAAGGTTAGTTTCGTATTCCCCCACCTTAATAGTTAAGGTTAGCATTAGGAAGGGTAAGCTGATCCTAGATCTATACCTAAGGGTAACTTCTACCCAGAGGTGTGTGTGTGTGTCACACCTGGCCTGTGTGATGCTGGACACGTCAGTGCCAAGGTGGTGTGGTCTTGGCAGGGTACAGATGAACCCCAGGTCAGCAGGGCTGAAGGCTCGCACCATCCCATCAGCACAGCCACAGAAGATCAGCTCCTCTGACACACACAGAGACCTGGCCACACTGGTCTACGGGGACAGGAAGAGATCAATTAACCAGTCAGTCTACCAATCAATCAATCGATAACATTAAAGAGTGACTTGGAGGTGCTTCTCAGACACAGAGATTGACATTGCTACGCATGGTCTACAGAGGACAGGAAGTTATGCAACAGAGAAAATCTAGTATCAAGGACCCAAGGATCTAGTCAGTAATGATCTAGGTTACATATCTAAGCTCAATTTCCTGGCCTCACTCCTGGATGGACAAAGGTGTTCCCATTGAAAGTATCTCAAACACATCCTGTCCCCGTCCCTGTCCCTAACCCTAATCTCTCTGTGATCCCCTTACTGCTGGCAGGACACAGGGGACACACAGACCTCAATAGAGCCTTCAGTTGGACAGAGTCCATACCAAAGACAGACATGAACTCCTTTCCCTCCACAGACACATGCCGGACATTTCCTAGCACGAGGCCATCTGTTAACAGTCCAAAGGCACCTTCACACTCCTATGTCAGTCACTCACCCATAGGCCCACCCATTTGTCAGTGACTCACCCATATGCCCATCCATCTGTCAGTGACTCACCCGTAAGTCCACCCACTTGTCCAGCATCCTCTTGGGGTTGAACTCACAGAGCAGACCGGAGGAGGTGATACAGAAGGTGCTTTCGGCCTTAGAGCCCCGCCCACACGCCACATCACAAAAGAAGTTGTTCCTCAGCTCCCCCAGGAGCCCAGAGCGCCCCAGCAGAGGGACAGGTGTACTGGCCTGCACAGACACAACAGAAACACTAGTGTTATTAGTATTAGACTTAGTATTAGGAGCCAAGAGGGCCCCGGCAGAGGGACTGGTGCACTGGCCTGTAGAGAGAAATGCAGTTAGTTAGTTATGTAAAATGCAATGAGTAAGAAGAGTGAGCCGTTCTGTTATTCTGCTCACAATCAGTAGCATTAGCCTGCACAGAAACCCAAGAAACAGAGACGGAAGTACCTTGATAGATTTGGAGTGGTCCAGGTACCAGAACTTGACGTGTCTGTTCCCTGCTGTCACAAAGTAGGAGCTGTCCTCAGAGAAGGACACTGCTGTCACCTTACTGGAAACCTTGTTAGCAGCAACTACTGTGTTCTTCTGCAACCACAACAAAACATGTATGAGGGCAGTAACTATAGAAGTATAGACCCCGTGGCAGTTACACAAGCAGAAGGGCAGATAATATTGATGTTGCCGTCTCTGTGGCAGTGGCTATAGCAGAAGGGCAGATAATATTGATGTTGCTGTCTCTGGGGCAGTGGCTATATCAGAAGGGCAGATAATATTGATGTTGCTGTCTCTGGGCAGATAATATTGATGTTGCCGTCTCTGGGGCAGTGGCTATAGCAGAAGGGCAGATAATATGGATGTTGCTGTCTCTGGAGCAGTGGCTATAGCAGAAGGACAGATAATATTGATGTTGTTGTCTCTGGAGCAGTGGCTATAGCAGAAGGGCAGATAATATTGATGTTGCTGTCTCTGGGCAGATAATATGGATGTTGCTGTCTCTGGGGCAGTGGCTATATCAGAAGGACAGATAATATTGATGTTGTTGTCTCTGGAGCAGTGGCTATAGCAGAAGGGCAGATAATATTGATGTTGCTGTCTCTGGGTAGATAATATTGATGTTGTTGTCTCTGGGGCAGTGGCTATAGCAGAAGGGCAGGTAATATTGATGTTGCCGTCTCTGGGCAGATAATATTGATGTTGCTGTCTCTGGGGCAGTGGCTATATCAGAAGGACAGATAATATGGATGTTGCTGTCTCTGGAGCAGTGGCTATAGCAGAAGGGCAGATAATATTGATGTTGCTGTCTCTGGGTAGATAATATGGATGTTGCTGTCTCTGGGGCAGTGGCTATATCAGAAGGACAGATAATATTGATGTTGTTGTCTCTGGGGCAGTGGCTATAGCAGAAGGGCAGGTAATATTGATGTTGCCGTCTCTGGGTAGATAATATTGATGTTGCTGTCTCTGGGGCAGTGGCTATATCAGAAGGGCAGATAATATTGATGTTGCTGTCTCTGGGCAGATAATATTGATGTTGCTGTCTCTGGGGCAGTGGCTATATCAGAAGGGCAGATAATATGGATGTTGCTGTCTCTGGAGCAGTGGCTATAGCAGAAGGACAGATAATATTGATGTTGTTGTCTCTGGAGCAGTGGCTATAGCAGAAGGGCAGATAATATTGATGTTGCTGTCTCTGGAGCAGTGGCTATAGCAGAAGGACAGATAATATTGATGTTGTTGTCTCTGGAGCAGTGGCTATAGCAGAAGGGCAGATAATATTGATGTTGCTGTCTCTGGGCAGATAATATGGATGTTGCTGTCTCTGGGGCAGTGGCTATATCAGAAGGACAGATAATATTGATGTTGTTGTCTCTGGAGCAGTGGCTATAGCAGAAGGGCAGATAATATTGATGTTGCTGTCTCTGGGCAGATAATATGGATGTTGCTGTCTCTGGAGCAGTGGCTATAGCAGAAGGGCAGGTAATATTGATGTTGCTGTCTCTGGGCAGATAATATGGATGTTGCTGTCTCTGGGGCAGTGGCTATAGCAGAAGGGCAGGTAATATTGATGTTGCCGTCTCTGGGCAGATAATATTGATGTTGCTGTCTCTGGGGCAGTGGCTATATCAGAAGGACAGATAATATTGATGTTGTTGTCTCTGGAGCAGTGGCTATAGCAGAAGGGCAGATAATATTGATGTTGCTGTCTCTGGGCAGATAATATGGATGTTGCTGTCTCTGGGGCAGTGGCTATATCAGAAGGACAGATAATATTGATGTTGTTGTCTCTGGAGCAGTGGCTATAGCAGAAGGGCAGATAATATTGATGTTGCTGTCTCTGGGTAGATAATATTGATGTTGTTGTCTCTGGGGCAGTGGCTATAGCAGAAGGGCAGGTAATATTGATGTTGCCGTCTCTGGGCAGATAATATTGATGTTGCTGTCTCTGGGGCAGTGGCTATATCAGAAGGACAGATAATATGGATGTTGCTGTCTCTGGAGCAGTGGCTATAGCAGAAGGGCAGATAATATTGATGTTGCTGTCTCTGGGTAGATAATATGGATGTTGCTGTCTCTGGGGCAGTGGCTATATCAGAAGGACAGATAATATTGATGTTGTTGTCTCTGGGGCAGTGGCTATAGCAGAAGGGCAGGTAATATTGATGTTGCCGTCTCTGGGTAGATAATATTGATGTTGCTGTCTCTGGGGCAGTGGCTATATCAGAAGGGCAGATAATATTGATGTTGCTGTCTCTGGGCAGATAATATTGATGTTGCTGTCTCTGGGGCAGTGGCTATATCAGAAGGGCAGATAATATGGATGTTGCTGTCTCTGGAGCAGTGGCTATAGCAGAAGGGCAGATAATATTGATGTTGCTGTCTCTGGGTAGATAATATTGATGTTGTTGTCTCTGGGGCAGTGGCTATAGCAGAAGGGCAGGTAATATTGATGTTGCCGTCTCTGGGCAGATAATATTGATGTTGCTGTCTCTGGGGCAGTGGCTATATCAGAAGGACAGATAATATGGATGTTGCTGTCTCTGGAGCAGTGGCTATAGCAGAAGGGCAGATAATATTGATGTTGCTGTCTCTGGGTAGATAATATGGATGTTGCTGTCTCTGGGGCAGTGGCTATATCAGAAGGACAGATAATATTGATGTTGTTGTCTCTGGGGCAGTGGCTATAGCAGAAGGGCAGGTAATATTGATGTTGCCGTCTCTGGGTAGATAATATTGATGTTGCTGTCTCTGGGGCAGTGGCTATATCAGAAGGGCAGATAATATTGATGTTGCTGTCTCTGGGCAGATAATATTGATGTTGCTGTCTCTGGGGCAGTGGCTATATCAGAAGGGCAGATAATATGGATGTTGCTGTCTCTGGAGCAGTGGCTATAGCAGAAGGACAGATAATATTGATGTTGTTGTCTCTGGAGCAGTGGCTATAGCAGAAGGGCAGATAATATTGATGTTGCTGTCTCTGGGCAGATAATATGGATGTTGCTGTCTCTGGGGCAGTGGCTATAGCAGAAGGACAGATAATATTGATGTTGTTGTCTCTGGAGCAGTGGCTATAGCAGAAGGGCAGATAATATTGATGTTGCTGTCTCTGGGCAGATAATATGGATGTTGCTGTCTCTGGGGCAGTGGCTATATCAGAAGGACAGATAATATTGATGTTGTTGTCTCTGGAGCAGTGGCTATAGCAGAAGGGCAGATAATATTGATGTTGCTGTCTCTGGGCAGATAATATGGATGTTGCTGTCTCTGGAGCAGTGGCTATAGCAGAAGGGCAGGTAATATTGATGTTGCTGTCTCTGGGCAGATAATATGGATGTTGCTGTCTCTGGGGCAGTGGCTATAGCAGAAGGGCAGGTAATATTGATGTTGCCGTCTCTGGGCAGATAATATTGATGTTGCTGTCTCTGGGGCAGTGGCTATATCAGAAGGACAGATAATATTGATGTTGTTGTCTCTGGAGCAGTGGCTATAGCAGAAGGGCAGATAATATTGATGTTGCTGTCTCTGGGCAGATAATATGGATGTTGCTGTCTCTGGGGCAGTGGCTATAGCAGAAGGGCAGATAATATTGATGTTGTTGTCTCTGGAGCAGTGGCTATAGCAGAAGGGCAGATAATATTGATGTTGCTGTCTCTGGGCAGATAATATGGATGTTGCTGTCTCTGGAGCAGTGGCTATAGCAGAAGGGCAGATAATATTGATGTTGCTGTCTCTGGGCAGATAATATGGATGTTGCTGTCTCTGGGGCAGTGGCTATAGCAGAAGGGCAGATAATATGGATGTTGCTGTCTCTGGGGCAGTGGCTATAGCAGAAGGGCAGATAATATGGATGTTGCTGTCTCTGTGGCAGTGGCTATAGCAGAAGGGCAGATAATATTGATGTTGCTGTCTCTGGAGCAGTGGCTATATCAGAAGGGCAGATAATATTGATGTTGCTGTCTCTGGGGCAGTGGCTATAGCAGAAGGGCAGATAATATTGATGTTGCTGTCTCTGGGGCAGTGGCTATAGCAGAAGGGCAGACAATATTTGCTCATAGAAAGGTCACAGAGGGCAGATGAGAATTTCATTTGTTGACAGAAAGGTGCATTGGGCAACTTAAGTAAGATGCCTATTGGCCAGAGGCTGCTGGCGTACCTTCCATGCCCAGACGTGGACCATCATGTCATGCTGGTAACCCACGCTGACGATGTATTTACTGTTGGGAGAGAAGGCCACACAGGATACGCCATACTTATGTTCCTGCAGCTCTGCCACCTGCCGAAACTCACACAACTCCCAAACACGCACCGCAGGCAGGTGTCCCGACTGGGAGGGGGAGGGAGTGCGAGAACAAGAGAAGAGGAGACAGAGATAAAGTCACAGTGAGATTACACATGCTGTGTCAGCCACAATCCACTCAGTCCGAACCATTTCACACACTATCAAAAAGGTCAAAAGGTTGTTACTTGAATGTGACTGTGCCCAGGTCAGAGTTCAGGACATGGTCGGCTGAGGATACAGGGACTCTATGAAAAACACTGTCTGTGGATCAGCTCCTCTGTGTGTTTGTGTGTTATCAGATCGTCCTCTCAGAGATATCCACATTTATACCGCTAGTTTTTATCCTACTGATTGTTCTGCTTCTGTAACAGAGTCATCACTGCTGCCATAGCAAGGGACTCAAATCAATATAATGACAGAGTCTATCAGTGATATTCTAGTCTTTAACCATGACCCAAAAGAAAAGGAAATGTAGGAAGGATTCAATTGAGATACCTTCCTCAATAACCAATAATAATATATTCCCCCACCCTAATGGTTAAGGTTAGCATTGGGAAGGGTAAACTGATCCTAGATCTCTACCTAAGGGTAACTTCTACCCAGAGAGGGGTGGGTGTGTGTTTGTGTAACCAACAGCAGTCCTATGAGCATGGTACTTGGTACTTTGACCCCTGCTGCTATGGCAACTCTGAAGTGATCACCTATTTACAGTGAGAGGGATTTATTTTGGCTCTGATTGGCTAGCTGGGATTAGGCTAAGCGTCACATCAACGTCGAGCCACACGAGCTAATCTGGAGCTAGAACGTTACCACACCTACGGCACAACCGCACTACAACACAGGGAGATATTCAATCAAACCCACTAACCAGCTTTTGAGGACTAAAATCAAAGAAAGAAAACTCACCTCTCCTGTGACCAAGTATTTGCCATCTGGAGAGAAGGACAGAGCTGTGATAGTTTTCCTGTTAAAAAGAGAGGAGTATTCTGTGGGTACAGTCATACATGTATCAGTGGGTGTTTAGGAGATGGGGAGAGGATGATCAGGTCATGAGGAGAATGGTGATTAGGGGTCGGTAGCGCGAGTGAGTAATGTCTCACCTGGATGTATTCAGGATGTGGTGCTGTCTGTTCTTCTTGGGGTTCAGCAGGACCACCACACAGCTACAGAGCAGGGGAAACACACCAGGGTTACACATCAGGAATTACTACTGTAATTACACTGTATCCTCTCATTAAAGTCGACCATCGTCTTATGCACTTTGTCGGCAGCTGAGTAATACGTGGCTGCAGAATAATAATTACATGATAAGGGCAATTTGCATTTCCAAAAAGGCAGTGAGAAATATGGCATTCACCGTGAATACTTATGTAAATAACATATTTCTGTATTTCATTTTCCAAGAAATTTGCAACCATTTCTAAAAATATGTTTTCACTTTGTCATTATGGGCTATTGTGAGAAGATAGATGTGGGAAAAAATCTATTTCATACATTTTTTTTTATTCAGGCTGCAACACAACAAAATGTGGAACAAGTCAAGGGGTATGAACACTTTCTGAAGGCACTGTATGTAACAGTAGCAACCCAACAGGGGTGTTAGTTACCTAACAGGCTTTCGAAGGGCTGTTTGTTCTGTGTTCAGCAACAACGCTTCTCTTAATCCTGAATATATAATATGGAAAGCAGTGTTACTACTGTAAAGCTTCCACTGATCCTAAACAGAATCTCTAAGCCCGCCTGATAATCGTGTGAACCTCTATGAGCTTCTACCTGCCTGCCATTCAAATCAGATACCCGAGTCCCTGTCATAATGTGTGCCTATCACTTCCTGGTCACAGAGAATGTGGGGGGTGTAAATTATGACAGGACACCCTGGCCGCTAATTAAGACAGGACACCCTGGCAGCTATGTGAAACAGCTATGTGTGAACCACGTCCCTGGCCTATTAAGTGTGCCAGGAGTTTAAAATAGAGGAGCTGAGGAGGATTGGCAAAAGGTATGAACAATGGCCCCCACACACACACACACACACACACACACACACACACACACACACACACACACACACACACACACACACACACAGTCCTTGGCGCAGAGCTAGTCCAAGGACCTAATTCTCTTGTTGTTCCAGACATTGGCCTGATTAATAAGGTTATGACAGAGGCTTTTAGGAAGCATGGCCTACTTACTGCATTTCTGCTTCTGTTTACTGTTTCTGCTTACAGGCAGACAGAGTCAGCAGCAACTCTGAGAAATGCTGATCGTCCACTAAATACTCCATTCGTTCATCCCTCTAGCCCCATCCCATCTTAGCTTGGACGTATTCAGCACTGCTAATGTTGAACAAGGACCTTACACAGTCTGCATAATGGAACAGCAACTCTGTGTACAGCACAGTTAAAGCACCACGTAGGGAATGAGTCCCGGGACGAGAGTAGAGTAGTACAGAGCAATCTTGATGAGCTTTAAAAGGGGCAGTGTAGTCCAAAAAGTGATTTGAATTATTTTGTAATTATATTTTGACACGATGAGGTTGAAATAACACACTGAAGTTGTGAAAATTATTATAATGCCCTTTAGATGTAAGAGCTTTTTAAAAAACCTGTAATTTCAGCCTGTTTTTGGCCCACAGCATGACATCACAATCTGTTCTGATTATTCTGACCAATGATCTTTTATTTGCAGAGTCTAGATGATCCTATTCGCCAATCAGGGTTGTGTGTGCAGACTGTCCAGCTCTGGTGGACAGTCCTGCAGTCGGCATGCCAATTGCACGCTCCCTCAAAACTTGAGACATCTGTGGCATTGTGTTGTGTAACAAAACTGCACATTTTAGTGTCATTTTATTGTCCCCAGCACAAGGTGCACCTGTGTAATGATCATGCTGTTTAATTAGCTTCTTGATATGCCAACCTGTCAGGTGGATGGATCATCTTGGCAAAGGAGAAATGCTCACTAACAGAGATGTAAACAAATTTGTGCACAAAATTTGAGCGAAATAAGCTTTTTGTGCATATGGAACATTTCTGGGATCTTTTATTTCAGCTCATGAAACATGGGGCCAAAACTGTACATGTTGCATTTATATTTTTGTTCAGTAAAAATACCTGAGTTAAATTAATGGCAGTGTATTTGAGTATTTTCAAATACATCACTACTTGTCTTTTCAAATACAATATATCTGAATACTTAATTCGAATGTATGTGAAATTATTGAGACATTTGAAATAGTATTTGAACCCAGGTATGGCATGCACGCACTCACACCTCTCTTTCTCTCCCCCTAGACTCACCCAGCAGGATAGGCCACAAGACCAGAGTGGGGGTCACAGGCCAGACCACTGTTGCCAGAGGCTGTGATTCCCAGGACCCTCTCCAAAGTCACCTACAGAGGGAGACAGACAATTCTAGAGTTTTAACAAGCCAATCCCAAATCCTGCCCTAGTCCCTAGCCCGCAATCACTATGCATTAGTGGAGATCTGAGAGGATTTTATAGAAGGGATAATCAACTTGGGGCTCTATGCGTTCTCTGGAAAATAATGCAACGTTGTTCATTATTTTCCATAGAACGCATTGCCCCTCGTTGATTATCCCTTATGTATTGCATGTCTGTTTATGAACCCTGGAAGATTATCCCTGATGGACCACCCAGCTAGCAAATAACATAACAGAGCGCGCTTATCCTATGGTTATTTTGCATACAACCTTCAAACAACTTTCTGGGAATGGTGCAGTATAGTTACTTGGCTTTGGAAGATTCTCAGCACATTTAAGGATCTTGGCAAAAATTATTGGTATTTCATTACTTTAACATAACATTTTCTAAAAGTTCAAACATGTTTACATTTAATTTCAATTTTTGTAATGTTCTAGAAACGTTCACCAACTTGGTTTGACATTGGGGATGTTCTGAAATAGTTTAGAGAACATTAAGAAACAACGTTCTTCTGTGGGAATTTCAGTACTTCAGCATAATGTTCCTACAGGCTTCCATCTTGTTCTACAGTTGAAGTCCGAAGTTTACATACACCTTAGCCAAATACATTTAAACTCAGTTTTTCACAATTCCTGATATTTAACCCTAGTAAAAATTCCCTGTTTTAGGTCAGTTAGGATTACCACTTTATTTTAAGAATGTGAAATGTCAGAATAACAGTAGAGAGAATGATTGATTTCAGCTTTAATTTCTTTCATCACACTCCCAGTGCGTCAGAAGTTTACATGCACTCAATTAGTATTTGGTAGCATTGCCTTCAAATTGTTTAACTTGGGTCAAACGTTTAGGGTAGCCTTCCACAAGCTTCCCACAATAAGTTGGGTGAATTTTGGCCCATTCCTCCTGACAGAGCTGATGTAACTGAGTCAGGTTTGTAGGCATCCTTGCTCGCACACACTTTTTCAACTCTGCCCACACATTTTCTACAGGATTGAGGTCAGGGCTTTGTGATGGCCACTCCAATACCTTGACTTTGTTGTCCTTAAGCCATTTTGCCACAACTTTTATTTTTATTTTTTTTCAATCTTCACAAGGTCCTTTGCTGTTGTTCTGGGATTGATTTGCACTTTTCGCACCAAAGTACGTTCATCTCTAGGAGACAGAACGCATCTCCTTCCTCAGCGGTATGACGGCTGCGTGGTCCCATGGTGTTTATGCTTGCATACTATTTGTACAGATGAACATGGTACCTTCAGGCGTTTGGAAATTGCTCCCAAGGATGAACCAGACGACTTGTGGAGGTCTACAATTTTTTTTCTGAGGTCTTGGCTGATTCTTTTGATTTCCCCATGATGTCAAGCAAAGAGGCACTGAGTTTGAAGGTAGGCCTTGAAATACATCCACAGGTACACCTCCAATTGACTCAAATGATGTCAATTAGCCTATCAGAAGCTTCTAAAGCCATGACACCATTTTCTGGAATTTTCCAAGCTGTTTAAAGGCACAGTCAACTTAGTGCATGTAAACTTCTGACCCACTGGAATTGTGATACAGTGAATTATAAGTGAAATAATCTGTCTGTAAACAATTGTTGGAAAAATTACTTCTGTCATGCACAAAGTAGATGTCCTAACCGACTTGCTGAAATTATAATTTGCTAACAAGAAATTTGTGGAGTGGTTGAAAAACGAGTTTTAATGACTCCAACTAAGTGTATGTAAACTTCCGACTTCAACTGTAGGTCTCAATGTCGTCATCCTCCGTTAGCTTGATTAAAAACAGATTTGGATGCGATTCGGTCTGCGTTTCTCCTCGCAGCTTCTTGACTTCCTCAAGCAGGCGGACATTCTGTACATGCTGTTCTTCCAGCGTTCATTCCTGAATGTCGTTGGGCCCGTACAAACTGAGCTATCAACTTGTCGATGCTGATACTGCGTAAACGTCAACCCTGGTCTGACCACGTTGCCAGATTGCCCGCATTCTCCATCACGACTCACTCCCCTCTCCACATCGACGAGACAGCAGTGGAGAAGCTGGAAAGTTTCAAGTTCCTCGGCGTACACATCACGGACAAGCTGAAATGGTCCACCCACACAGACAGTGTGGTAAAGAAGGCACAACAGCGCCTGTTGGCTTGTCACCTAAAACCCTCAAACTTTTACAGATGCACAATTGAGAGCATTTGTCGGGCTGTATCATTGCCTGGTAAGGCAACTGCACCGCCCACAACCGCAGGGATCTCCAGAGGGTGGTGCGGTCTGCACAAAGCATCACCTGGGGCAAACTACCTGCCCTCCAGGACACCTACAGCATCTGATGTCACAGGAAGGCCAAAAAGATAATCAAAGACAACAACCACCCAAGCCACTGCCTGTTCACCCCACTACCATCCAGAAGGCAAGTTCAGTACAGGTGCATCAAAGCTGGGACAGAGACACTGAAAAATTGTTTCTATCTCAAGGCCATCAGACTGTTAAACAGCCATCACTAACACATACACCTACATACAGACTTGAAATCATTGGCCACAAACAAATGGATCACTAGTCACTTTATTAATGACGTTTACATATCTTGCATTACTCATCCCATATGTATATACTTTATACCATCTATTGTATCTTGCCTATGCCGCTCAGTCATTGCTCATCCATATATTTATAATGTACATATTCTCATTCCATCCCTTTACTTAGATTTGTGTGTATGAGGTAGTTGTTGTGGAATTGTTAGTGTCTTGAAGTGCCCCTATGTCTCGCTCTCTCTCTCCACAGTTTTATGACGGTCATAAATACTCTGCTTCTGGGTCTGTAGTATTAGGATTGGAATGTGTGACTTTGGGACACAGAGAGAGACTTGGCCAAACTTTAACATCAAAAGGTTGAATGATGAAACAGTATCTCTGTAAATCCGGACAGTTCGAATGGTCAGTGGGAAATCAAGGAATGACCACGTCAAATTTGTTTCATTTGGTGACCACATTATCATTTGATTGTAGACACTTCTCAATTATGGGGTTTGCATCCAAATGATTAAGTATAAGAATACTTTTGGGAAGACAATGTGATTTTAGTCTTCTAAATGAGAATAGTTTTTCATAGTAACTTATGATCAGTCAGCCTCTTCTCTACTCCAGTATAAAACCAACTTCTGGCGAAATGTACATTTAGACCAAAACATGCCGGGTTGCTGCCGGTGTGTGAAGTGGTTCTAGCTGTGACCTGAATAATCAACAAGAGAGACCAATAGATTGCTACAGAAGGAGCAAATCCTAGACACCACTTTACCAGTCTGCAGCTGGAAATGTGTGTAAGTCTAGGATGAGGATACAGACAACTGCGGAAGCATCTATTCTAACAGATCAACTAAGAACAATGGTACTCTGAAAGATCCATCTCAAGAACATTTCCCTATGCAATGACCATTAGTACGCCTGACGTATCCATATATAACAGAGCTACAAAGGACATGGCGACTAGACTTAAACAACCAGAGACTCTCTGACTGATCGAGTGTTTTCAATGGAGAGACAGCAACAACAAACAAGCGTAAATATGTACATTGCATTTCTAAAATCCAAAGGAGTGGTTGTTAGGGTGCTAAATATCCATATTTACGATGAACGTATTCAACTGTATGTATGTACTGTAGTGGGCCCATTCTGTTCTTCCGCTCTTTATCTGTCCCCACCCATTTCCTTTGTCAACCAAGCCGTGATATCGGTTTAGTCCACTAGGGACTTTTCAGTGTATCATGTGAGTAACCAATGTGTTACCTATCCTGTGTGTGTTTATGTAATTCTGTGTGATTATTATTTAGTGAGTTAATTATTTATTTACTAAGCCAATTTGTATATCACTGATTCATCATTTATGCAAGGGTTCGCGACATTCAGAATATGACTGGTGAGGTAATACATTAATAAGTGACTGTAATCGATAAGATATTGAAAATATCTGAAGAGAGTTACATTCGGGAAATTGTAACTCTTTAAACAACATTTTCCTGTGTTGCCCCGACATCAAGTTAATTACAATTCCGTGATTAGTTTAAATCATGGAATAATTACACAGAGAATTGATTTGATAATATAACAGTCTTCATATTAATGAATAGTCAACTTTACGACATTAGATGACTTGTTGATATTGCTGCATTGTCAGAAATAGAAGCACAAGCATTTCGCTACACTCACAATAACATCTGCTAACCATGTGTATGTGACTAATAACATTTCATTTGACTATGTCTGTCACCAGAACTCGACGAGTCTCCCCCTGGTGTTTCTTTCAACATTAAATTTTTTCCCCTCAATCTACACACAAGACCCCATAATGACAAAGCGAAAACAGGTTTTACATTTTTTTGCTAATTTATTAAAAATAAAAAACAGAAATACTTTATTTACGTAAGTATTCAGAGCCTTTGCTATGACACTCAAAATTGAGCTCAGGTGAATCCTGTTTCCATTGACCATCCTAGGGATGTTTCTACAACTTGATTGGAGTCCACCTGTGGTCAATTCAATTGATTTGAAATGATTTGGAAAGGCACACACACCTGTCTATAATAGGTCCCCCAGTTGACAGTGGATGTCAGAGCAAAAACCAAGCCATGAGGTCGAAGGAATTGTCCGTAGAGCTCCAAGACAGGATTGTGTCGAGGCACAGATCTGAGGAAGGGTACCAAAACATTTCTGCAGCATTGAAAGTCCCCAAGAACACAGTGGCTTCCCTCATTCCTAAATTGAAGAAGTTTAGAAACACCAAAACTCTTCCTAGAGCTGGCCGCCGGGCCAAACTGAGCAATCGGTATAGAACGGTCTTGGTCAGGGAAGAATCCAATGTTCACTCTGACAGAGCTCCAGACTTCCTCTGTGGAGATGGGAGAACCTATCAAGAAGGAAAATCATCTCTGCAGCACTTGACCAATCAGGCCTTTATGGTAGAGTGGCGAGATGGAAGCCACTCCTCACTAAAATGCACATGGCAGCCCGCTTGGAGTTTGCCAAAAGGCACCTAAAGGACTCTCAGACCATGAGAAACAAGATTCTCTGGTCTGATGAAACCAAGATGAAACTCTTTGGCCTGAATGCCATGCGTCACATCTGGAGGAAACCTGGCACCGTCCCTACGGTGAAGCATGGTGGCGGCAGCATCATGCTGTGGGGATGTTTGTCAGCGGCAGAGACTGGGAGACTAGTCAGGATCGAGGGAAAGATAAACGGAGCAAAGTACAGAGAGATCCCTGATGAAAACCTTCTCCAGAACGCTCAGGACCTCAGACTGGGGCAAAGGTTCACCTTCCAACAAGACAATGACCCTAAGCACACAGCCAAGACAACGCAGGAGTGGTTTCGAGACAAGTCTCTGAATGTTCTTGAGTGGCTCAGCCAGAGCCCGGACTTGAAACCGATCGAACATCTCTGGAGAGACCTGAAAATAGCTGTACAGCGATGCTCCCCATCCAACCTGACAGAGCTTGAGAGGATCTGCACAGAAGAATGGGAGGAACTCCCCAAATACAGGTGTGCCAAGCTTGTAGCGTCATACCCAAGAAGACACAAGGCTGTAATGATGTAAATGTGCAAAGTTATTTTTTTTTAAAATAAGTTAGCAAAAATGTAAAAAAAACAGTTTTTGCTTTGTCATTATGGGGTATTGTGTGTAGATTGAGAGGATTTTTTGGGGGTCAATTTTGGAATAAGGCTTTAACGTAACAAAATGTGGAAAAAGTGAAGGGTTCTGAATACTTTCTGAATGCACTGTATATACCGTACCAGTCAAAAGTTTGGATACACCTACTCATTCAAGGGTTTTGCATTATTTTTACTATTTTCTACATTGCAGAAAAATAGTGAAGACAAACTATAACTATGAAATAACACATGGCATCATGTGGTAAACAAATGCATTTCATATTTTAGATTCTTCAAAGTAGCCACCCTTTGCCTTTGACAGCTTTGTATACTCTTGGCATTCTCTCAACCAGCTTCACCTGGAATGCTTTTCCAACAGTCTTGAAGGACAACAGCTGCTTTTTAATCACTCTGCAGTCCAACTCATCCCAAACCATCTCAATTGGGTTGAGGTCGGGTGATTGTGGAGGCCAGGTCATCTGATGCAGCACTCCATCACTCTCCTTCTTGATCAAATAGCTCTTACACAGCCTAGAGGTGTGCTGGGTCATTGTCCTGTTGAAAAACAAATGATAGTCCAACTAAGCGCAAACCAGGTGGGATGGTGTATTGCTGCAGAATGCTGTGGTAGCCATGCTGGTTTAGTGTGCCTTGAAATCGAAATAAAACACTGACAGTGTCACCAGCAAATCACACCATCACACCTCCTCCTCCATGCTTCATGGTGGGAACCACACATGCGGAGAACATCCGTTCACCTACTCCGTCTCGAAAAGACAAGGTGGTTGGAACCAAAAATCTCCAATTTGGACTCATCAGACCAAAGGACAGATTTCCACCGGTCTAATGTCCATTGCTCATGTTTCTTGGCCCAAGGAAGTCTCGTATTATTATTGTTGTCCTTTTAGTAGTGGTTTTAGTAGTCAAGATTCATGCAGTCTCCTCTGAACAGTTGATGTTGAGATGTGTCTGTTACTTGAACTCTGAAGCATTTATTTGGATTGCAATTTCTGAGGCTGGTAACTCTAATAAACTTCTCCTCTGCAGCAGAGGTAACTCTGGGTCTTCCTTTCCTGTGGCAGTCCTCATGAGAGCCAGTTTCATCATAGCCCTTGATGGTTTTTGCGACTGCACTTGAAGAAACTATCAACGTTTTCGAAATTGGCTGGATTGACTGACCTTCATGTCTTAAAGTAATGGACTGTCGTTTCTCTTTGCTTATTTGAGCTGTTCTTGCAGTAATATGGACTTGGTCAATTACCAAATAGGGCTATCTTCTGTATACCACCCCTACCTTGTCACAACACAACTGATTGGCTCAAACGCATTAAGAAGGAAAGAAATTCTACAAATTAACTTTTCACAAGACACACCTGTTAATTGAAATGCATTCAGGGGACTACATCATGGAGCTGGTTGAGAGAATTCCAAGAGTGTGCAAAGCTGTAATCAAGTCAAATGGTGGCTACTTTGAAGAATCTAAAATATATTTTGATTTGTTTAACACTTTTTTGGTTACCACATGATTCCATGTGTTATTTCATAGTTTTGATGTGTTCACTATTATTCTACAATGTAGAAAATAGTCAAAATAAAGAAAAACCCTTGAATGAGTAGGTGTGTCCAAACTTTTGACTGGTACTGTATATACACACACACACTACATGACCAAAGGTATGTGGACACCTTCTCATGAAACATCTCAGTCCAAAAACATGGGCAGTAATATGGAGTTGGTCCCCTTTGCTCCTATAACAGCCTCCACTCTTCTGGGAAGGCTTTCCACTAACTGTTGGAACATTGTTGCGGGGACTTGCTTCCATTCAGCCACAAGAGCATTAATGAGGTTGGGCACTGATGTTAGGCGAATAGGCCTGGCTTGCAGTTGGTGTTCCAATTCATCCCAAAGGTTTTCAATGGGGTGGAGGTCCGGGCTCTGTGCAGGCCAGTCACGTTCTTTCACACTGATATCGACAAACCATTTCTGTTTGGACCTTGCTTTGCGCACGGGGGCATTGTCATGCTGAAACAGGAAAGGGCCTTTCCCAAACTGTTGCCACAAAGTTGGAAGCACAGAATCGTTCAGAATGTCATTGTATGCTGTAGCGTTAAGATTTCCCTTCAATGGAATTAAGGGGCCTAGTCCGAGCCATGAAAAACAGCACCAGACCATTATTCCTCTCCCACCAAACTTTACAGTTGGCACTATGCATTGGGGCAGGTAGCGTTCTCCTGGCATCTGCTAAACCCAGATTCATCCATCGGACTGCCAGATGGTGAAGCGTGATTCATCACTCCAGAGAACGCGTTTCACTGCTCCAGAGTCCAATATCGGTGAGCTTTACACCACTCCAGCTGACGCTTTGGATTGCGCATGGTGATCTTAGACTTGTGTGCGGCTGCTCCACTATGGAAACCCATTTCATGAAGCTCCCGCAGAACAGTTATTGTGCTGACATTGCTTCCTGAGGCAGTTTGGAACTCGGTAGTGAGTTCTGCAACCGAGGACAAATTATTTTTTTGGCACTCAGTGGTCCCATTCTGTGAGCTTGTGTGGCCTACCACTTTGCGGCTGAGCCATTGTTGTTCCTAGACATTTCCCCTTCACAATAACAGCACTTACAGTTTTCCGGGTCAGCTCTAGGAGGGAAGAAATTTGACGAACTGACTTGTTGCAAAGGTGGCATTCTATGACGGTGCCACGTTGAAAGTCACTGAGCTCTTCAGTAAGGCCATTATACTGCCAATGTTAATTTATGGAGTTTGCATGGCTGTGTGCTCAATTTTATACACCTGTCAGCAAGGGGTGTGGCTGAAATAGCTGAATCCACTATTTTCAAGGCGTGTCCACATACTTTTGTATATATAGTGTTAATGTGATGGGATGTATAGGCAATATGGACAGTATATGGATAGAATATGTATACTGAACAATAATATAAAACGCAACATGACACAATTTTAAAGATTTTACTGAATTACAGTTCATAAGGAAATCAGTCAATTAAAATAAATTCATTAGGCCCTAACCTATGGATTTCACAGATATACATCTGTTGGTAGGGGTGTGGATCAGAAAACCAGTCAGTATCTGGTGTGACCACCATTTGCCTCATGCAGCGCGACACATCTCCTTCGCATAGAGTTGATCAGGCTGTTGATTATGGCCTGTGTAACGTTGTCCCTCTCCTCTTCAATGGCTGTGTAAAGTTGCTGGATGTTGTCGAGAACTGGAACACGCTGTCGTACACGTCGATCCAGAGCATCCAAAACGTGCTCAACGGGTGACATGTCTGGTGAGTATGCAGGCCATGGAAGAACTGGGACATTTTCAGCTTCCAGGAATTGTGTACAGATCCTTGCGACATTGGGCCGTGCATTATCATGCTGAAACATGAGGTGATGGCGGCAGATGAATGGCACAACAATGGGCCTCAGGATCTCATCACGGTATCTCTGTGCATTCAAATTGCCATTGATAATACACAATTTTGTTCCTTTTCTGTAGCTTATGCCTGCCCATACCATAACCCCACTATGGGGCACTCAGTTCACAACGTTGACATCAGCAAACTACTCTTCCACACGACACCATACACGTGGTCTGCGGTTGTGAGGCCTATTGGACGTACTGAAAAATTATTTTAAAACAACTTTGGTAGAGAAATAAACATTCAATTCTCTGGCAACAGCTCTGGTGGACATTCCTGCAGTCAGCATGCCAATTACACACCCCTCAAAATATGAGACATCTGTTGCATTGTGTTGTGTGAAAAAAACTTTACATTTTAGAGTGGCCTTTTGTCCCCAGCACAAGGTGCACCTGTGTAATGATCATCCTGTTTAATCAGTTTCTTGACTTTACATGTTGCGTTTATATTTTTGTTCAGTGTAGTATATCTGAATAATAGTATATGTAGTTAAATAGGTTTGGCCTTACCTATAATACAGTATATACATAATGTATGAAATGAGTAAAACAGTATGTTAACATGATTTAAAGTGACCAGTGTTCCATTATTAAAGTGACCAGTGTTCCATTACTATGTACATCCTGTAGTTTGTTCAGTGTGTTCCAGTGTTGGTCGCACCCACTAATTGGCCAGACCTGATCTTAATGAGCGCTCGTTTCCTTTTAAATGTGGTCTGTTTGAATAGATGATCAGCTTTGTATGAGTTAAAAAACATAGCATGCTAGCTCCATCCTGGTGGCGCTGTGGACTAATTCCATGGACAGAACACATACAATTATAGCTTCAAATCTCATTGATGCTGGGTCACAATAAAAAATAAATGCTTGCATGATTGATGCCTAAGGAAATACATGTTAATCTGTGCTTTGAGTATTTAAAAAATATATATAAAAAATAAGCTAGCAGTGTTATTGAAGTCTTATTTGAAACAATCGGTAATACAACCTTCCAGGTAAACCATCAAGGAACCAGAGTAAAACGTTTTCAGAACCTCCCTGCAAACTAAAAATAACTGTTCTCAGAACAGGCGAAATTTTCACTTCTGTTCTCAGAAAGTAAAAAAAAAAAATGTTCAGTTTTACTGGTTAGGAAATGTGTGGCTTCGTTTCCACAAGCAATGTCAAACTAAAAACAAGTTCCCACAACTTCCAAGGAACCAAATGTGCTAGTTGGGATATATCGACCTCAAACTGAAAGACACTGAACTATTGGTCTGAACAGAGAGCTAAACAAATACCTCCCTGGCATTTTCTGACACTGAATTGTGGCTATTATCATCAATACAACGTGAGAGGAGGCTGATTGATTAGTTTGCACGCTGTTCTGTACTTGATTTTCTCAACAATAACCTGATTAGATGGATCCACTGACTCAACCTCATGCATTGGAAAAATGTCAAAATATACTCTTTTTTTTACCAGTTTCTCAGGTGTTTACAGACCAATGACCATTTTATTGGGAATATGAAGTCTTACATTTGAACATTTTAATCTAAGGCATTTCTTGAGAGTGATATACCCACAATAAAGCAACATGTTTCATTATTTTCCCTAAATGACACAAATAGAAATATAATTTGCATGCAATGACACTATAAATTACTCTAGTTAACCTATCATTCGGGCATAAAAAAAAAAAATCTATGAAAAACAAAACGGCAGTCACTCACCTTGTCGGCAAGGTTTTCCTTCCGATTCTTCCGCAGCATGTTCTTTATCCGACTTTTTATTGTTGACCCGTGCCCGTCTACTGTCATCTTGATGGTAAAATATCCCGATAAATGTCTTACGTTAAAAGTTATGCGATGTTTGAACCGTGAAATCCTTCTTTAGGATACAAACGCGCTTGCATCCCCAACTAATATTTTTTTTGCAGCGGAGTAAACTTTAATCTCTTGAGTAGGTTAGAGCAGCGTTAAACTCCGGTGACGGGTGTACTGTAGTCGGCTTAGCTCATGTTTAGCGACTAAACTAGTTATCTCCTCTAGTGCAGTGGTTCACAAACTGTGGGGCGCGAACCCTAGGGCGCAAGGGGTCAGCGAAAAAAACGTTTCGATTGACATTGTTTTTAACGAACTCAGCCTGGCTTTAATCTTACTCTTGAAAGTTGTAATAGTAGAATGCACGAGGTGCAATTTCGAAATTGGTTAGTGTATCATCAGTTCCTCTTGTCATGGTATTAATTGCATAGAGCTATTTATAACTTGTCAGAAATGTCCAGATCAACTAGCCCATGTCAGCTAAAGTTTCTTTATTTAGGTTTTTTTGGTCACTCAAATATCACATGAATACACGTTAGAAAATTAGCTTTAAACGGCAAAATGTTCTTTGCAACCCATGACATAACGTGTAGAATTGCAGGAAATAAGCTTTAAACCTGCAAAATTCTCTACACCAACAAGAGGGGTGTGAACAGTTCGTGTCATGAAGTGCTTGTGCCCAAAGAAATAGATGGGGAACACCCCCCCTGGGGGTCCCCCAATGCTGAAAAAGGTTGCAAACCCCTGCTCTAGTGCAGTAGGAGGTCCATATAGACGTAGATCTAAGATCAGTTTTGTTCCCCTGCATACCGATGGGCTGTGGGGATGGCAGCAGAATATGCAGATCCTAGATCAGTCTGTGTGTGTGTCAGTCATTCATCCCTACTTCTCGTTTGTTAAATTAGCAGAGAAGAAAAAAATGTGTTATTTATCTAATACATGATATTGGAATTAGTAGCTCAGATAGTTAGCCTACATCTGCACTCTACTAGCCCTATAAATGCAATCATTACCCCGTATCCGCCAGTGTAATAGAGACGTGAGGGTGTTAAACCTAGATAAAATATACATTTAAGCTGTGTCATAAGTAGACCATTAGAACGCTGCAATAATTAATGTCTATAATTACTAGTCAAATTCTGATATTTACAAATTGTTTAATTCTTGTGTTCTATTTTATTATTCCACATTCAATACTATTCTACCACCTCATGGCGTTTCGTGCAGGTTACAACTGCCACACCAAAGAAATGTACAGTGCCTTGCGAAAGTATTCGGCCCCCTTGAACTTTTCGACCTTTTGCCACATTTCAGGCTTCAAACATAAAGATATAAAACTGTAATTTTTTGTGAAGAATCAACAACAAGTGGGACGCAATTATGAAGTGGAACGAAATTTATTGGATATTTCAAACTTTTTTAACAAATAAAAAACTGAAAAATTGGCCGTGCAAAATTATTCAGCCCCTTTACTTTCAGTGCAGCAAACTCTCTCCAGAAGTTCAGTGAGGATCTCTGAATGATCCAATGTTGACCTAAATGACTAATGATGATAAATAGAATCCGCCTGTGTGTAATCAAGTCTCCGTATAAATGCACCTGCTCTGTGATAGTCTCAGAGGTCCGTTTAAAGCGCAGAGAGCATCATGAAGAACAAGGAACACACCAGGCAGGTCCGAGATACTGTTGTGGAGAAGTTTAAAGCCGGATTTGGATACAAAAAGATTTCCCAAGCTTTAAACATCCCAAGGAGCACTGTGCAAGCGATAATATTGAAATGGAAGGAGTATCAGACCACTGCAAATCTACGAAGACCCGGCCGTCCCTCTAAACTTTCAGCTCATACAAGGAGAAGACTGATCAGAGATGCAGCCAAGAGGCCCATGATCACTCTGGATGAACTGCAGAGATCTACAGCTGAGGTGGGAGACTCTGTCCATAGGACAACAATCAGTCGTATACTGCACAAATCTGGCCTTTATGGAAGAGTGGCAAGAAGAAAGCCATTTCTTAAAGATATCCATAAAAAGTG
The DNA here is from genome assembly GCF_901001165.1 of Salmo trutta. Lineage (NCBI taxonomy): Eukaryota > Metazoa > Chordata > Actinopteri > Salmoniformes > Salmonidae > Salmo > Salmo trutta. Next base: position 5,580,092 of record NC_042991.1, read on the forward strand.
TCGTTTAAAGTTTGCCACTAGCCACCTGGGAGACACACCAAACATGTGGAAGAAGGTGCTCTGGTCAGATGAAACCAAAATCAAACTTTTTGGCAACAATGCAAAACGTTATGTTTGGCGTAAAAGCAACACAGCTCATCACCCTGAACACACTGTCAAACATGGTGGTGGCAGCATCATGGTTTGGGCCTGCTTTTCTTCAGCAGGGGCAGGGAAGATGGTTAAAATTGATGGGAAGATGGATGGAGCCAAATACAGGACCATTCTGGAAGAAAACCTGATGGAGTCTGCAAAAGACCTGAGACTGGGACGGAGATTTGTCTTCCAACAAGACAATGATCCAAAACATAAAGCAAAATCTACAATGGAATGGTTCACAAATAAACATATCCAGGTGTTAGAATGGCCAAGTCAAAGTCCAGACCTGAATCCAATCGAGAATCTGTGGAAAGAACTGAAAACTGCTGTTCACAAACGCTCCATCCAACCTCACTGAGCTCGAGCTGTTTTGCAAGGAGGAATGGGCAAAAATTTCAGTCTCTCGATGTGCAAAACTGATAGACATACCCCAAGCGACTTACAGCTGTAATCGCAGCAAAAGGTGGCGCTACAAAGTATTAACTTAAGGAGGCTGAATAATTTTGCACGCCTAATTTTTCAGTTTTTTATTTGTTAAAAAAGTTTGAAATATCCAATAAATTTCGTTCCACTTCATGATTGTGTCCCACTTGTTGTTGATTCTTCACAAAAAAATTACAGTTTTATATCTTTGTTTGAAGCCTGAAATGTGGCAAAAGGTCAAAGTTCAAGGGGGCCGAATACTTTCGCAAGGCACTGTATACGGTTTAGTTCATTTTCAAGGCCACAGTATCTTGCCAGCACATCTCAGCCTACTGTGTGTGTGTGTATATATACAAATACTCTTTGTAAATGTTTGTCTGACTTGAGTGTTGAATAATGCTCCTCAATGCATTTTTTTGTAAAGAATCGACTGCTATGTCAGTCACTTTAATCGTGATTGTTTTTGACACACAAGATTGAAACAAATGTCTTTTGACTACAAGTAAAATAACAAAAATGTTGACATGTTATGCATAAGTTCCTCAAAAATCAGACATGAGAATAATTGAACGAGGAGTACCATTGTAAAACAGACAGGGAAGCAATTCATAAGGCAAATTAAAATATACTGCTCAAAAAAATAAAGGGAACACTTAAACAACACATCCTAGATCTGAATGAAAGAAGTAATGTTATTAAATACTTTTTTCTTTACATAGTTGAATGTGCTGACAACAAAATCACACAAAAATAAATCAATGGAAATCCAATTTATCAACCCATGGAGGTCTGGATTTGGAGTCACACTCAAAATTAAAGTGGAAAACCACACTACAGGCTGATCCAACTGAAGTAATGTCCTTAAAACAAGTCAAAATGAGGTTCAGTAGTGTGTGTGGCCTCCACGTGCCTGTATGACCTCCCTACAACGCCTGGGCATGCTCCTGATGAGGTGGCGGATGGTCTCCTGAGGGATCTCCTCCCAGACCTGGACTAAAGCATCCGCCAACTCCTGGACAGTCTGTGGTGCAACGTGGCGTTGGTGGATGGAGCGAGACATGATGTCCCAGATATGCTCAATTGGATTCAGGTCTGGGGAACGGGCGGGCCAGTCCATAGCATCAATGCCTTCCTCTTGCAGGAACTGCTGACACACTCCAGCCACATGAGGTCTAGCATTGTCTTGCATTAGGAGGAACCCAGGGCCAACTGCACCAGCATATGGTCTCACAAGGGGTCTGAGGATCTCATCTCGGTACCTAATGGCAGTCAGGCTACCTCTGGCGAGCACATGGAGGGCTGTGCGGCCCCCCAAAGAAATGCCACCCCACACCATGACTGACCCACCGCCAAACCAGTCATGCTGGAGGATGTTGCAGGCAGCAGAACGTTTTCCACGGCGTCTCCAGACTCTGTCACATCTGTCACGTGCTCAGTGTGAACCTGCTTTCATCTGTGAAGAGCACAGGGCGCCAGTGGCGAATTTGCCACTCTTGGTGTTCTCTGGCAAATGCCAAACGTCCTGCACGGTGTTGGGCTGTAAGCACAACCCCCACCTGTGGACATCAGGCCCTCATACCACCCTCATGGAGTCTGTTTCTGACCATTTGAGCAGACACATGCACATTTGTGGCCTGCTGGAGGTCATTTTGCAGGGCTCTGGCAGTGCTTCTCCTGCTCCTCCTTGCACAAAGGCGGAGGTAGCGGTCCTGCTGCTGGGTTGTTGCCCTCCTACGGCCTCCTCCACGTCTCCTGATGTACTGGCCTGTCTCCTGGTAGCGCCTCCATGCTCTGGACACTACGCTGACAGACACAGCAAACCTTCTTGCCACAGCACGCATTGATGTGCCATCCTGGATGAGCTGCACTACCTGAGCCACATGTGTGGGTTGTAGACTCCGTCTCATGCTACCACTAGAGTGAAAGCACCGCCAGCATTCAAAAGTGACCAAAACATCAGCCAGGAAGCATAGGAACTGAGAAGTGGTCTGTGGTCCCCACCTGCAGAACCACTCCTTTATTGGGGGTGTCTTGCTAATTGCCTATAATTTCCACCTGTTGTCTATTCCGTTTGCACAACAGCATGTGAAATTTATTGTCAATCAGTGTTGCTTCCTAAGTGGACAGTTTGATTTCACAGAAGTGTGATTGACTTGGAGTTACATTGTGTTGTTTAAGTGTTCCCTTTATTTTTTTGAGCAGTGTATTTAACATGGTTGTGACTGTGTAGAAATAATAAAAGAAATAGTAGAAATTCTATTTGCTAAAGACTTAAAAGTACTAATTATAAGAAAACTCCCAAAAGCCTGGTAATGAAATTAAGAGTGTATTTAAAAGGACTGGACACAACAATCGCAGCTATAATACATATTTCTATGCCACTGTAAAGACTAACATTTACAGTGTTTTTTTGACATGAACAAACACATGAATGTTGTATCTGAAATCAATGATTTTTCAGCTGCAAAGATTAGGGCCTATTGGTAACTTCAGAAATGGATCAGAAAGTAATTGACCAGTTTTGTGGTCATGCATGTTCATTATTTTTGTACAGACCTTCCCTTGAACTTATCTTCAACAATTACAGGGGTTTGATTATTAAATAGCACAAGTAATCAACTTTCTACAACATAATAACAATATTGACTTCACCAAAAAAGTAGGACATCCCACATTCACCCCAACATGGGGCTGATGTCCCATGTACAACTACTCAAACAGTAGCCAAACCTTCAATACATGTAATACAGTTCATTCATTTAACGTTTCGCTCAATGACTAGAGATGTTCTGAAAACTGACTGTCCTGTAGGTGTAAATCACTGTTTGCTTTGTTGTGTTGTCACGAGTAGGCAGGCAGGCAGGCAGGCAGGCAGGCAGGCAGGCAGATGAGTACTAAAGCTGAGAGGGTTAACTCACACAAACATAACTGTCCAGGGTCCTTTGGATTTGTGAACAGGCACATGTGGCGGTCTCAATGGGATTTCTGGACCTGAGTGCAGCTTTAAAGACAGTAAATGACACATCTGTTGACGTGTTGAGTATGATTCCCTTGTTCCTCTGGTTGGAATTAGGCGGAAATGCATCATCATTGGAGTGAAGGGAGAGGAAACGAGGTAGACAACTACTGTACATTTATACATTTTAGTCATTTAGCAGACACTCTTATCCAGAGCGACTTACAGTAGTGAGTGCATACATTTTCGTACGGGTCCCCCGCGGCAATCAAACCCACAACCCTGGCTTTGCAAGCGCCATGCTCTACCAACTGAGCCACACTGTATCGAGATGCACCAATGGAGGTAGTGTGGAAATGCAGCCTTAGTCTCAGCTCCACTAGGCCTTGTCAGACCTCATCGTCCTCTTCCCACCAACAGAGCGGGTCACAGGCCATGTTCCAGGCCGACCCACAGCCTGTGGTGTTTTACCCGGGCTTCCTTTAGTCATTGCTGCAGAGCTATTAACCCCAGCTCGGGTTGTCCAGGCCGGGCTATCTCCTCGTGGTGGTTTGGCTGCGCTGCCATCAGTCTTCACCACAGGGCTTAACCCAGCCCGAGTTCCAGGGGCCGGGCTAGGGCTATCTCCAGCTTTCCGTACTTTAGGAGGCCTACCCCGAGTGGCAGGGCTACTGGCAGCTCTCTTCACAGGGCTACCCGCAGCTGGAGTCACTTTGGCAGAGCCACCTCCAGGCCCAGTCATCACCACAGGACTAGTAGTAACCCCAACCCATCGTACTTTAGGAGTCCTACCCTGCCTCGTAGGTTCCCGTGGGGTTAGTTGGTTTTCACCATCCCCAGTGTTAGTAACAAGAATACCCCCAGGTCGAGACACTGGGGTACGAGTACTACCCGTGGCTTGTGTAACGTTGGCTGGGCTACCCTCAGTCGTTGCCACAGGGGTAGTAGTGATATGTTCAGTTGGTGGGGATTTAATGTCCAAGCATGACGGTCGTCGTGTTCTCTTCACAGTTGGAGCCTCCAAGCCATCTGCCAAGCCTCCCCCTCCCTTCTGTGTCAGCAAGCAATCATTTTCCTTTGATGTCACCAAGCCGTCCTTTGCTTTCTGAGTGATCAAGCTATAATTTTCCTTTGGTGGGCCCGAGCTATCCTCTCCTTTTTGTGGGACCAAGCTATTAGTTTCTTTCTGAGACGTGCTATCCTGTTCTTTTTGTCGTTCTGAGCTATCCTTTCTTTGTGTGACTGAGCTACCCTTGCCCTTCAGTGTCACAGAGCTCTTCTTTCCATTGTGTTGGACCAGGTTATCCTTGCCCTTCAGTGTCACAGAGCTCTTCTTTCCATTGTGTTGGACCAGGTTATCCTTGCGCTTCGGTGTGACCATACTATCCTTTCCCTTCCGCCCCACTACTATGCCCTCGTGTTCAGAGAGAGCCTTCACCAGTACGGCTGCCTCTCCCTTGGTCAGAGACAGGCCCCAGCCTCCTGGATCACGCTCACCCACCGCCTGCGGTTTCTCCAATGGCCTCCAGATGGCACTGTTTAGGGGAGCGCTGTCCACAAGGGGATACTTCATATCAATAAAGACTTGATTAGTAGGTTTTCTGTTAAGGGACTTCTTCTCTGTAGGAGTTGATATGTTGTCCTTCTCTGTGGAAGTCTCTTCTTCCATGGATCCATTACAGACAGGGGCCTGTGGTTCCTCCTTACGTACCACTGGCCTCTCCTCTGCTGGGCTGTCTGAGGACTGCTCAGCCTCCCCAGACACTCTACCCTGGTCCTTCTTCTCTGGGTCAGTGGCAGACGCAGAGCACTGTGGGCTAGGGGTCTGCGAGAGGGGCTGAGAGGGGTGGATAATCCGGGGTGTACACTCCTTTTCCACAGCGCTCTCCTTCTCCACAGCCTCCTTGGCTGCTGAGGTGGTGTTGGTGGTGGTGGAGAGGGAGGTGACTGTTGGTCTCTTCATAACCTTCACTGTGTAGACCGCTCCTCCTGCTGTGGATAAAGGAAACACACCATAGTTAGAATGACAGACTTAAAACAACATATTCTAGACAGAGTGGCAGTCTAACGATCATAACCCTTGCCACATTTTACACATATAGTGTGCCAATGGACATTAAAACACAGTTATCACGCTCTTCCAATTCAGCATTGTTTATATTTCATTTTTTAGATCTAGAACTTACATAACCTTCTAGACAAAAGTGAGAGACCAAATGTGGGTATCCTGTTCCTGTATGCGCTCACCTGGTATGGAAGCAAGAAGTATGATCTTGCCGCTTTTGGTGCGTAGAACAGCGGCCACTGGTTTCACAGAGCCCCTAGCTGCCCCTGCCTGACCCAGAGAGCTTGCCAGAGACAACTGGGACACTGGGATACACACAGATAGAAATACATGAATAAATAAGAGCTATATTTAAATGGTTTATCAAAGTTGTCTGGCTAACTCTATGATCCTGCTTAGTGCCCATACTCTCTTCAGACATCGGGAGAGGAAGTGAGAAACAGGTGATTAGCGACCCTTTGACTTGGCTGCGCAAGTTAAACGTTTCATTGGTCGCATCAGTGCGAGCAGCACATTCTACATGGTTACCTAACTTAGGAGGCTAAAACCATGATTTAGTCAAACAGTAAAGTACGTCATAACCTCATGATTCCTGTAATGAAAGTGTCTGCCCACCCCCGTATCTGTTTCACTGGGGGCCTTCTACGGTGTCGAGTGAGCCACTCTCTCTCCTTTCACGGGAAAAATAATGCTCCAGGAGAAAGTGTTCTGATTGCATAACATTTTAAAATCATATTGCGGGTAAAACACAGCTTTCCTGTTATCACAGTCGAAGAAAGGAGGTTATCAGCTTTCTGTAGGTATAATTTGTATTTCTCAGCTGTCAATTTTCAGCTCAATAGCAATTATTTTATAACCGAGGTATCTGATACGGCTTTGAGATACGGAGCATGTTAAATGTGCATTGGTCATTGGCTTCATGGAAACTGTATGCAATCACTAATATAAGTCGCTCTGGATAAGAGTGTCTGCTAAGTGATTAAAATATAAATGTAAAATTGGGCGGTAGGCTAGAACTGCAACTTTTTGGGGACATAAACAATTTACTGTTAGATTAATACATGGCTACTAGCAGTGGGTATTATATTAAGAGATAGCCATTTAGCTAATGTGTTTTGAGATTTCCACTTACCCAGGTGATGAATTAGCCTATGATATTAGTGCACATTAAGATGCTGGAAAATTAATCTCTATTAAATAAACAAACATACATTCTGGAGCCAGATTTTTACAGTCAAATATAACAATAGCCTAATTGTCAACCCAAAATGCATGACAATCACTGGTTTAGGTTGGACATTAAAATATTTTGAATCGCAACATGAAAAGATGATGAAACAAGGGATTTCTTCAATACCAACTCAGTAGTCGATTACACTTTTTCATAAAGCATTATGAATGACTAAGATTACATTTTTTTTCTATTGCTTGCCGGCACATATTTTTTTGGGTGCAACCAAATCATTGGCTGGTGCCAACAATTAAAAATGTTGTTGCACCAGCGCCACCAGGGGAAAATGTTATTCTGGAGCCCTGGGCCTTCTACAGTGGTGTATTCATGGATGCCAAAAGGAAGCCATGATTCCCCAAAAATTTGAACAAAGAAGTAACTTTCCTGAAAAAAAAATATGTTTTAGGTTTAGTTAAAGTGAAACACGTCAATTCTGCTCTTAATTTTGACGGTTGCAAAAAAGTGATATATTTTGGTAATTTAGTAGTACATCTAGCTCTTTTTGCCCCTAGTCATTCAACTCTACCATTGAAATCGTGATGTAGAGGCACCTCTACGTCATCAAGGGAAGGGTTCGGTATGAAATACCCTCCCTTCTAGATGTGCTGGGTGGTACCACCTCAAGGCTTACCATAAAAGCAGGTGACAGCATGGCTTATTTGGCAAAGGTCTTGGTAAGTGGAGTGTGCCAAAATATTTAGCATGATGCTTCCTTGACCAGACTACTGACGTTACAAAATATTCAAAAGGTAGTAAGGCACATTTCCGCTCAACGTTTTCACTTACCCTTTCATCCACATCTGTGCTTTTACAAAGACCAAACAACATGTATGCTATGAGGATTATACATTTATATTCGTAGCTACATCCATCGTAACAAGAAATAGATGACAGTGGTGAACTGCTATGACTCATTAGTGTTAAAATATGTCAAAAGTTATACAGTACCAGTTCACTGTTATTCTACATTGTAGAATAACAGTGAAGTCATCAAAACTATGAAATAACACATGGAATCATGTAGTAACCAAAAAAAGTGTTAAAAAATGTAAATTATTTTATATTCATCTGATGCAGCACTCCATCACTCTCCTTCTTGGTTAAATAGCCCTTACACAGCCTGGAGGTGGGTTGGGTCATTGTCCTGTTGAAAAACAAATGATAGTCCCACGAAGCGCAAACCAGATAGGATGGCATATTGCTGAAGAATGCTGTGGTAGCCATGCTGGTTAAGTGTGCCATGAATTCTAAATAAATCCCAGACAGTGTCACCAACAAAGCACCCCCACACCATCACACCTCTTCCTCCGTGCTTCACGGTGGGAACCACACATGTGAAGATCATCCGCTCACCTACTCTGCGTCTCACAAAGACATAGCGGTTGGAACCAAAAATCTCAAATTTGGACTCATCAGACCAAAGGACAGATTTCCACAGGTCTAATGTCCATTGCTCATGTTTCTTGGCCTAAGCAAGTCTCTTCTTATTATTGGTGTCCTTTAGTGGTTTCTTTGCAGCAATTCGAACATGAAGGGCCGATTCACGCAGTCTCCTCTGCACAGTTGATGTTGAGATGTGTCTGTTGCTTGAACTCTGTGAAGCATTTATTTGGGTTGCAATTTCTGAGGCTGGTAACTCTAATGAACTTATCCTCTGCAGCAGAGGTAACTCTGTGTCTTCCTTTCCTGTGGCGGTCCTCATGAGAGCCAGTTTCATCATAGTGCTTGATGGTTTTTGCGACTGCACTTGAAGAAACTTTGAAAGTTCTTGAAATTGTCCAGATTGACCTACCTTCATGTCTTAAAGTAATGATGGACTGTCATTTCTCTTTGCTTATTTCAGCTGTTCTTGCCATGATATGGATTTGGTCAATTACCAAATAGGGCTACCTTCTGTATACCAACCCTACCTTGTCACAACACAACTGATTGGCTCAAACGCATTAAGGAAAGAAATTATACAAATTAACTTCTAACAAGGCACACCTGTTAATTGAAATGCATTCATGTGACTACCTCATGAAGCTGGTTGAGAGAATCCCAAGAGTGTGCAAAGCTGTCATCAAGGCAAAGGGTGGCTACTTTGAAGAATCTTAAATATAAAATATATTTTGATTTGTTTAACACTTTTTTGGTTACTACATAATTCCATATGTGTAATTTCATAGTTTTGATGTCTTCACTATTATTTTACAATGTAAAAATAAAGAAAAACCCTGTAATGAGTAAGTGTGTCCAAACTTTTGACCGGTAATGTAGCTTTATCTGAATGTTGGCTAATACATTGATCCAGCTTAGTGCCATTCCTCCTGTTGTCAGACATATAGGAAACAGGTTATTATTACCTGTCAGGGTGTTGGGACTAGGGGTGAAGGCGGGTGATGAGAGCTGGCAGGTAGAAGAGATATGGATAGAGGTAGAGGGCACACCTGCTCTTCTCTGGGCAGCCAGAGCTCTCTTCTTCTCCCAGATCTCCTTCAGCTTGGCCTTGACCAGCTCCTCTGGCTTCCCTACAATGGAAGGAGATATGGGTTTATAACAGCATGTCTTGGTTCTTAGGATGGAATGCCGCTAGTATCTTAGTTTTCTCCTCTTTTTGGCCTTTTCTTAACCATTGTGAGTTCACACACACACACACCACTGTTTTTGCTTTAAAAACCATCTTTGAAAATAAGGAGTCTGAAACAACATAATATTCAAGTAGATCACGTGAGTGAGTGAGTGAGTGATTTCAGTCAGACGTACCAGAAATGTATGTAATCTCCTTGACATAGACAGACTGGATCTCAGTCAGCATCCTTTTCTTCTCCTCCAGAGACTCAGAGTCCACTGACAGGGTACGAATCTCCTTCAGAGCCTGATGGAAGACAGAGTTTAAATATCTTTCGTATTCGATAATTATCAAACTGCAAACCAATGGAAAGATCAGAGGTCACAATTCAAACATGAAAAAGTACAGTTGAAGTCAGAAGTTTACATACACTTAGGTTGGGGTCATTAAAACTTGTTTTTCAACCACTCCACACATTTCTAGTTAACAAACTACAGTTTTGGCAAGTCGGTTAGGACATCTACTTTGTGCATGATACAAGTAATTTTTCAAACAATTGTTTACAGACAGATTATTTCACTTATAATTCACTGTATCACAATTCCAGTGGGTCAGAAGTTTACATGCACTAAGTTGACTGTGCCTTTAAACAGCTTGGAAAATTCCAGAAAATGGTGTCATGGCTTTAGAAGCTTCTGATAGGCTAATTGACATCATTTGAGTCAATTGGAGGTGTACCTGTGGATGTATTTCAAGGCCTACCTTCAAACTCAGTGCCTCTTTGCTTGACATCATGGGGAAATCAAAAGAATCAGCCAAGACCTCAGAAAAAAAATTGTAGACCTCCACAAGTCTGGTTCATCCTTGGGAGCAATTTCCAAACGCCTGAAGGTACCATGTTCATCTGTACAAATAATAGCACGCAAGTATAAACACCATGGGACCACGCAGCCATCATACCGCTCAGAAATGAGACGCATTCTCTCCTAGAGATGAACGTACTTTTGTGCGAAAAGTGCAAATCGATCCCAAAAGAACAGCAAAGGACCTTGTGAAGATGCTGGAGGAAACAGGTACAAAAGTATCTATATCCACAGTAAAATGAGTCCTATATCGACATAACCTGAAAGGACGCTCAGCAAGGAAGAAGCCAATGGTCTTGGTAAGTGGAGTGTTCCAAAATATTTTGCATCCTTGACCAGACTACTGACGTTACACAAAATTCAAAAGGCAGTAAGGCACATTTCCACATGACCAAATTCAACCTTTTACTGGTTATTTCATACCCATCTGTGCTTTTACAAAGACAAAAAAACATGTAGGTGTCACGTTGGCATGAAGGATCGGGAGACAGACAAGAATGCTTAATAGGGTTTTTTATTCAGCCCAAATTACGGCGTGCCGTGTAAAGGCAAGGGGACGAAGCCCAAACGAACACGTAACAAAAACACATGGTTGAAACCCAAACAAAAGAGTGAAGAGTACCTCGAATAAATAACACACGTGCACAATGATTAACACACGGGACGAGTGTTAATCACTCTGCCTGCCTGCCTGCGAATCTGAAGCGTTTTCTGGGGTTTGCCAATTTTTATAGACTATTCATCCGTGACTACAGTCGTTTGGCAGCTCCTCTCACCGCTCTCACCTCCATTCTATTGGTTCCCCGAGGCAGCATTCCGGGAACTCAAGCACCGCTTCACTTCTGCTCCAATCCTTACCCAGCCAGACCCAGAACTCCAGTTTGTCCTCGAGGTGGATGCTTCCGACACCGGGGTAGGTGCAGTTCTGTCTCAACGTTCTCCCGCAGATCAGAAGCTCCATCCTTGTGCCTTCTCCCGCAAGCTCTCACCTGCAAAGAATATGACGTAGGCAACTGGGAACTCTTGGCGGTTAAGCTGGCTCTTGAGGAGTGGCGTCACTGGTTAGAGGGTTCAGCACTTCCCTTCATTGTGTGGACGGATCATAAAATTCTAGCCTACATCCAGACCGCTAACAGTCTCAACTCTCGGCAGGCCAAGTGGGCATTGTTTTTTGGAAGATTCAACTTCACACTCACTTATCGCCCTGGATCTAAGAAAACCAAGCCTGATGCCCTTTCTCGTCAGTTCACCGCAGACAACAAAAGTTCCGAGCCTGAGACCATTATGCCATCCTCCTGCATCGTTGCTGCTGTCTCCTGGGAGATTGAGTCTCGTGTTCGTCGGGCTCAGCTGAACCTAGAAACGGCCCATGTAAGGCTCTTGTGCCAGATTCAATTTGTTCTGATCTTCAAATGGGCCCATTCTACTCACCTCACCTGTCACCCTGGCATGAACCGGACAGTCGCCTTCCTGCGTCAGCGATTTTGGTGGCCCACCATGGAGAGAGACACTCGGGAATTCATATCAGCCTGCTCAGTCTGTGCCTGGAATAAAAACTCCATCTGGTCTGCTTCGTCCTCTTCCCATACCTAGTCACCCCTGGTCACACACAGCTTTGAACTTTGTCACTGGGCTTCCCCCATCAAATGGTAACTCAGTCATCCTCACTATTATTGACCGATTTTCTAAAGCGGCTCACTTCATTCCCCTCTCCAAGCTTCTGTCCTCCAGGGAGACTGAGGACCTGCTGGTATCCCATGTTTTGCGGCTGCATGGAATCCCCAGTGACATTGTTTCTGACAGAGGACCCCAGTTCACATCCCAGGTATGGAGAGCCTTCTGCACAGCTCTGGGTATTAAGGTCAGCCTTTCATCTGGATATCATCCCCAGACCAATGGTCAGACCGAGCGGGCTAACCTGGAGTTGGAAACTGCTATAAGCTGTTACTTGAGCTAACCTTTCCTCCTGGAGTGCCCAGCTATCCTGGGTGGAGTATGCCCACAAAACCCTCATCAACGCCTCATCAGGTATGTCTCCCTTTGAGTGTGCTCTGGGTTATCAACCTCCCTTGTTCCCTGCCCAAGAGGTTGAAGTAGCGGTGCCCTCAGTTCAGGACCACATGCGCCGTTGTCGTCGCACCTGGAGGGGGGCCCGGGCTGCCCTACTTCATGCCTCCGCTAGGATCCAATCCAAGGCTAACCGTCGTCGTGCTGCAGCTCCACTCTACACCCCAGGCCAAAGGGTATGGCTTTATTTGAAGGACTTGCCTCTGAAAGTGGTTTAAAAAAAACTAGCTCCTCGATTCATTGGCCCCTTTGAAATTGATAAAGTCATAAACCTCTCTGCTGTTCATCTAAAACTCCCTGACTCTCAAAATTCACCCCACGTTCCATGTATCATTAATCAAACCAGTCTGTTCCAGTCCCTTGTCCCCTCCTGCAGCTGCTCCTCCACCCCCGTCTTATCGACAACCATCCTGCCTATACGGTCCGGCAGCTCTTGGATGTGCGCCGTCAGAGCCACGGGTGGGAAGGATAACGGGCCTGAGGAGCATAGCTGGGTGCCCTGTCACATTCTGGATCTCTCCCTCTTACAGGATTTTTACACCTCAGACCCAGACAAGCCGGGTCGTGCGCCAGGTGGTGTCCGTAGAGGGGGGGTACTGTCACATCTGCTCCCACTACGCCCTCTGGTGTCCATCCGGTGTCGTCCTAACTTGCAGTTCTCCCCCTGTATTCTCTCGCTCTTGGTGTGGTTGGAGACAGGTGTGCTGGAGTCAGAGCAGATCCCTACCAGCTGCAAATCATCCCATAAATCAAGACCTCTACATATACTCTTTTCTGCCACCTCCACTCTGCCAGATCGTAATCTCTGCTCAGTCAGTATCAGTCTAGCCTTTTGTCTATTCTCAAGATCCTGTTGCTCTGCTTTGCTCATTTTCCTGCCTTACACCATTTTTGTCCTCTCCTTGCAGTTACCTCTCTTGCTCCTGTCTCCTGTTCCACATCTCACCACCAACCACCTTGCTCTGGATATCACTCACCACCATTACCTTGGATTCCCCTCAGGACCTGTTCCACTCAGCCAACTCCAACCTCACTCTACACTCCTGGTTTTTGCAAGTCATCTGAGCTATCCCGGTTCAGCACTCCCCATTTCTCTGATCAATAAACCTTGTTGTGCATTCATCCCGGCTTCCTCTTCTGAGTCCGCTCTTGGGTTCCCCCCCTTCGCTCATCGTAACAATTATACGGTTTATATTCGTTAACTACATCCATCGTAACAAGAAATGGATGAATATGTTGGTCATGTCAACATGTATTTTTTCCCCCAACCGCTAAAACAGTTCAGCAGGCTTAGAGTTCAGTAGCTGCCAGTTCTAATCCCACATGGGGCAGATGTCTTTTTCCTCTCCAAATCCTTTCTTTACAATATTCATCCTTCTAATTCTGAAAAGTGAAAGCATACCCGTGAGAGCAGTCACCCTGGTAGTAGTTGACGGTTTTTATACAGTACTGAAGACCAATCTGAGTTCATTTGATCATTGGAAAAAGAGCTATTTAGTAAATTGTGCAGTGCGGGTTGGACTGAATTGAGCCCCTAATCTTCATTTAAGGTGATGATTGAACTTTTCTTCCCAACACAATACTGAAATAAATGTGAGTCCACGTTAAAGATTTTTTTTCTGCGCCCCATGGGGATTCCAATTTAAATTTACACCACAAGTGGCAATAGATGTCAGGAACTCTGCGCCTTACCACTGAGCTAACTGTCCAGAGCCGTATTTGTTTCGCGATGCACATCATTTTGTTATCAGAGCGTGCCAGTGGACTTCTGGTAAGTATGCTTTAGTGAGAACATTTTGGGATCAGGTACAACTACGTATACACACCCCCAAAATGAATACTTATGAGCAATTCCCCCCCACCCACGGCTTTTCACCTGAATGTATTCATTTTTTATTTGAAGGGGTTGGGCAAAGGCTAAAATTGGGGTTGAGTTACCCTTTAACCATTTTCCTTCAATTTGCTGTCTGTCCGAAAAGAGTATGACATGTTATATTATTTTTCTCCAGACATCATCAGATACATTGGCTACACATACTGAGGGACTCTGTTTTGCGCACTCAGATGCTTTCTCCGATGAGATGAATGTGTCTTGATGTCGGTGCGCGTCTCAAAGTTTTACATTTGTTGCCTTTAAAAGGAGCTCATGTCTTATTCAGGGGAGCTTAGCTCTTCCTGGCTTCCCCGTAATTCGCACTCTGGTTTCAGGTACCCGCTTACCTGGTTTACTTTGAGGTGAGAGGATGGCAGCAATCTTTTTCTGCAAAGACAGGAAAATCAATAAGTTATACATTAATGAGAGGGACTAACTCTTATAAATGACCAGAATAGTTATCTTCCAAATACTTGTTTCGATATCTCACGATGGGATTCGCTCTGAATCACTGTCTCGGAAGAACCAATGTTTGAGACGAACGGCTTGAGTGGTGAACGAGGTGAGCCTCTCACCTCCTTATAAAGGAGCCACTTGCCCACCCTCTGGTCATTCTCACCTATCTTCCTTGCAAAGAGAACTACTCTCTGGAAGCTCTCCTCAGGACGACTTGATCCCGGTCTTCCTGCTTAAGTGTTCTCAGGTGTGCCGTGCTTACGCCATTGAACGCAGGATTTTCAGCTCGTCCTTTGTACTGACCAACTGACCAAAAGGAAAGTTTCAGCTTCAAGTAGAATTTATTTTCTACCCGCGTTAGCTAGCTTCATGGCTAGATATCGAGACTGGGTTAACCCACGCCGCAAGGCATAAATTAAGTTGGCAAGCTTGCTGAAAAGCAAGCTAACCACACACTAGCATTTCTACCTGCACATACGGTAGCATAAGGATTGCTACAGTAGCTAACTCGAAATGAATTCCCTACTTGCCCAGACGGTAGTATAAGCAGTCTCACCTTAGAGCCTTTGGCTTTCCACCCGTCGCCTTCACTTCCACGGAGGAAGAACAACTCCACCGTTTATGTCCAGTAACTACTTAGATAGAAAGAGAGCTTTAGGCATAGCAACCAGCTCTTCGCTCCCTGGACTCCCACCTGCAAGGTTAGGCCCCTCTCTCCTCAACGATGATCTTGTCAGTGGAAGCTATTATATTTAATTACAAGGAGTGTACAAAACATTTAAGGACACCTGCTCTTTCCATGACACAGACTGACCAGGTAAATCCAGGTGAAAGCTATGATCCCTTATTGATGTCACGTGTTAAATCCACTTTAAATCAGTGTAGATGAAGGGGAGGAGAAGGTTAAAAAAGGATGTTTAACCCTTGAGACAATTGAGACACGGATTGTACATGTGTGCCATCGAGTGTGAATGGGCAAGGCAAAATATTTAAGTACCTTTGAACGGGGTATGGTAGTAGGTGCCAGGCTGCCCGGTTTGTGTCAAGAACGGCAACGCTGCTGGGTTTTTCACTCAACAATTTCCTGTGTGTATCAAGAATGGTCCACTACCCAAAGGACATCCAGCCAGCTTAATACAACTGTGGGAAGCATTGGAGTCAACATTGGCCAGCATCCCTGTGGAACGATTTCAACACCTTGTAGAGTCCATGCCCTGACGAATTGAGGCTATTCTGAGGGCAAATGGGGAATGCATCTCAATATTAGGAAGGTGTCCTTAATCTTTTGTACACTCAGTGTATAATAGAATAGCAAAGCTGGCTGCCTTCGGAGGGGCCTGAGGTCCCACTCCACCAGAGGAATGGCTAAATTTTGGGCACTGTTTAAGGACAACTCTTCTTAGAGATTTGAGACACCACGTATTGGGCCTTCCCTCATTCTGTTATGAGGTTTTTCCCCAAATGGTTCTCTCTGCACCTTCATTGACGAATACTTCCTCAGTATTGGAGCCTCTGAGGGTTGCTTATGTTGGCACTTCTCTGGCTTCAGAGAGCACGTCTGCGATATGGGAATTGGCCATATCCCACTGTTAGATATTGAAAATGGGTATTTGAAATAAGAGAACTCAAGGTTACTTTCGAAACCCTGGTTCTCTGAAAATATAAGTGAGAGATTGCGCCGCATTTCCCTGCTCGCAAGATCGCAAGGAAGAGAGGCATGCTCGAAAAAGACCATAGGGCGGGCAAGTGGCTCCTTAGAAGGTGATGAAGCTCACCTCATTCACCACTTGAATTGTCTGCTTCCAACAGATGCTCGTCATTGGTTCTTACGAGATTTGAATTTGATTTATTAGGATCCCCATTAGCCGACACTAATGGCGACTGCTAGTCTTATCGGAATCCGACAGATAACGAAAAATACATTAGACAAAAGACTTTACGAATAACATACATTTAAAAACATTAACATTTAGTGCGTTTGGGTGTGTGTGCGCATCTATCAGTTACACATACATGTCAGTGCATACACACAACAAGTAGGTCATAACACCCGTTTCAAACACCAGTCTCAACGTCAACAGTGAAGAGGCGACTCCGGGATGCTGGCCTTCTAGGCAGATTTGCAAAGAAAAGCCATATCTCAGACTGGCTAATGAAAAGAAAAGACTAAGATGGGCAAAAGAACACAGACACTGGACCTCTGCCTAGAAGGCCAGCATCCCAGAGTTGCCTCTTCACTGTTGATGTTGAGACTGGTGTTTGCGGGTACTATTTAATGAAGCTGACAGTTGAGGACTTGTGAGGCGTCTGTTTCTCAAACTAGACACTAATGTACTTGTCCTCTTGCTCAGTTGTGAAACGGGGCCTCCCACTCTTTCTATTCTGGTTAGAGCCAGTTTGCGCTGTTCTGTGAAGGGAGTAGTACACAGTGTTAAAAGGCTAACACAACGTGCAATTGGAACACTGGAGTGATGGTTGCTGATAATGAGCCTCTGTACGCCTATGTAGATATTCCATTAAAAATCAGCCGTTTCCAGCTACAATAGTCATACAACATTAACAATGTCTACACTATATTTCTGATCAATTTGATGTTATTTTAAAAATTGACAATTTTTTTTTTGCTTTTCTTTAAAACAACAAGGACATTTCTAAGTGACCCCAAACTTGTGAACGGTAGTGTATATTAAAGGTAATGACTAAACAATTCCACCCTGAAACGTAATTATGACATTATGTAATATATATAATGAATAATTAGACAAACGTAACTATTAGTAATTATAAGATTCTGGAACATGTATAATGAATTAGAATGATAAACTTCAGTCTAATAAGGTTTGGTCGAGACAAGTAGAAATGTGTGTGTGACTAAGAAAATACCGAGAACAATTAAACTGTGTACAACCAGACCTGGCTAGAACTCTGAGAAACTTATGGCAGGAAAGGGAGTCCCATCAAGGTCCCTCTAATCTCGGGGGAATGGAACTGCCAGCTTGGTAGTGATAAACAGTGGTGAGAACTATGGGGAAGGATACATCCCCCCTACTGTTCGTGTGTATGTATGTGCGTAGGCTATCTACTGTTTGTGTGTAGGTATGTGTGTAAGCAGGGAGGGAGTGAGTTATAAAATGACATGTTCTTTGTATTTTGACTTTAGAACGTTCTCGTGAATAAACTTTACGGACCCTTTGCATAAGCTGAGTCTTTGCCTAATTATTATTAAACCCAGGGTCTTACAAACCTCGGGGATTGGTCAAAGCTTATTGACTGTTAGTTATTATCATTGGGATTGAAAAGTCTCGTGACAAAGGTCCCATAACTCTCGTATATTTTCTGCACTATGCAACGATATGGGCAGCGACCATGTCACGCGTTTACAACATACCGAAGTGTGCTGGTTATCAAGGGGCAAAGTATTGACAATTGTTTTTGAATTGAGAGACGAGCTTAGTTTTCTTTACTGACCATAATATTCACTTGTCTGACGGCTTGCATGATGACGAGGTTTTCACACGACTGGCCTATCTAGGTGATTTTTTCCCCCCTCGCCTGAATGATCTGAATCTAGGATTATAGGGACTCTCCGCAACTATATTCAATGTGCCGGACAAAATTGAGGCTATGATTAAGAAGTTGGAGCTCTTCTCTGGTCTGCATTAAAGGACAACACACAGGTCTTTCCATCATTGTATGATTTTTTTTGTGTACAAATGAACTCAAGCTTACGGACAATGTCAAATGTGATATAACGAAAAACCTGAGTGAGTTTGGTGCGCAATTCTGCAGGTACTTTCCCGAAACAGATGACACAAACAACTGGATTCGTTATCCCTTTCACGCCCTGCCTCCTGTCCACTAATGCTATCTGAACAAGAAAGCCTCATCGAAATTTCAAGAAGCGGTTCTGTGAAAATTGAATTTAAGTCAGAAGTCACTGCCAGATTTCTGGATTGGGCTGCGCTCAGAGTATCCTGCCTTGGCAAATCGTGCTGTTAAGACACGGATGTCATTTGCAACCACAACCTATGTGAGAGTGGATTCTCAGCCCTCACTAGCATGAAAACTAAATACAGGCACAGACTGTGTGTGGAAAATGATTTAAGACAGACTCTCTCCAATACAACCCAACATTGCAGAGTTATGTGCATCCTTTCAGCACACCCTTCTCATTAACCTGTGGTGAGTTATTCACCATTTTCGAAGAACAAATAAGGTTTTATATGTAAGATGGTTAAATAAAGAGCAAAAGTATTGATTATTATTATTTGTGCCCTGGTCCTATAAGAGCTATTTGTCACTTCCCATGAGCCAGGTTGTGACAAAAACTCACACGCATTCTTATGTTTAATAAATCTATTGTATAGTGTGTGTGGCAGGCTTACAATGATGGCAAAAACACACATTTGACAGTGCGGTGACCCTGGTGCTTGAGGGGGTATGCAGCTGGAGGTTGAATGTTTGAAGGGGTACGGGATTATAAAAAGTTTGGGAACTACTATAGCAACACCCCAAAATAAAAACTTTAATAAAACTTTAATAAAACTTGACATAAGAACTTCTCTAAGCATTACAGGGATACGAGACTTAGCAATTCCAAGCGAATCCCACCATGACATATCGCACTCATATTATAAGAGAACCGTGGTTACGAAAGTAACCTTGAGAATCGCTTTGTCCTCCTCTTTAAAAGACATTGTAAAATCTTTGTCTGCCCCAGTGGCTAGATGAACACCTTAACCCATGAGCGACTAATGAAAAAATGTATTTGGCCTTACTGCTTTTAGCCCACACAAAAGCATTGAATAACAGATTCACTATATAGAACAGAAAATCATTTTTTACATAAAAGGGCAGTTTGTTCTTAAGTGTCTGTCCTATATCTGAGAGATACTGTATAAGAAAGATCAGGCAACATTTATTTAACCCCTTATTTCTGGCACTAAACCCTAAATATATACAGTACCGGTCAAACGTTTGGACACACCTACTCATTCCAGTGTTTTTCTTTATTCTTACCATTTTGTACATTGTAGAATAATAGGGAAGACATCAAAACTATGAAATAACACATATGGAATCATGTAGTAACCAAAAAATGTTACACAAATGAAAATAAATATAAAATATAAGGTTCTTCAAAGTAGCCACCCTTTGACTTGATGACAGCTTTGCACTCCTGGAATTTTCTCAACCAGCTTCATGAGGTAATCACGTGGAATGCATTTTAATTAACAGGTGTGCCTTGTGAAAAGTTAATTTGTGGAATTTCTTTCCTTCTTAACCTGTCTGGGCTAGGGGGCAGTATTGAGAATTTTGGAAAAATATGTTCCCATTTTTAACTGCCTCCTACACCAACTCAGAAGCTAGAATATGCATATTATTGTTCAGGTTTGGATAGAAAACACTCTGAATTTTCTAAAACTGTTTGAATGGTGTCTGTGAGTATAACAGAACTCCTATGGCAGGCAAAAACCTGACAAGGTTTCAAGCAGGAAGTACCCTGTCTGACAAGGAGTCGTGCGTCTTGCATCTTTTTATTGAAAAGTAAGGATCTTAGCTGTAACGTGACAATTCCCAGGGCTCCAATAGGCTCTCAGAGCCCGCGAAATAACTGAAGGTTTACGAGGGAGCCTCAGGTTGAAACAGATTATCGCCTTTTGTAAGTGGATGCTCAGAGGACCTTTGAATGATGCGCGTGCATGAGTCGCTTCTGAGGAGAAATTTTATTCGGCTGTTTAGGCTCAATGCATACTCCCGGTCGGAATATTATCACTTCTCTACGACATAAATGGCATAAAAATTGGTTTTAAACAGCGGTTGACATGCTTCGAAGTACGGTAATGGAATATTTAGACATTTTTGACACGCCAATGCGCCATGCGCGACACCGGGAAGAAGCATTCTAGAACTCACGAACAAAACGTCGCTGTTTGGATATAACGATGGATTATTTGGGACCAAACCTACATTTGTTATTGAAGTAGAAGTCCTGGCAGTGTATTCTGATGAAGAACAAGCAAGGTAAGAACATTTTTCTTATAGGAAATGTGATTTTGGTGGATATCTAAATAGCTAGCCCTGTAATGCCGGGCTATGTACTTAGATTATTGCAAAATGTGCTTCATCCGAAAAGCTATTTTAAAATCGGACATATCGAGTGCATAGAGGAGTAATGTATCTATAATTCTTAAAATAATTGTTATGCTTTTTGTGAACGTTTATCGTGAGTAATTTAGCAAACTGTTAGTAAATTCAACGGAAGTTTGCCGGGGGTTATGCGTTTTCTGAACGTCACATGCTAATGCAAAAAGCTGTTTTTTGATATAAATATGAACTTGATTGAACAGACATGCATGTATTGTATAACACAATGTCCTAGGTGTGTCATCTGATGAAGATCATCAAAGGTTAGTGCTGCATTTAGCTGTGGTTTGGGTTTATGTGACATGATATGCTAGCTTGAAAAATGGCTGTCTGATTTTTTCTGGCTGGGCACTCTGCTGACATAATCTAATGTTTTGCTTTCGTTGTAAAGCCTTTTTGAAATCGGACAGTGGGGTTAGATTAACGAGATTCTTGTCTTTAAATAGCTGTAAAATAGTCATATGTTTGAGAAATTGAAGTAATAGTATTTCTAACGATTCAAAAATCGCGCTACTGGAATTTCAGTAGCTGTTACGTAGGTGGGACGAAATCGTCCCACATACCCCAGACAGGTTAATGCATTTGAGCCAATCAGTTGTGTTGTGACAAGGTAGGGGTGGCATACAGAAGATAGCCCTATTTGGTAAAAGACCAAGTCCATATTATGGCAAGAACAGATCAAATGAGCAAAGACAAACAACAGTCCATCATTACTTTAAGACATTAAGGTCAGTCAATCCAGAAAATTTCAAAAACTTTGAAAGTTTCTTCAAGTGCAGTCGCAAAAACCATCAAGAGCTATAATGAAACTGGCTCTCATGAGGACCGCCACAGGAAAGGAAGACCCAGAGTTACATCTGCTACAGATGATAAGTTCATTAGAGTTACCAGCCTCAGAAGTTGCAACCAAAATAAATGCTTCACAGAGTTCAAGTAACAGACACATCTCAACATCAACTGTTCAGAGGAGACTGTGTGAATCAGGCCTTCATGGTCGAATTGCTGCAAAGAAACCACTACTGAAAGGACCAATAAGAAGAAGAGACTTGTTTGGGGCAAGAAACAGAAGCAATGGACATTAGACCAGTGGAAATCTGTCCTTTGGTCTGATGAGTCCAAATTTGAGATTTTTGCTTCCAACTGCCCTGTTTTTGTGAGACGC
The DNA here is from genome assembly GCF_901001165.1 of Salmo trutta. Classification (NCBI taxonomy): domain Eukaryota; kingdom Metazoa; phylum Chordata; class Actinopteri; order Salmoniformes; family Salmonidae; genus Salmo; species Salmo trutta. The sequence continues at coordinate 5,602,024 of NC_042991.1, forward strand.
AGAGTAGGTGAACAGATGATCTCCACATGTGTGGTTCCCACCATGAAGCATGAAGAAAGCGGTGTGATGGTGCTTTGCTGGTGGCACGGTCTGTGAATTATTTAGAATTCAAGGCACACTTAACCAGCATGGCTACCACAGCATTCTGCAGCAATACACCATCCCATCTGGTTGGCGCTTAGTTGGACTATCATTTGTTTTTCAACAGGACAATGACCCAACACACCTCCAGGCTGTGTAAGGACTATTAGACCAAGAAGGAGAGTGATGGAGTGCGGTATTAGATGACCTGGCCTCCACAATCATCCGACTTCAACCCAATTGAGATGGTTTGGGATGAGTTGGACCGCAGAGTGAAAAAAAAGCAGCCAACAAGTGCACAGCATATGTGGGAACTCCATCAAGACTTTTGGAAAAGCATTCCAGGTGAAGCTGGTTGAAAGAATGCAAAGAGTGTGGAAAGCTGTCATCAAGGTGGCTACTTTGAAGAACCTAAAATCTAAAATAAACTCAGCAAAAAAAGAAACGTCTTCTCACTGTCAACTGCGTTTATTTTCAGCAAACGTAACACATGTAAATGTTTGTATGAACATAAGATTCAACAACTGAGACATAAACTGAACAAGTTCCACAGATGTGACTAACAGAAATGGAATAATGTGTCCCTGAACAAAGGGGGGGTCAAAATCAAAAGTAAGTCAGTCAGTATCTGGTACTGCAGTGCATCTCCTCCTCATGGACTGCACCAGATTTGACAGTTCTTGCTGTGAGATGTTACCCCACTCTTCCACCAAGGCACCTGCAAGTTCCCGGACATTTCTGGGGGGAATGGCCCTAGCCCTCACCCTCCGATCCAACAGGTCCTAGACATGAGGTCCGGGCTCTTCGCTGGCCATGGCAGAACACTGACATTCCTGTCTTGCAGGAAATCACGCACAGAACGAGCAGTATGGCTGGTGGCATTGTCATGCTGGAGGGTCATGTCAGGATGAGCCTGCAGGAAGGGTACCACATGAGGGGGGAGGATGTCTTCCCTGTAACGCACAGCGTTGAGATTGCCTGCAATGACAAGCTCAGTCCAATGATGCTGTGACACACCGCCCCAGACCATGACGGACCGTCCACCTCCAAATCGAACCCGCTCCAGAGTACAGGCCTCGGTGTAACGCTCATTCCTTCGACGATAAACGTGAATCCGACCATCACCCTTGGTGAGACAAAACCGCGACTCATCAGTGAAGAGCACTTTTTGCCAGTCCTGTCTGGTCCAGCGACGGTGGGTTTGTGCCCATAGGCGACGTCGTTGCCGGTGATGTCTGGTGAGGACCTGCCTTACAACAGGCCTACAATCCCTCAGTCCAGCCTCTCTCAGCCTATTGTCTGAGCACTGATGGAGGGATTGTGCGTTCCTGGTGTAACTCAAGCAGTTTTTGTTGCCATCCTGTACCTGTCCCGCACTTGTGATGTTTCGGATGTACCGATCCTGTGCAGCTGTTGTTACACGTGCTCTGCCACTGCGAGGACAATCAGCTGTCCATCATGTCTCCCTGTAGCGCTGTCTTAGGCGTCCTACAGTATGGACATTGCAATTTATTGCCCTGGTCACATCTGCACTCCTCATGCCTCCTTGCAGCATGCCTAAGGCACGTTCCCGCAGATGAGCAGGGACCCTGGGCATCTTTCTTTTGGTGTTTTTCACAGTCAGTAGTGTGGGGTTTGACATTTTGAACATTGAGATATTAAATAAATGATAGAATCAAAGGAGAAAGTTAAGGGTTCTCTGTAGAAGGACAGATAGCTGTGGAATGTGTTGGAATGTGTTGGGGGAAGGGAGCAGAGCACCGTGTTGATACAGGGGAGACAAATGGACATCTGTGGATTAGATGGAGGGGTTGAGGTCAGGAGGTGAGGACAGGTCACCCGAAGGGAGTAATAAGGGTTTGGGATCTTGTTACTCTTTTCCTGTTAGACCAAAAACTAAGGATTGGAGAGAGGGAGTGTCTTAAGTAGGAGGTATATAACTGTGATGTGAGAAATGTTTTGCTGTCTGATTACAGCGGTACAGAACCTTTGGGAAGAATTAAACTTAGTTAAAGCTCTAGTGTCCGTGGGTTATTTACTCTGAAAAATAAGAACCTAACAGTAGAAAGGCCTCTTTAGTGTCCGAAGTTTTTATAACTGTGACCTTAATTGACTACCGTCTGTAAGCTGATAGTGTCTTAACGACCGTTCCACAGGTGCATGTTCATTATTGTTTATGGTTCATTGAACAAGCATGGGAAACAGTGTTTAAACTCTTTACAATGAAGATCTGTGAAGTTTAGATTTTTACGAATTATCTTTGAAAGATAGGGTCCTGAAAGAGATGTTTCTTTTTTTGCTGATTTAATATTGATTTGTTTAACACTTTGGTTACTACGTAATTCCATATGTGTTATTTCACAGTTTTGATGTCTTCACTATTACTCTAAAATGTAGAAAATAGTAAAAATAAAGAAAAACCCTTGAGTGAGTAGGGGTGTCCAAACTTTTGACTGGTACTATACTTCCATAAAGAAATTTAGCGGGCACCGGGTGACCTTCAGACTAGAGGTCGACCGATTAATCGGAATGGCCGATTAATTAGGGCCGATTTCAAGTTTTCATAACAATCGGTATTTTTGGCCACCGATTTGCCGATTATAATTTTTTTACACCTTTATTTAACTAGGCAAGTCAGATTAAGAACACATTCTTATTTTCAATGATGGCCTAGGAACGGGGGTTAATTGCCTTGTTCAGGGGGGATTCGTTTTTGCAACCTTCGGTTACTAGTCCAACGCTCTAACCACCTGCCTTACATTGCACTCCACGAGGAGCCTGCATGGCAGGCTGACTACCTGTTACGCGAGGGCAGCACGAAGCCAAGGTAAGTTGCTAGCTAGCATTAGTTTGCTAGTTAGCATTCTAAAAAACTATCAATCTTTACATAATCACTAGTTAACTACACATGGTTGATGATATTACTAGTTTATCTAACGTGTCCTGCGTTGCATATAATCGATGCGGTGCCTGTTAATTTCTCATTGAATCACAGCCTACTTCGACAAACGGGTGTTGATTTAACAAGCGCATTTGCGAAAAAAGCACTGTCGTTGCACCAATGTACCTAACCATAAACATCAATGCCTTTCTTTAAAATAAATACACAAGTATATATTTTTAAACCTGCATATTTAGTTAATATTGCCTGCTAACATGAAATTGTGTCACATCTCTAGCGTTCATTGCACACAGAGTCAGGGTATATGCAACAGTTTGGGCCGCCTGGCTCGTTGCAAACTAATTTGCCAGAGTTTTACGTAATTATGACATAACATTGAAGGTTGTGCAATGTAACAGGAATATTTAGACTTAGGGATGCCACCCGTTAGATAAAATACGGAACGGTTCAGTATTTCACTGAAAGGAAAAACGTTTTGTTTTCGAGATGATAGTTTCTGGATTCGACCATATTAATGACCTAAGGCTCATATTTCTGTGTTTATTATATTATAAGTAAGTATATGATTTGATAGAGCAGTCTGACTGAGCGGTGGTAGGCACCAGCAGGCTCGTAAGCATTCATTCAAACAGCACTTTCGTGCGTTTTGCCAGCAGCCCTTCGCTGTGCTTCAAGCATTGCGCTGTTTATGACTTCAACCTGGGTGGGTATAATTTGTGGAACGTTCCAACAGGAATATATTCCAAAAACTTCGTAAATAACAAGGTTGCCAAAAAACAACACAGTGTTTGGTACCCTTCCTGCAGGCCCCTTGCTCTGCATGGGTAACGCTGCGTCGAGGGTGGCTGTTGTCGATGTGTTCCTGGTTCGAGCCCAGGTAGGAGCGAGGAGAGGGACGGAAGCTATACTGTTACACTTGCAATACTAAAGTGCCTATAAGAACATCCAATAGTCAAAGGTATATGAAATACAAATCGTATAGAGAGAAATAGTCCTATAATTCCTATAATAACTACAACCTAAAACTTCTTACCTGGGAATATTGAAGACTCATGTTAAAAGGAACCACCAGCTTTCATATGTTCCCATGTTCTGAGCAAGGAACTTAAACATTAGCTTTCTTACATGGCACATATTGCACTTTTACTTTCTTCTCCAACACTTCTCTTTCTTCTCCTTGTTTTGCATTATTTAAACCAAATTGAACATTTCATTATTTATTTGATGCTAAATAGATTTTATTGATGTATTATAATAAGTTAAAATAAGTGTTCACTCAGTATTGTTGTAATTGTCATTATTACAAATAAATAAATAAAAAAAAATCAAGAATCGGCCGATTAATCGGTATCGGCTGTGTTGGTCCTCCAATAATCGGCATCGGCGTTGGAAAATCATAATCGGCCGACCTCTACTTCAGACCAGTGTTGTGAGGCCTGTGGGCGTCCTCGTGCAAAACTTGTACATGTTGTACATGTTCGTGAGAGTCTCACTTTTCCACAGAGAGGTCATGTATAGGCCAAACTGTTCGGACGCTACAGACAGAAGTTGGCAGATCGGCTGTACCAACTTCAGACGAGTCCCAAGACACGTGTGGAGCAAAACGGAGAACACCATCGTGTTCACGAGAGTCATCTTTCCGTAGAGGGGTCATAATAGTTTGTAGGCCAAATCCTTCAAACGCAACAGAAGATTTTTGTTTCGAAGACCGATTTTCGGGATATCTCATGGCCTGATAAACACCGCTCAAGCTGTCACCTTTCACTGCAGATGCAGAAGTGTGACATAGGCAAATGCAGTGGATTAAGACACATCCAATGCAAAGAAAACAAGATATCTCTAGTTTAAACTGACAGATTTTTATGGGGATTGTTTTATTATGCTAATTCGATTTCCGTGGGGGGCGAAGACGGCAACCTTAGTGGGTTAAATGGTCTATAAAAAGTTGACGCATCTATTCCGACAATAACTATTTAGTGTGTGCATGCGTGTTCAGACTTACCTTTCCGCTGCTGGGGATGATGAAACCGTTAATGTCGTTGAATAGGTGCACCTGTGGCGGCAGCATCTGGGGAGGGGGTTTGGTGTTGAACTCTCTGACGCGGGCACACGTCATCACACTCTCAACGTGCTTGTGGACTGGGTCCTTGTCCTCTTCTCGCAGCTGCAGACACACACATACAATCTGTCATATCTTTTTCATATACATCTTTTCTGAAATCAACATTTTCACCATTTGCTCCAGTCCTGTGACTTTTCAGGGTGGTAGTTTGACACTATGGGCTGTATCCCAAATTTTACCCTGTTTCCTATATAGTGCACTACATTTGTTCAGGGCCCATATGGCTTTGGTCAAAAGTAGTGCACTATAAAGGGAAAAGGGTGCCATTTGTGAGCATACTATGACAGTGGCATTTACCTTAGGGGTGAGACGAGGGATGTAACCAAGGTGGTAGATCCTGGTTAGAGGCTTGATGGGTATGTTGGCAGCAATTTTGGGGATGAAGAGGGGCTCGGGGTCCACCCCTGAGGTGAGGTCCCACAGGGTAAAGACGCGGATGCCTCGATTGGGCTGGACCTCATGGTCCACCTTAGACATAGCTGGACAGGGAGAGAAGGAGGAAACGTTCATTAGCTTGTTCAAGTTGATCAAGTTGTTTCATTCATTTGGTCAATAAGAGAATAGAATGCAACATTGTTGTACATTCTGAGACAGTCATTTGCCTTTGGCGCCCTCTCACAAGTCCCAAAATCCAGTCACCCTGGATTTAAACTTACTGTAAACAGGAAGCATCTGGTTCTGGTGATTCTCTGCTGCTGTGGTCTGTTTGGTGATCTTGCATTTGAAGCAGGAGCAGCCCAACATACAGTCTGGCCTGTAGCAGTGGAGTGGACCCCTGGACACCCGGGCCAGGCTGGAACACACACACCCCAGCCTGCAGAACTCAGAACCACACTCTGGACCGTCCACTGGGCTGGCCTTGGGGGCTCTAATCTTAGGAAGACCCTGAAGGGTACAGACAGAGAGACCATCAGACGGTGTGTGTGTGTGTATGTGTGTGTGTGTGTGTGTGTGTGTGTGTGTGTGTGTGTGTGTGTGTGTGTGTTTGTGTGTGTCAGACCTACCTGTGCAGTGAGCAGGGCCATCAGGGCCGTCTCCACCCTCTCAGTAGTGATGTGTGTTCTGTCGTGTCCCTGGTAGAAGGTGGCATCCTCCATCTCCATCATTTTCAGCTGGATCTTAGAGAGGCCAACCAGTCTGAGCTGGTTCTTAGAAAGGCCACTCAACCCGCTGGAGAGGCTTCCTCCTGGGCTGGTGTCCCTCCTCACTGCCCCCTTACCTGGAAGTGACCTATTGATACAAGGATAATGTATAATAAAAAGCTTTATTGTCCATTGTAGGGTTAAAAAAAAAAGGAGACATGCTCAATCCCAAACATCTACAGCACATGAAAAATGTCAGACTCATTTCATATTCATCATAAAATATATATATAGATGTCTATACTGTATGACTTGGCATGGGTATAACGTGTCTGTAGTAGCATGCCCTTACCTTTGTGCTGGGCTGGTGACTTTCACCTCAGCTGTAGCTTCAGCAGCAGTTGTTTTGTTACTGTTGGAGACCTGAACGGGCCGTAGTACAGAGCCAAATCTGCCTTTGCCCTGCGCTGGTGTTATATGGTGCTGTTTGCCTTGTGGTGGTGCATGTTTTGGTTTGGGCTTGGCTGCTTTAGGAGGGGTCACGTGGTCGGTGATAGGTGGAGGGGGCTTCTTTAGAGCAGCGTACAGAAGAGGTTTCCGGGAGAGGGGGCAGGGTCTACAGAAGGCAGGTGGCTGAGGCGGAGGGGCGCGCATCTTCAAAACGCTGTCCTGGGTCCGCACGTAGCTGGTGCTGGTCACAGGTAGCTGATAGGCCACGGAGCCCAGGGGGTTGTGGGAGAAGACGTCGGTGCAGGCTCTGATTCGCTGGGCCTCTCTCTCCAGGTACTGGTCGAGCATGTTGCTGCAGAAGGCAGAGCGGTTGGGGTTCTGAGAGGACACTCTGGTCCTGATGAACTTGTCCCTCCAGCCCTTGATTTTGGTCAGGTCACTGGTCTTCCCTGTCCTGGAGACAAAGGACCTGCTTCCATCTGCACAGAGAGGAGACAAGTTCATTAGAGAGAGAGACATGGGCCTGATTTCAAATCAACAACTAGACCCTTCACCTAGCCTCTACCCCCTTAGTGTTTGGAGGAGACAAGGCCATTAGAGAAGAGATACAGGCCCAATTCTAAATCAACAACTTGACCCTTCGCCTAGCCACTACCTCTTCAGGGTTTGGAGACTAAGTATATTGCAACTATCCAGTCCCTTCAGATCTGCAAACACTGACGAGGTTGGGGCTTGGGGGTTATTATTGGACCAAACAATAACCTCAGCCATTAACACTCCCCCATTCTACCACAGTAATAACTGTGGAGGGAGACACTTTCGATCAGTCCGCATGGTCAATGCAGCACATGCAATGTTGATGACAACAATGTTGTTTCCACTTTGATCTTAATATAAATCCACAAGCTTTCTATAACTACAATATTAGCTTCTGTGTCTTAGATCTCAAACAGAGGCTTCTAAACAGCTTCTACCCCCAAGCCATAAGACTCCTGGACATCTAGTCAAATGACTACTCAGACTATTTGCATATTTACCCCTCCCCTCTCCACATCACTGCCACTCTCTGTTGTCATCTATGTATAGTCACTTTAATTAACTCTACCTACATGTACATATTACCTCAACTAACCGGTGCCCCCGCACATTGACTCTGTACCGGCACCCCCCTGTTTACATTATGATTTTTTACAGTTCCTCTTTGTTTACTTGTTACTTTTATCTCTTATTCTTATCTGTATTTTTTAACTGCACTGTTGGTTAGGGGCTTGTAAGTAAGCATTTCACTGTAAGGTCTACACCTGTTGTATTCGGGCGCATGTGACTAATAACATTTGATTTGAGCTAGTTTGTTTTTTCTTAGCAAGTTAAGCTAAATCGTGTTAGCCACTAATGCTAATCACTAGATAGCTGGCTAGCTAATAAAAGTACTGAGTCGGAGCAAACGTAGCTAGCTAATACAGCCTGATACCAGTGCTGCTGGAGGCATGTTGTTTGCGCAACAGTATCTTCTAAATCAAAGAGGAATAGGCGAAGCATGAATATGTTGGCTACATGAATAAAGATTTAATGTAGCCAAAGATTATAGGGTCCCCTCGGAAACACGGAACATCACTTTGGTTCCGACCCTGTCACAATAACTCGTCCATGGCATTTTCATTCGTTGTCATGTCAAACACTGTATTCAACATGCCCACTATGATTTATATTTTAACTATAGAATTAGAATAAACATTCTATTTTCCATGATTCCAAAAGTTTTGATCTAAATCGCAATTGCAACATTTGGTTAAAAATAAGGCCTAGTATTTTTGCCCATATCGTGGCAGTGTGGAAATGATCTCAAATGAGTGCAGGAAATGCAGGAAAAGATTTTAGGTTGAAGTTGAACAGTGTAAAACAATCAGAATGGAGAAAGACCCATTGAAATCATTTAGAATATATGTGTTGCCACCGTAGGGTCACGCACTAGTCATAAAGCACATGTAGAACTTTTATTAATCAAAAACATAAAATCCCATCAAATACTGTCCAACATTTGAAAAATACCATATATGATATGATATTTTGGCTATATCGCCCAGCCCTACTTTCAAGTGTAATTCATTTACTACTAGGCTAGGCGTTAACATTTCTCAATTAGGGAATAATACTATGTCTATTAATACGTTCCCTTGTTGGCAGCTATGACAAAATCCCTGGGCCTGCTAATAGTGGCTCTACTCAAATGAGAATGAATAATAACCCAGTGAAAGCAAGTAAGTCTTGTGTTGACATCCCATATCATACTGCATTGTGAATGGCAATCAGTGAAAAAGACAGTTGGCGTTGGTGTTATATTTTGTGTGTCTCCAGGCGTCTTGTTGCCAAGTACGCTGCTAGAGAATGACAAGCCCCTTTCAGAGTGTGTACAGTAGAACAGAACTTCTTTGCAGCCTTACCAGTTCTCTCTGGGTGTTCCTGCATTACTGGTGACGTGTTACTGGGTGGCATATCCTCCACACGGACACCAAGAGCTTCCTGTGACACAGAGGAAGAGATGACATGTTCAATACCATCTGCACCTTCAGAAAATATACACAAAGTTTCCCACTTATATTTTCGACTCAGGGGATCTAAATGAACAGTTGTCTGAAACTCTTTTTTCCCCCCATAACTCTCAGAGCACGAGTGTTGTGTTTTACCTTGGAAGTAAAGGACACAAAAAGTAGACCCTCCACGTCGTCCAGTTGCGGCTGCATAGCGACAGTTACCGGGCTGCTTGTTAACGTGACAGCCGCTATCGCCACATTAGTCCCCTTAGTGACTCTTCCTGCATTGCCCCAACGATTGCCCCCTGATTTCCACCCCTTCTTCCATGGCTTTGGGACGGCAAAGGGTGAGGCGGTGGGGGTTGCAGGTGAGGGGGTAGGGGGGAAAGGTTTGGGAGCGATCTTCTGTAATTTGGATGTTTTAGGGGTTAAGCTGGCTGCCTTGCCCTCTTGAGGTTCGGGAACCAAAATGGGCGAGGTCATGGTGGGTTCTACAAACGTAGCCTTCTTTGAGGACGGAACCTCAGACTTCATTGGTTCTACAGTGGAAGGTTCTGAAGGCTTTGAACAGCTGTTGGTGTGTAACACAGCATACTGTGTAGCATTATGAGGGTTAGCAGTCAGGCTGACCTGTATGAAGGGGTCCGTCCCAGCCCCACCTTGTCTCTCCTCCCCAGCCCCCTGCCTCTCCCCAGCCCCCTGCCTCTCCCCAGGCCTGGAGGCTCCTGAAGGCAGGGCTAGCTGGGCTTGGAGGTACCGTCTGTGGAAGACGTGGTCACCGTCACTATCGTCAAGATCTATGCCCTCAAGATCTATCCCCTCCTCACTGGCAGACACATCAGTCTGGCTGGCATTGGAGTCTGCTGTAGGGGCTGTACCAGGGGCAACTCTCCTCAGCTTCCCTGAGACTTCAGCCTCCACAGGGTGAGTAGTAGAGAGATAATTTTTCTTCATGCTACAACACAATGAGCGATTTGGTCTAAATATGAAAAAATAAATACAATTACATCGGTGTATCAAAAATGTATGTCAAAATGAGTAACATTCAGTGAACACACACCAAGGAAAACGTACAGTTATTACTATAACTACTGTTCCCTAAAGGAGGAAAACGAGGTACAACACAGCTGTGGGGACACAGAACATTAGAATCCCATCTGACAAGGCCAATGAACACAGTGCCTCACCGGAAGCCCCACCTTCCACAGGTGATAAACCCCATGCACAGATGAATTTCTTAAATTCAGTACCGCTCCTTCACCGAGTCCAGAACTGGGCAGTGCGGGCCAAACAGGGAACCGTAGTTATAGACATAACTTTGTTTCCTTTTAGTCGGTCAACTCGGTACAACACAGCTACGGGGACATGAAATCACACCCCAAGCGAACCCCAGCAGACACCAAATCAAATGGCCCATGGCAGAACACCCAGAGTTCCAACCTGACATGAAAACCTGCGGTCCCAGGTACTGCGCAATCTGCTCGCTGCCTAATGACCTTCTCCTGGCCTAGCCATAAGCACACTGTGGGCAGTGACGCCAACTCGACACAGCACATAATCTCCTACAGGCAACCCTTTAAAACAATGCCCAAGATGCAGCCAGACCCCTGGTGGAGTGAGCACATACATCATTAGGTAATTCCTGCCTTTTGCTGTCATATGCCAGAGAAATTGCCTCCACAATCCAGTGTGAAAGACGCTGCTTGGAAAGCACTCTACCACGAGCCAGATTAGCAAACCAGACAAAAAGTTGGTCACACAAACGGACACCCCTGGTCCGCTCAAAGACACAGGGAATGTAAGCTAGAGACCTGTAGGATAGTCATGACAAGGGTTGCAAAGCAGCAGAAACTTTCCTGTACATTTTGGGGAATTTTGTTTAAATTAATTTAGCTTAAATTCATTATGTGGGATACACATAAGGCATTTCAAGGTCTTGTGGTATATGTTGGTTAAACTATCCCCAATTCAATAGAATTGCAACCCTCTGCATGCACAGTGCATTCTTCCATCACATGTGCAGTGCACTCTTCCATTACTTGTAAAGCTGATTCTCAAGATCTTGCACACTAATGAGATGCTACTGAACCCACACTACTACACTGTCTGAGTCAAGGACTACATGCTTTCTGGTAAGTTTTGATTACAATACTGGGTGGGCTGAAGATATTTTATATGACATACATGATTTTTTGTTAACTAGTAAATAGTAGTCTAAGGTATTCACACTGGTGACAGACAATGCTAAAGTGGAGGAGTCCTACCCTCACATCACACCCATTGGCTGTGCTGCTCATGCATTAAATCTGCTCCTCAAGGACATCATGGCACTGAAAACAATAGATACCCTCTACAAGAGAGCCAAGGAAATGGTTAGATATGTGAAGGGTCATCAAGTTATAGCAGCAATCTACCTCACCAATCAAAGTGAGAAGAATAAGAGCACTGCATTGAAGCTGCCCAGCAACACCAATTGGAGTGGTGTTGTCATCATGTTTGACAGTCTCCTGGAGGGGAAGGAGTCTCTCCAAGAAATGGCCATATCACAGTCTGCTGATATGGACAGCCCCATCAAGAGGATCCTCCTGGATGATGTATTTTGGGAGAGAGTGGTAAACAGGCTGAAACCTATAGCAGTAGCCATTGCACAGATTGAGGGAGACATGTTCAGACTCTGCTTGCAGATGTAAGAGGAGAAATACGTACTGCCCTGCCCACTTCACTGTTGCTCCAAGCAGAGGAAACTGCAGTTCTGAAATACATCAAAAAGCGTGAAGACTTCTTCCTGAAGCCCGTACACGCCGCAGCGTACATGTTGGACTCCAAGTATGCTGGCAAGAGCATCCTGTCTGGTGCAGAGATCAACAAGGCCTATGGTGTCATCACTACCGTGTCTCGCCACCTTGGCTTGGATGAGGGCAAGGTTCTTGGCAGTCTAGCGAAGTACACTTCCAAGCAAGCGCTTTGGGATGGAGATGTAATATGGCAGTCGTGCCAACTTATCTCATCAGCCACCTGGTGGAAGGGACTTTGTGGATCTGAGGCTCTTTCCCCTGTTGCCTCCATCATCCTCCAAATCCCACCAACATCAGTCGCCTCAGAGCGCAACTGGTCCTTGTTTGGGAACACGCACACCAAAGCACGCAACAGGCTGACCAATACAAGGGTTGAAATATTGCTGGCCATCTGGGCAAATTCGAGCCATCCTCAACAAGGTTGGAAAGTGACAGTGAAGATGAGGCCTCAGAGTCTGATGTTCAAGAGGTGGACACTCGGAGGTCCAGGGAGAAGACATGGAAGCCTGAGAGGAAGACAACCAAAGCTTTAGTTTCTAGACTATCATTTTACAGATGTATGTTGAAAACGTTTTTGGGAGATGCGATGGATCATTGGGGATCATTCAATAGTCCTTTTCTTTTGTTGTTCAGTGAAATCATCCCATGTGAATAGTCAACTAATTTAATTAAAGTTCAATTCATTTGCAATTATGTCTTCATCATTTGCAATTATGTCTACTTATGGTAAGGTAAAAGGTTTGTTTGTCTCCATATGATATGGTAAATATATCCAATGCAAAAAAACATCTACATTTAAAATGGTATTAATATTCATTTGCATATATTCTCATTAATTCCCATATATTCCCGTTAATTCACATATATTCCCGTTAATTCCAATATATTCCCGTTAATTCCCACCTATGAATATTCCCCAAAATGTGCAACCCTAGTCATGACCTTAGGGGTGAAGGCCTCATTAGGACGCAACGTCACCTTAGTCGCCAAGGGCGAAATTCATACAGGAGGTGTGAACGGATAACCCTTAGAGAGGTCCAATGTGTTTAGCCGAGACCAAAGCCACGAGAAGGGCGACTTGTAGGAGAGGACTTTTGGATCCACACACTACATTGATTTAAAGAGGGCTCACACAACACATCCAAACCCCAAATGGGGGAAATAGGCTAAGAATGTGTGTGTGTGGAGGACAGAAGGCTAACATAGGGATAATACAAACAAGGCTACTGATAGAACTCTGTTACATGGCAAAGACCAAGATGATAGCCCTACAGTATGGACAACATGCAGAGACGTTGAAACTAACCATGTGTAAACCCTCCAGCCTGAGACGGTGCACACCTTTAAAAAAAACGCACAGCTCAATTCCCATATGACACGCTGAAATAGCTGCCTTATACACCTTAATTAAGGGTGAAGAATGAACAGCCTTGCTCAAAAAGCAAGACTGTCCACCAGAGAGCTCTGAAAAGGAACAATCCCTATATTTTGGCAACAATGCTTAAATGCCCACCACTTGTAACCATACAACCTTCTTGTGGAGGGTGCCCTTGCCTACTGTATTGTAGAAATAACGTTCAGAGGTAAACAAACCACATGCCATCAGACTGGACCGAAATGAATGATCTCTGCAAACCAAGGTGGTCCAACGACAAGCCACAAGGATCAACGACAAGCCCTCCCATCGCACCCTGATTCAGCCCACGCTGGAGGTCCACAGGGGAAAATGCATAAAGAAGGGTCCCCACTGGTTCGCGAGAGCATCAGTTCCTAACGGAGCACTCAGGTCCCATATCGAAAACAACAGCCAACAATGTGCGTTCTCACAATGTGTAAAAGATCTACATCGGCCCTGCCCAACTTTTCCCATATCTGGGAGACCACCCAGGGGTGCAGACTCCACTCCCGAGAGCGGGGGCCCCCTGGATAGCAGAGCCTTGTAAAATGCGGGTTTCAAATATTGCCAGCAGTTCTTGATTTAGTTGACACTTAAAAGGACTCCAGTCTTGATTTATTTCTGTCTGTATCATGCTCTTGTGCTTCATGAGCTATACTTTTTGCAATCTAGAGTCCCTAACTGTAAACACTTCACTGATGAATGATTAATTTTGTATGACTGACCAGTTTTGCCTTTGTGTCTTGTTCTGGGCATGGATGAAGAGTCCACCAAGGCAGCCATTGAGGACACTACTGTGGGGATCTACATTATCAAAGACCATGTGAGTGAGGAACCAGAGGACACTGGGATTATCCTTGAAGGCGTCAAAGTGCTGCAGAATCTGGGCAACGTAGAATTTGCTGTTGCAATGCTGTTCGGCCTCATGTATGCCATGAACCTCAGTTACAAAACTGAGCTCCGCTACAAGTCTTTCAGAAGCTTTTATGGAACTGAATGGGGAAAACTTAACAAAGTTGTTGCATTTAAAAACAGGCTGTTTCAGTGAGCTGTTTTGTTGTGTGTTTCAGACTGTAGGTTGTGTTTCCCACTGTATGTCTGACTTATGTTGAACTTGTTAGATTGTTTACAAAAACTCAAAACAGAATGAGCATGTTTAAAAGATGGAGCTATCGTGATTTTGTAGTGTTTTGAGTAGATGCCCTTAATTTTCTTTGCTGCTTATGGAAAAAGTTCAGTTTCACTTTGTAGTGACTTTTAGTCAATATAATTAACATGCACCAATATGTACACATACCTACCTCATTCTTTGTCTGTTACTCCTTATGAAAAATAACTGCCTCATTTTGTAACAAAATGCATTAGAGAGTGTGACCAATCATTGTTAGGATAACTCCTTTTTTATACACATACATACATACATACATACACATACATACATACATACATACATACATACATACATACATACATACCCTACATTACTGTGATTTAGACCTGTGCAATTCATTGAACACTGAATGTCAGTAAATTGACATTTGTCATTCCAAAATAATAGTCATTTTTTTAATACATGCCTTTAGCCTTTGTCACTGATACAAATGGTATTTTGCTCCTTTGTTACACATCTTTAGCATGTACACCTTTAGCATATTTCTCTATTCATTTGTGAGAATACAAACACTAAGGTAGAAAATGGCATCATTTCATCTTGTGCTTACATTAATAATTATGTAGAACCTTGTCCATAATATAAATTATGGGCAAGGTTCTACATAATTATGAGTAATATCACCGATAAAAGAATGTTAATTATTAAGTAGTGATCAGGTTTAGGGAACATGATCAAATCCATTTGAAGCTACACATTTAACTCAAATAAAATTAGCTTTACCAAATCATGTTAGATTGATTCTATTCCATTACAATGCATTTTTACTTTAACAAATTATATTTGCTGGACAAAACGAAAATAAGTAAACTGAAAAAGAAAAGAATGGTGTTTATCTAACATGTTTCATTCATGTGGAACCAAAGTATACATTTGAATTAAGTCAATTCAAAGCACCATTTGTTTTCAGTGCACCCACGGCTGGAAAGGCCGCATCAGCAACAGCCAGAGGGGAACCACAGCTATCATAGAAGCCATTATCCCTAAAAGGCGCAGGCACTGGCAAAAACGCACTGTGTGACCAAAATGAAATTGGGCCAAGCAAATCCAGAAACCAGCCTCCCTCTGCGGGGACATGAACGCACGATTCTCGACTGAGTGGAACTCGAGACCCAGAAACGGAATGCGCTGAAATGGAGTGAAACAGCTCTTCTCTTGACTCACTATGAAACCCAGAGACTAACAACGGGAAACCCGCATGGGTGTGTAACACCACCTGCTCCCTCGACTCTGCTACCACCAGCCAATCATCCAAGTAGTCCAATATCCTGAACCCAAGATACCACATACGTGCCAAACCCACCTCCACAACTTTGGTGAAAGTGCAAGGCCAGATGGAAAGCCCGAAACTCATAGGCTACAGCCTCAAAATGGAACCTCGGGAACTTTCTGTGAGGGGGCTATATGGCTATATGGCCACATTAACGGACGCATTCTTCAGGTCGATGGAGGTGAACCAATCGCCCTGGCGCACTGACTGTAACAACCAGCTGTTTGTGAGCATTCTGTATTTGTAGACCCTGAGGTGCTTGTTCAGGGCACACAGGTCTAAAAATGGGATACAAAGTCCCGTCCCGTTTTGGAACCAGGAAATACCGTCTGTACCAACAATACTGGGCCTCTGATATAGGAACCACTCATATTGCCTTGTTCTGGAGAAGGGAAGAAATCTGCTCTCTCAAAACGGGCGCTGAGGCCTCCGGAACAGTCGATGTAATGACGTCGTAAAAACGTGGGGGGACGCACAACGAATTGTAGCCTTTACCCCAACGTCACTGTTTGCATAATCCAGGGCGACACTGCGCATGCGCGTCATTGGTCGACACAGACAGTGAGTCTCCCGTAAAGTGCCATCTGAAGGTGGACTGGGAGAATTTGGTTATGATTTCCACCACTTTCGAGAACTGAGTGTCTTGACTGTAAGCTCACGTAGAGGACACAACACTCTTGACACCTGTGAAGACCGCGGAACTTGGTGTAGAAACAATGTGTTTAAGTGCCGACATTTGCCTGAAGCCCAGTCCACTCTGGGTTGGCCGTGCCACTTGGGGGTATTGTTGTCACAGCAAAATTCTCTCATCTCGCTAGGTGCGCAGGGGCTGCTGCTCTCTGGGCCCGCTGGGAAGGCAGAGTTTGTACCTTCAGACACACAAAATGGTTGAAAATGGGAACAGTTAGCTGAAATCAGGGTAGCTGAAATCGGGTGCTCCTACCGCCAACAGCGTTTGACTTTATAATAATAGGACCGCAAGCCTTTATCATTGAGTTTTTTACAGAAATGTTTGGCTAATGGCTAGGAATGCCTTGGAAATCTACCAGTCAATCGCGATCGACCAGATAGTGACCACTGCCGTAAGAGAAGGTACACCTTGTCAAGCTGCGCCCCCACTCCACTGACAAGCGCGCAGCTGCTCGACGGCATAGATCAATGAACGGCGCACTAGAAGCCAGGGATTGTCCTGGTGCCCCGAAGCCAAGCCCTCCATCTCGATCTCAGAAAGAAATCTGGAACAGTCCAGAGACACCATGTCGTCACCCGAATGTGAGTCCTGTCTAACACCGAAGGAGACCAAGATATCAGCTCGCTCTGATTATACAAAACATTAAGAACTGCTCTTTCCATGACATAGACTGACCAGATGAAAGCTATGATCCCTTATTGATGTCACTTGTTAAATTCACTTCAATCAGTGTAGATGAAGGGGAGGAGACAGGTTAAAGAAGGATTTTTAAGCCTCGAAACCATTGACACATGGATTGTGTAGGTGTGCCATTCAGAGGGTGAATGGGAAAGCCAAAATATTTAAGTGTCTTTGAATGGGGTATGATAGTAGGTGCCAGTAACAACAGATTGTGTCAAGAACTGCAACGCTGACAGGTTTTTCACGCTCAGCAGTTTCCCGTGAGAATGGTCCACCACCCAAAGGACATCCATCCAACTTGACACAACTGTGGGAAGCATCGAGTCAACATGGGCCAATATCCCTGTGGAACGTTTGACACCTTGTAGAGTCCATGCTGCGAATTCAGGCTGTTCTGAGGGCAAAAATATTACGAAGGTGTTCCTAATGTTAGGTATACTCAGTGTATATCGCCATGCTGGGATGATGGCTCCACGTGATCCGACCAAGAGCCCAGATCCACACTCGTATCCTGCAACTCAGACTCCACCGAGATACAGGCACCCAGGGGAGGAAAGTCAACTACAATTCTACTAAGCCTTCTAAGGAAGGGTGTTCTCTTGAGAGGGCTTGTACACAGCCGGCGACAGTGGTCTGTGGGCTAGCATAGACTGGAATATGTTCCGGGGGTCACCCAACGGCATCGGGGAGTATACCACCTCAGTCATCGTCTTCATCAATAAGTGCATCGACAACGTCGTCCCCACAGTAACCGTACGTACATATCTCTACCAGAAGCCATGGATTACAGGAAACATCCGCATCGAGCTAAATGCTAGAGCTGCCGCTTTCAAGGAGCGGGACACTAATCCGGACACTTGTAAAAATTCCCCTTATGCCCTCAGACCATCAATCAAGCAAAGCATCAATACAGGATTAAGATTGAATCCTACTACACCGGCTCTGACGCTCGACAGATGTGGCAGCACTAAAACTATTACGGACTACAAAGGGAAACCCAGACACAAGCTGCCCAGTGACACGAGCCTACCAGACAAGCTAAATGCCTTTTATGCTGACTTCGAAGCAAGCAATACTGAAGCATGCACGAGAGCACCAGCTGTTCTGGATGACTGTGTGATAATGCTCTCAGTAGCCGATGTGAGCAAGACCTTTAAACAGATCAACATTCACAAAACCGTGGAGCCAGATGGATTAGCAGGACGTGTACTCGAAGCATGCGCGGACCAACTGGCAAGCGTCTTCACTGACATTTTCAACCTCTCCCTGACCGAGTCTGTAATATCTACATGTTTCAAGCAGACCACCATAGTCCCTGTGCCCAAGGAAGCGAAAGTAACCTGCCTAAATGATTATCGCCCCGTAGCACTCACCGGACTATTTACATTGACACCCCCCCATTTGTTTTGTACACTGCTGCTACTCTCTGTTTATTATCTATGCATAGTCACTTCACCCCTACCTACATGTACAATTTACCTCAACTAACCTGTACCCCCGCACACTGACTCGGAACCGGTACCCCCTGTATATAGCCTTGTTATTGTTATTTTATTGTATTACTTTTTTATAACTTTTTACTTTAGTTTATTTGGTAAATATGTTCTTAACTCTTCTTGAACTGCTCTGTTGGTTAAGGGCTTGTAAGTAAGCATTTCACGGGAAGGTCTACACTTGTTGTATTCGGCGCATGTGACAAATAAAAAGTTTGATTTGGTCGCACGAGTTGGTTCGATCCAGGGCAGCCAGAGCATGCACCCAGCTGAGACATACACGACAACACTTATGAATATCATTCCAAGACATGGTGAAACCTCATGACTGTGGGCAAGGTTGTGAATTCCAACCCAGCTTAAAAGCCTTAGTTGACTCGTTCGTGCTAGTCATCTTACTTACAACCAGTTACCAAGTTACCGAGGATAAACAGCCATAAGAATAACCTGTGGATGGCGAGGCTTCCTGGTGAAGCATGGTGATCACTGGCCTTGTCAGATGGGATTCTAATGTTCTTCAGTAGAGGGCACTAGTGCGCGAACTCCCCATTGCTGTGTCGTACCGACTTGACCGACTGAAATGGAACAGCTGAATTACAGTACAACGTGATAACAAAAAGCTTCACTAACCTGAGATCAGCCACGCCACTCACAGTCACAATCTGCTCAGTCCCCTCACGACCATCGGGCCTAGCGGAGCTCAGACCAGGGGAGCGGGTATCTTCCTTCCCCGCCTGAGACTGCTCTGGCCTGGGCTTGGTGAGGCGCCGGCTGCCGCTGTCCTCCCTGAAGCCCTTAGCAAAGGGATTATAGTCTATCTTCAGCTGGGTGATCATGGTGTTCTGGTATGACGTCACAGCATAGAACTCTGTCTGCGGGAACGTGAAGGTCATGACCTTCGGACTGAAGAGCTGGAGGTAGAGCAGTTTAGGGTCAAAGCCAAGGTCTTCTCCCTCTGCGATGGGGATCACGTGTAAACTGGGCCTGTAGCGGTGCATGGAGTGCAACATCACAAGCCCCTCCTGGTCCAGGCAGTGGTTAGTGAGTTTGAGTTTATAGAAGGAGACCAGGCTGGCCATCCAGACCTTCCCCAGGGCTGATGAGTCCTGGTGGGGGAAGACTCTGCTTGAGGCCTGGGTGTGTGGTTCTCCAGGACCACTGGGTTCCCACTCCAGGTTCCAGCGATGGCGGTATGTGTCGATGGGGGTGATTGACAGGACTAGAGCATAACGGCGTGTTGGTTCCAGACCCGTCACGTGGTAGCGGCAGTAGGGGAACATGCGCCGGCCCTGCTTCGTCAGGATCATCTCGGTTCCACAGCGATGGAACTCCTTCCAGACATTGCTGTTCTCCAGAGTGACCCCCACACCGCCACATGACCTCACCGCTGAGGGGCCTCCCTCCTCGGGCTGCAGGCCTCCGGGGGCTGGGCCACTGGCAGCGGGTGATGAAAATGGGGAGGGGAGGGCTAGTTTGGCATCACTGTTTGTCATGGTGGCAGCTGATGGAGATGCTGATGCTATGGGTGGGATGGCTGCCTTAGCATCAGTGTTTGCCTTACTATACATGGGTAAGGCTATAGTTCTACTCGCTTCTTTGTTTGTAATGGCGTCAGTGGATAAAGCTATGCCTAAGTTAGCTTCACTCTGTGTGGATGATGCCATAGCTAGGTTGACTTCAGTGTTTGTTATGGCATCGGTGGATGAAGCCATGGTTACGCTGGTTAAGCTCGCATCCTTGCCTGTCATGGTTACAGATTGGTCCTCCACCCCATCCTTGTTGGCCAGGCTTGGCTTACTGGTGACGCTGTCAGATGAAATTGATGTGGTAATAGCCAAGTCCTCTACCCACTCCTCCATTACAGTAGGGTCCTCCATAGTAAATGTTGTATTATATTCTTATTTCTGTTTAAAGCACATCAAGTTGAACGATGGTTATTTTCAGTTGACATCCTGGAAGAATCCAAATATGTTATGTTAGAATAATGGCTCATGTCAGTGACCAGATAATAGAGAACTAACTAACTAACATGTCAGGATGTCTACATTAATTATTATGGCATCAAAAATAACATTTAGCTGTCCAAATTGTATGTAAGAAATAATGTGCTGGAACATGATGAGATTGAATTTAAAAAATGCATTGTTTTCATATTTGTGATGGACATGTCATATCCACTGTCTGCTATAGAGTGAAGAAGTGTAGGGTTATCCAAAAACTGTAGGCCTATCCCAAAAGATTAGACTAATTTGGCTTACACCACACTTTACATCCATTTCCTGCTGTGTATCAGCTTCTAGTGTTTGGGAATTTGATTGAACAAGGGCATTGTATTCATGCAATGTGTCCTTCAAGTGGAGCGGGAGAATTTGCTCACTATGCTCTCTTCATTTGGTAACTTGCGCCGTCAGCTCCTAAACCCGAGACTAGCCACTCCCCTGCACAATTAATGCAAGACCCTCTGGTGAGAATCTAAGTTGATTAATTAATCTACTAGCCTACAGGCTAAGCCTACAATAGTCTACAAAACGTTACAAAATAGTTACAAAACAATATCAAAATTATTAGGCTAAATGTTTAATAATTGTATGCACTGGTAACCAGGGTTGGGGAGTAACCTGTTACATGCAATCTGATTACAAAAAAATGAACCAGCTACATTACCAACAAAAATATTGTAATCAGATTACAGATACTTTTGAAAAACTAGATTACTTCTTGGATTACTTTTACATTCAGAAAGGATTTTGCCAATACACTGACACCTTTGTTTTCTCAATGACATTCAATTCAGCATTGAAAAAAGGCACACGTTTAAAGAGTCTGACCACATGTCAAAGACCACTATGACGACACACCAAATGCATTTGATGGATCCTTTTTGTCTTCTAATGCCTTTTTCCAATGTGAAAGTAATCAGATTACATTACTGAGATTGGGTAATCCAAAAATTACAGATTACAGTTTTGGATAGGTAACTAGCTACCAACGGATTACATTTAGAAAGTAACAAACCCAACCCTGCTAGTAACCTAGCCAAAAGGACAATTCAAATTCACATTTTGATTAATCAAAATGTAGGCTATTGGCTAAAATGCAATTAATTACATTTCCTACTGGAGTGTCCTTGTCAATTTCAGTTCAGAAACAATGCAAATGGTCCGTTCAGGTATAGATGTGCGTAGGATACTGGAGGTTGTATCATTAATGTTTGTTAATTAAATATGGTTATTCCAAATCATATTTCTTCTCACTTATCAAACAAACCATTGTTTTCCATGAGCTTTAAATTAACTATTTCTTTTTAAAAAAAAACACAGGCCAGTCGAGTAGCCCTTAAAAGTTGTTTGACACCACCCTTCGTCCTGTCCTCACCAAGCCACGTTGTAGGCCTCCATGTATTTAGCCAGCAAATTAAAAAGTTGCCCATTCACCGACGCCTACCTTTCACAACCGTAACGTTAGTGTGCGTTGCGCTGTTTGGAGAGCAACTATTACAGCGCAAACTCCAACTGTTGCGTGCCGTCATCGAAACAAAACGCCTCGAAATAATCTTCGAGTATGCACATTAATTCACAAATGGGAGGCCGCCGAAGCCACGCAACGTAGCATCGGACCGTGCACAAGGTCGACCAAGGCGCGAGCACAACATCAACCCGCAATGGCGCGTGATTTACCACGCCAGCGCGAGGGAAAGCGGGAGTCCCATCCGGTGGATATCTGCCACCTCGAGCCCCATTCGTGGCCTCGGACAAGTCTGTGCAACAACCAACAAATACACAAATTGACTCTACCTTTGTGAATCGTGTAGGAATCGGACAGTGTTGTGACTCCTTCCACTTCTTGGCTACCTCTCACTCCTTTCGAATATCTATTCTATTTAAATGCTCACTCCACGGAGGCACACACACACACATCCGTGCTCGGGGTGACGTAAGAGTCACCATGGCGGCACACACACACACTTGGGTTCGGTTTGTATGTGTTTTGCAGGCTCCCTCCAGAGGTTTAGCGGGCTGTTTCTAAGGTGCAACGGCCACACAAAGGCATGAAAGACTACCGACTCAATCTTTAGTCCACCTGATAATGCGAGATAAAAAACGCGCAGCAGCTCGGTTTTGAACACCTTCATTGGGGAAAAAGAAATATTTAGCCTATATTACTGCTGTGTGTGTGTCTGTTGGACATCTGTTTGCCTGTCTGTCTCATATTTGGTCTGTCTGGCTGTATGACGATAGTCGGTTTGTCTTAGGTCTACCTGTCTGGCTGTATAATATGTTTCTGTATGTCTGTCTGACGAGAGTCTGTCTGTCTTATGTCAGTCTGTCTGTCTGATGATAGTCTGTCTGTTTTATGTCTACCTGTCTGTCTGTCTGCTGACGGTCTGTTTGTCTGTCAACAGAATTAATGGGGCGGCTGGTAGGTAACCTAGTGGTTTGAGTGTTGGGCCAGTAACGTAAAGGTTGTGAGATCGAATCCCCGAGCTGACAAGGTAAACATCTGTCGTTCTGCCCCTGAACAAGGCAGTTAACCCCTATGTCAAAGTGTGCAAGTTGTTACATTGTAGTCAGAAAGTAAAACATGTAGCCTAATACAATGTTACAGTAGGCTATGTGTGAAATAAATTATACACTTTAAAAATGATTCTTAAAAGTCAATATTGACCATCCAGGCTACTGTTGAGAAATATAAAAGCTCAGAGTGCAAAATGTTACATTATAAACCAGCCAAACTGTTAGCAACAATTATAGCCTAAAAGTGTAACTTTTGCTGAGTTCATAACAAAGGGGGAATTTGCCGCCATAGAGTTAGATAGAGGGCTCTAGATGGATAAAACCTATTTTGGCATAGACATTGAGGTCCTCTCCATTTTAAAGTAGTCAACTGGGTGGGACTTCCTATTGGGGAAGGATCACATGATTCCATCTGGGTCATCAGGAGGGATCAGCCAATGAATTAAACCATTGAGCAAACATTCCATAACTGTAGGTGTCAGTAAATCGCCATCTTTGCCTTCATACCTGTTCAAAACTACACACTCTAGTTGGCAATATGCACCCTTTCAGTTTATTTGCCAACTCATGGAAGTAGTAGAAGAAAAAACTACTTCAAAATGGAGATGGACTCAATGGCGCTGCCCGTGTGCTAACAAACACCATAATGGAACATATATAAAGATATCGCTTTCATTCTCTGTTTACCACATACGACTGGGGAAAATCTATTTTAACGTCCCTCCGACTGGTGGTAAACTAGTCTATCATTCTTGCGCTCCAAGTGGGAGGTGGGAATTTACCAGTTGTGAACTTGTAAATACCAGTTGGATATATTCACGTGCTTTGAACTCGTTGGCTAATTGCCAACAAGTTGTGTCAACAAACTTAAAGTATAGCTATCAGGCTTGTAAACCACTTATAGTGTTGAAAATCATTATGAATAGATTGCTTTTTTTTTAAAAATTGTAGTTGCATGTAACTGCCGAAAATGCTGTTAATGGAAGTAATTTCGTTAGTAGGTGAAGTCAGAGCTCACCATATGGGAGAAGTCAGAGCTCAAAGATAATAGAAACATTTCCCACTAGTTAATACCAGTTGGAGTGCCGTTCAAATGTATTTTTCCCAGTCATATGTGTTAAACATATATAAAGATGAAATCTCTATCATTCTCTATGTCACATTATGGTGTCTGGTTGTGAACAGCAATAGCACGTGGGCCTGTATGGTTTATGCCTAGTATTTTTATATCAGTAGGCCGTGTTCAATTTCTCACTTACTGCATACCATAAATTGACAAATGTAAATTGCCTATATAGACTACTATTATATGCGCCATTGTTCTAATTTTTTGCACTTGAATAACATCAACAACATGACTGCTGACTCAGCCCACCACAGTGGGAGGGAGGGGTGAAGGACAAGGAGACCAGATACAGGACTCCAGGGCCAGCCTATTGCCGTCTTCGACAAGCTGTGTGTGAGGGCCGCAACAACAGTTTTATTTTGTCTAGAACACCTCGCATGGACTTACAGACAAAATGCTGCTGCAAATCATTTACATCCCGTTATCCTAATAAAACAAATAGTCAGCAAACACTTTTAGGATTATTGTGGGATATTTTGCAAATGTTCCGAATACCAATAGTTACTCGTTATATCATTTCGTGTGTCGGTAGGCTTTCCGTTCTTGGGCATTTCCGTAAAAGCCAATTTATGCTTGATCTGAAAGTGTAGTAATAGACTCTGTATTGAGGGTGTGATGCAATTTCGCAGTTTATGGAGGGACACAGAGGCCAAATTGAGCTCTGTACCACATCGCTATGCGCCTCCCAAATGTAGCGTCCCACTGTAGCTCAGTTTGTAGAGCATGGCACTTGCAACGCCAGGGTTGTGGGTTCGATTCCCACGGGGGGCCAGTATGTAAAAATGTATGCACTCTACTGCAAGTTGCTCTTGATAAGAGCGTCTGCTAAATGACTAAAATGTAAATGTTGTTTCTCTTTGCTTATTTCAGCTGTTCTTGCCATAATATGGACTTGGTCTTTTACCAAATAGGGCTATTTTCTGTATACCACCCCTAGCTTGTTACAACACTGATTGGCTCAAACGCATTAAGAAGGAAATAAATTCCACAAATTAACTTTTAACAAGGCACACCTGTTAATTGAAATGCATTCCAGGTAACTACCTCATGAAGCTGGTTGAGAGAATGCCAAGAGTGTGCAAAGCTGTCATCAAAGCAAAGGGTGGTTATTTGAAGAATCTCAAATATAAAATAAATGTGGATTTGTTTAACACTTTTTTTGGTTACTACATGATTCCATATGTGTTATTTAATAGTTTTGATGTCTTCATTCTACAATGTAGAAAATAGTACAAATAAAGAAAAACCCTTGAATGAGTAGATGTTCCAAACCTTTTGGCCTTTAGTGCATGTCTACTTCATCATCAGACCATTTTATTGGTAAACTACAGGGTAATATAAATGTAAAAGTGTATTTTAATGATCTAATATGTTATATGCTACACTTAATATGGTTTTAGTCCAGAGAGGCTTGAGTAATTATCTAGATCTCCATTGAGATTGTGAAGGGATCCAGATTGAGGATTTAAGAGAAAACATTGGCATACCTTGACACTTTTATTTTTAAGTCCTGGATTACTAACCCCTTGATGTTATTGTTGGATCTGATTTTAATAGCTAACATTTCAATGGCCATAACAAATAGATATGGAGACAGTGTACAAACTTGTTTAACTCCTCTGGACGGTCAATACTTTCTGAGGAGTAAACATTACTGGGGTTGCTATACATAACTTCAACCCATTGTATAAGAGATTCACCAAAATTCAAATAGTCCAGGCATTTATATATACATTCTAGTTGTACTTTATCAAAGGCCTTTTCAAAATCTGCTATGAAGACCACGCCTGTTTTCTTTAATGTTTCATAGTGTTCTATTGTTTCAAGTAATTGTCTTATATTATCTCCAATGTATCATCCATGTGAAAAACCTGTCTCATCAGGATGAATAATATCTGGTAAAACCTTTTTAATTCTATGTGCTATGCATTTTCACAGGATATTTTGCATCACAACATTGAAGTGTAAGGGGCCTCCAGTTTTTTAAGTGGACTGGATCTTTATACTTGCCACTGGGTTCCTGTTTCAGTAATAGTGAAATCAGATCTTCTTACTGAGTATCTGATAGTCTACCATTTGTATAGGAGTAGTTAAAACATCCTAATAGACGATTGTTTAGTACATCAAAAAAATATTTGGTATAACTCTACTGGTATGCCATCAAGCCCTGGAGTTTTTCCAGACTGAAAAGATTGAATAGCATCAATAAGTTCTTCCTCTGCAATTTGGCCTTCACTCAAATCCTTCTGTACAGTTTTACGCTATTATTAAGTCCTTACAGTTAATATTATTCACTGAAGATGGAGGAAACTGAAAAGAGAACATATGCTTAACTTATTTTGCTTCTTATTTCAAGATATCAATCAGTGAGTCATGGATGACTCAATCATTTGTAACCAATTTCTGTAAATTATTTTTGGTAGCATTTTTATGTTTTTCCTCTAACTTATTCTGTGCCTCTATAGCACAGTTTTTATTGCCATCCTCTTGTAATGGTAGTTCCTCCATTTCCTTTGTTAGTCTAATCTATTTTGACCTAAATTGTTTATGTTTTAAAGATGAGTAGTGAATTGCATGGCCTCTGAAGGCACATTTGAAGCTGTCCCATACAATAAGGGGATCTGCAGTGTTATGCAGGAAAAGTCAGTTATAAATTATTTTGTCTTTGTTAAGAACAGATTGTCATCCAGTAGGCTTTGATTAAATTTCCAATATCCCCGCCCACGTGGAAATTCTGTAAGAGTTATGTGGATGCCAATTAGATGGTGGTCCGATTGCGTTCTCTCCCCTGTCAACACTTTTTATGTCAAGACTTCGGCCGAAGGTGATGCCTCTCCTTGTTTGGGTGGTGTTCGGCGGTCGACGTCACCGGTCTTCTAGCCATCACCGATCCATTTGTCATTTTCCATTTGTTTTGTCTCGTTTTCCCACACACCTGGTTTTCATTTCCCAATTACTGGTCATGTATTTAACCCTCTG
The DNA here is from genome assembly GCF_901001165.1 of Salmo trutta. Lineage (NCBI taxonomy): Eukaryota > Metazoa > Chordata > Actinopteri > Salmoniformes > Salmonidae > Salmo > Salmo trutta. The sequence continues at coordinate 5,629,308 of NC_042991.1, forward strand.
TTTCCCCCATGTCTTTGTGTGTGATTGTTATTTGTTCAGGTCGGTATGTTCCGTCTGGTTTGTATCGGGTGCTGTTTATCACCCATGCTTTGTGGCAACCGTTCTTTTTGCACTTTGTAAATTGTTTACTTTGTGCTGTCGAGTAAAGTGCGTTGTTTCACTCATCTCTGCTCTCCTGCACCTGACTTTATACACCAGCTACACCCACCAACCTGACAGAATCACACACCAAACCATATGAAGTCAGCAGGACCAGACACCCCCCTATTAGGGGTCGAGGAGCACGACCAGCAGCATGCAGCCATACTACAACATCTCAGCACCGCCATGGATCGCGTCCTGCAGACTATGGATCGCTGGGAGAGAAGAGGAGTTCCTCCAGCGCCTCCACCAACACCACCAAGGGCACCACTACCCACCCCTCCTTCACCCGGTCCCAATGGGATTCAGCTCGCTCTTCCGAGGGAGTATGATGGGACGGCTGCGGGATGTCAGGGGTTCCTACTCCAGCTGGAGCTCTACCTGGCAACCGTCCACCCGGCTCCTTCGGGCCGTGAGAGCGTGTCCGCCCTCGTTTCCTGTCTCTCAGGGAAAGCCCTGGATTGGGCCAACGCCGCATGGGAGGAAGGAGACGCGGTGTTGGACCAATTCAAAGATTTCACCCGCCGCTTCCGGGCGGTTTTTGACCACCCGCCTGAGGGTAGAGCGGCGGGTGAACGTCTCGTCCACCTTAGGCAGGGGACGAGGAGCGCACAGGAGATCGCCTTGGACTTTCGGACCCTGGCCGCTGGCGCGGGATGGAACAACAGGGCCCTGATCGATCACTACCGTTGTAGTTTATGCGAGGACGTCCGTCGGGAGTTGGCCTACAGGGACACCACTCTCACCTTTGACCAGCTGGTGGACCTGTCCATCCGGTTGGATAACCTGCTGGCTACCCACGGACGTCCAGATCGGGGTCTGTTGATTCCATCCCCCAGCACCACCGCTCCTACGCCCATGGAGCTGGGAGGTGCTGCTATTAGGGCGACCGGAGGAGGGGCCGGTCCATGCACCATCTGTGGCCGCAGAGGGCACACTGCCGGTCGGTGCTGGGGAGGTTCCTCTGGGAGTCGAGGCAGCAGGCAGGGCACTCTCGTGTCACCCCAGGTGAGTTGGCACCAGGCTCACCCAGAGCCCCCTGTTGCTCACATGTTTTTGTTTATTAATTTTCCAGATTTTTCCCCGCATTCCCAGCATAAGGCGTTCGTAGATTCAGGCGCATTTTTATTGACAGATCATTTGCCCATAGTTTAGGGATCCCCATTGTTCCTGTGGATATGCCCTTCCCTGTGCACGTCCTAGATAGTCAACCATTAGGGTCAGGGCTAATTAGGGAGGCCACTGCTCCACTGGGCATGGTGACGCAGGAGGGTCACAAGGAGAGAATCAGTCTCTTCCTTATTGATTCTTCTGCGATTCCCGTGGTGCTGGGCCTACCCTGGTTGGCCTGTCATGGGGGTGGTCACGAAAGTGCTCGGGGAGGTGTTTAGGGGTTTCCATAGGTGCTACTACGGTGGAAAGTCCAGACCAGGTCTCCACCGTGCGCATCCTCTCTGAATATGCTGATTTGGCTCTCGCCTGACTCAATTGTGCGATAAATCTCCTGGTAGACGCAGCACTTCCCAGGAGTCACGTGTATCCCCTGTCACAAGAGGAGACGGCGGCTATGGAAACATATATCTCCGAATCTCTGGGGCAGGAGTACATTCGGCCCTCCACTTCACCTGCCTCCTCGAGTTTCTTTTTTGTGAAGAAGGATGGAGGTCTGCGCCCGTGTATTGACTATCGAGGCATCAACCAAATCACTGTGATGTACAGTTAGCCACTACCTCTCATAGCCAGTGCGATCGAGTCAATGCACGGGGCGCGCTTCTTCACAAAATTGGATCTCAGGAGCGTTTACAACCTGGTGCGTATCCGGGAGGGGGACGAGTGGAAGACGGCATTTAGTACCACCTCAGGGCACTATGAGTACCTCGTCATGCCGAACGGGTTGATGAATGCTCCATCTGTCTTCCAGGTCTTTGTAGACAAGATTTTCCGGGACCTGCACGGGCAGGGTGTAGTGGTGTATATCGACGACATTCTGATATACTCCACTACACGCGCCGAGCATGTGTCCCTGGTGCGCAGAGTGCTTGGTCGACTGTTGGAGCATGACCTGTACGTCAAGGCTGAGAAATGTCTGTTTTTCCAACAGTCCATCTCCTTCCTAGGGTACCGCATTTCCACTTCAGGGGTGGCGATGGAGAGTGACCACATTTCAGCCGTGCGTAATTGGCCGACTCCCACCACGGTAAAGGAAGTGCAGCAGTTTCTAGGGTTTGCCAACTACTACCGGAAGTTTATCCGGGGCTTTGGTCAGGTAACGGCTCCCATTACCTCACTGCTGAAGGGGGGACCGGTGCGTTTGCAGTGGTCAGCTGAGGCGGACAGGGCTTTTGGTCAGCTGAGGGCTCTGTTTACCTCGGCTCCCGTGCTGGCTCATCCGGATCCCTCTTTGGTGTTCATAGTGGAGGTGGACGCGTCCGAGGCTGGGATAGGAGCCGTGCTCTTTCAGAGCTCGGGTACGCCACCAAAGCTCCGCCCCTGTGCCTTCTTTTCAAAGAAGCTCAGCCCGGCGGAGCGAAACTATGACGTGGGGGACCGGGAGTTGTTGGCTGTCGTCAAGGCCTTGAAGGCGTGGAGACATTGGCTTGAGGAGGCTAAACACCCTTTTCTCATCTGGACTGACCACCGCAATCTGGAGTACATCCGGGCGGCGAGGAGACTGAATCCTCGCCAGGCAAGGTGGGCCATGTTTTTTACCCGTTTTGTTTTCACCCTATCCTACAGACCAGGATCCCAGAACGCGAAGGCAGACGCACTGTCCCGGATGTATGACACAGAGGAGCGGCCCATGGATCACACTCCCATACTCCCGGCCTCTTGCCTGGTGGCACGGGTAGTGTGGGAGCTGGACGAGGACATCGAGCGGGCGTTACGTACAGAGCCCACTCCCCTCCAATGTCCAGCTGGGCGTCTGTACGTTCCGTCTGCTGTCCACGACCGGCTGATCTATTGGGCCCATACGTCACCCTCCTCTGGTCATCCTGGTATTGGTCTGACGGTGCGCTGTCTTAGTGGGAAGTACTGGTGGCCCACTTTAGCTAAGGACGTGAGGGTTAATGTTTCCTCGTGCTCGGTGTGTGCCCAGTGCAAGGCTCCTAGGCACCTGCCCAGAGGTAAGTTACAACCCTTACCCATTCCATAACGGCCGTGGTCGCACCTGTCAGTAGATTTCCTGACTGATCTTTGTCCTTCACAGGATAACGCCACGATCGTGGTCGTTGTGGATCATTTTTTAAAGTCCTGTCGTCTCCGCCCTTTGCCCGGTCTCCCTACCTTCCTACAGACTGCTGAGGCCCCGTTTACACACATCTTCTGGCACTACGGGGTGCCTGAGGACATAGTATCTGATCGAGGTCCCCAGTTCACGTCAAGGGTCTGGAGGGCGTTCATGGAACGTCTGGGGGTCTCGGTTAGCCTTACCTCAGATTTCCACCCCGAGAGTAACGGGGTGGAGAGAGTTAACCAGGATGTGGGTATGTTTCTGAGGTCCTGTTGCCAAGACCGGCCGGGGAAGTGGGCAGCATTCGTGCCCTGGGCAGAAAGTTGGCACAGACCGTCACCGCAGTGAGGCCCCGGTGTTCGCACCGGGGGACTGGGTCTGGCTCTCGACCCGAAACCTGCCCCTCCGCCTGCCCTGTCGGAAGCTGGGTCCGCGGTTTGTGGGGCCATTTAAAGTCCTGAGGAGGGTGAACGAGGTTTGTTACAGGTTACAGCTTGTGTCTCTCCTCAGGCCGGTGGTGGCTGGCCCACTCCAGGAGTCTGAGGTGAGGGAGGTTCCTCCGGCCCCTCTGAACATCGAGGGGGCCCCAGCGTACTCCATTCGTTCCATACTGGATTCGAGACGTCGGGCGAGGGGCCTTCAGTACCTCGTGGACTGGGAGGGGTATGGTCCGGAGGAGAGATGCTGGGTTCTGGTGGAGGACGTGTTGGATACTTCAATGCTGTGAGAGTTCCACCGCCTCCGTCCGGATCGCCCTGCGCCTCGCCCTCCGGGTCGTCCCCGAGGCCGGTGTCGACACGCTGCTGGAGCCGCGCGTCAAGGGGGGGGGGTACTGTCATGACTTCGGCCGAAGGTGATGCCTCTCCTTGTTCGAGTGGTGTTCGGCGGTCGATGTCACCGGTCTTCTAGCCATTGCCGATCCATTTGTCATTTTCCATTTGTTTTGTCTCATTTTCCCACACATCTGGTTTTCATTTCCCAATTACTGGTCACGTATTTAACCCTCTGTTTCCCCCATGTCTTTTTGTGTGATTGTTATTTGTTCAGGTCGGTATGTTCCGGCTGGTTTGTATCGGGTGCTGTTTATCACCCATGCTTTGTGGCTTTATCACCATAATTTGTAGTTTGATATCCTTTACGGTTCATTGAAGCACTTAAAAACGTGTTATAATCTACCACCATATTAATAGGACAATTTGTGACTTGCAAGCGCAATAGATATATGCATATTTTCGAAGAAGTGTGGATCATCATTATTAAGACTGTTTAGATTAATCAGCAAAAAAATGTATCGTCCACTAGCATTTATTAAAAGATCCACCTTCCTTGCAGGTCTGTTCGGACAATTTGCGCTTAAGGATCGAAATGATTGTTCATTAACATCATCACCCCTTTTGAACTTCTTTGCCCATGGCAGAAATACATTTCTCCCTCCCAGTCCCGTTTTTGTACAACCTCATCTATAGTTGCAGTGTGAGTTTCCTGTAAACAATAGATATTCTATTCCTTCTCTTTTAGCCAGGTAAAGACTGATTATTAAAAAAGACAATCTCCATTTTAACTCCCCCTCCACATTTACTGGACTGGTTGAACAGTGCAGAAGACAACCTCCCCCGACAGTTTTTTTTTCTTCTTGTCAAGTCCAGTATGTAGATCTAATTTCAAGTGTTTCTTTTACGCCTTCTACATTAGGTTACTGTTACATGCTGACTAGACTGGGAGCGGGTGTGTGTCCGCGTGCTCCATCACGATCAGGACACACAGGTTGAAACATCAAAACGAACTCTGAACTAACTATATTAATTTGGGGACAGGTCGAAAAGCATTCAACATTTATGGAAACGTAGCTAGCTAGCTTGCTGTTGCTAGCTAATTTGTCCTGGGATATAAACATGGGGTTATTATTTTACCTGAAATGCATAAGGTGCTCTAGTCCGATAATGAATCCACAGATTAAAGGATAAACCGACTTAGTTTCTAGTAATCTCTCCTCCTTCAGGCTTCTTCTTCTTCTTTGGACTTTAGGCAACCAACTTTAAGGTGCATTACTACCACCAACTGGACTGGAGTATGGACGTCAGTTCATCTTTCAATCACCCACGTGGGTACATGCTCCTAAAAACCAATGAGGAGATGGGAAAGGCGGGACTTCCAGCGCACCAAGCTTCACAAATAGAACCAAGTTATATTTTAACCCTGGTGCCAGAGTGTAGCCCTCTCCCAGCAGAGAAGCCTTGGCTCATGGAGGGGTAGACCGGGTTGCCAAGGTTCCCAGCTCTACTGGGCAGGCAGAAGCTTTGCCTTCCTTCTTGCAAAATTTGCATGGCGGCGACAACCGCCCCAAACAGTTCCTTCAGCTCGATGTCAAAGAGGATGGACAAGTTGAGCTAGAATTCTATTGGCAGGGGCTTTCAATCACCTGCGAGTGAATGCGCTTTTCAGATCAGAGCACAGAGCCACGTGTGTGCACATTTGTTGATATTCTTTGTTAGTTAACGAGTTATAAGCCCAGTTATAGATAACTATATGTCAGCAATGGGGAGTTACTGCTTCCTACAAGAGCACAAAACGTGTATATGTGACAGGTTAAAGGAAATACTCATAGCCTGTTATACATTAAAAAGTATTAGTAAGTTCATAGTATGTGAGGATCTTAAAACACCTAAGGTTAAAAAGATCATGCATTCTGTATTAGTAGATAGAGATTGATAACATTCATCTAATTGTGTTAAAAAGTTAAAATCCATCAAGCGTACAAAGGGTAAGAATTGTAAAAGGAATGTGTAAACGTTATATTGATTACTTTATTTTGTGGTGCCTAATTGAAGGGGAAAAGTGTTAATCTGTGATCTACTAAATGCTCTTTAATCTATGAGCCTGAGATCGATTGCTCTGGTCTCCACCCAAGTTCGCGGGGAAATCGCGGTCTTTTCCTTATTGCAGTAAAAGTTCTCAGTGAGGAAACAATACCGTATCTCTCTCGTGATTATTTCTCCCCTTTTTCAGGGGCGTAACATATGCCACATTTCAAGTTGTCGTTGAAAAGCCAGTCAGGTAAAATGCTTATGTCTTAATGTCCCCTTTCTGCACATATTGTTTTAGAACCAAACTCCTGCTTGGACAGATAAATTCATCCAAAGTATTCTTCTTTCTTTATTTGAAGTATTGCAATTCAGTACCAGTTGAAAACTGCTTAGAATGTAACAACCTGCATGTCAAATTATATATCTTTTAATAAATGTTATTATACCAAGTACTACATTTCCTTCATTCAGTGAATCCTTTTTCAAATAAATGTCTATATACTACAGTTATGGTCAGTTGTTCCTTTTAGTGTGCTCTTGATTGAATTTTGTTTCAAACTATAAAAATGTTTAAGTAGTATCTTCTTACAAACAGCTTTACCCTTGTTTCCTCCAAAATAAATGTAAAGGATCCATTTCCCAAATACTTCTGAAAATGCTTTAGAGAAGTATATCATATTTACTATTCCATACACATACTGCACTCCCAACACACCATGGTTGATAGTTCCCATTGTGATTTTATTTGACAATTTCTAAAATACATAAAATGTTACACCAGGCAACAGATACCAAAGTTGTTGAGGATACATAAACAAAAAACTCAAGAGACTTGTTTCCATTGTGATCCTCTATTGGTAGGCAAGGGCTTTAGGGAAAAGTCAAGTGTCATGGGCAATCTGTGCCATACATTCAACCATAGATAAAGTTCAAATATTTACATACACGGTATCAAAAAAAGCAAATATACACACCTAGCAAATAACTCCACTAGCGCAGAATTGTTTATTTTTAAAAAACATTGAGGGTTGTTAACACTAGAAGGTTATCTCATCATTAACCAAGCCTTGCAGGAGTGTTTGAACCTATGACTGGTAGAAACTGTTTTTAATCGCAGCCAGTAGTGTTTTCCACTCTACCACTGCCGTATATAAAACATGTTCTGACCAGTACAACTTTTAAATTGACATTGCACAAAGTCTACGGCTCTGCCTCTCGTGGCGTCCGAAGAGTCCCTAACTGAAGTAAAACGTTTTTGTTTTCAGATACTGGTGGACTGTGCCATATAAGATGTTGTGGGTCATCCCCAACTTCAATTGAACAACCCTTTCATCAACCATTAGCCACTAGAGTTCTCTGAGTTGAGAAGGGCCAACATGAGACAGAGGGCTCAGATTCAGTATCGTCCTTGCTATTTTATTGTGTGCTGTTTATAGTTTGTACAAAGTAGTGAAAGCATAATCATAGTGAGTGTTTTCAAGGTACCCTTATCCAGAAAATAGACAATCACCTACACCTAAAAACTCCTAGGTTGATAAATTAGCCTCAACTTCTTTAAATGTTTAAGACAAAACAGGTTATTCCCTATCCCTATCCCATATTCATACTGCACTCCTAACACTCCAGAGCCTCCAAGAAAATAGGTTGCTCCTAACACCTAAGCTAAGGCCTGCATTTTTTATAGGTAAGCAGCGTTTACAAAGTGGGGATTAATAGAGAGACTTAGCAAGGGGAAAAGGAGCGAGAGCAGATAATGTAGGCAACATTATCATCAGTATACCATGCAGGTATTTGCACTTAATGCACCTAAAACACACCTAGCTCAACATCACTGAACGTTCACTCATCCTTTCACCCTCTCCTTAGTTTCTCTTGTCAGTCCCTCAGACTCTCACCCACTCTCTCATCGCGCTCTTCTGTACTTTAATACCCAATCCTTACTCCCTCATGTCTTTTTCATCAATCTCTCATCCCATTTTAGAGGGGCACATCTCAATAGTCTACAGTGGCATCCTCTCCGAACCTCCTTTTCTCCATCAGCACTGACAGGTTTGTTTTGAAAAACTTACCCGGTCTAATTTGAGATCTCCAGAGGGGAGTGAATGAGAGAAGAAGGGCAGGGGTAACTTTTTAGAATGAGATTGAGATTCTGTCAGAGAGACAGAGAGAGTCTGAAGTCAAGCGTCTACTGTTTGCCGATGATCTGGTGCTTCTGTCACCAACCAAGGAGGGCCTACAGCAGCACCTAGATCTTCTGCACAGATTCAGACAGACCTGGGCCCTGACAGTAAATCTCAGTAAGACAAAAAAAATGGTGTTCCAAAAAAGGTCCAGTCGCAAGGACCACAAATACAAATTCCATCTAGACACCGTAGCACTAGAGCACACAAAAAAAGATACATACCTCTGCCTAAATATCAGCGCCACAGGTAACTTACACAAAGCTGTGAACGAGCTGAGAGACAAGGCAAGAAGGGCCTTCTATGCCATCAAAAGGAACATCAAATTTGACATACCAACTGGATCTGGCAAAAAATACTTGAATCAGTTATAGAACCCATTGCCCTTTATGGTTGTGAGGTCTGAGGTCCGCTCACCAACCAAGAATTTACAAAATAGGACAAACACCAAATTGAGACTCTGCATGCAGAATTCTGCAAAAATATTCTGTGTACAATGTAAAACACCAAATAATGCATGCAGAGCAGAATTAGTTCGATACCCGGTAATGATCAAAATCCAGAAAAGAGACGTTAAATCCTACAACCACCTAAAAGGAAGTGATTCCCAAACAATACATAACAAAGCCATCACCTACAGAGAGTTGAACCTGGAGAAGAGTCCCCTAAACAAGCTGGTCCTGGGGCTCTGTTCACAAACACAAACAGACCCCACAGAGCCACAAGACAGCAACACAATTAGACCCAACCAAATCATGACAAAACTAAAAGATAATTACTTGACACATTGGAAAGAATTAACAAAAAAACTGAGCAAATTAGAATGCTATTTGGCCCTAAACAGAGAGTACACAGTGGGAGAACACCTGACCACTTTGATTGACCCAAACTTAAGGAAAGCTTTGACTATGTACAAACTCAGCGAGCATAGCCTTGCTATTGAGAAAGGCCGCCGTAGACAGACCTGGCTCTCAAGAGAAGACAGGCTATGTGCACACTGCCCACAAAATGAGGTGGAAACTGAGCTGCACTTCCTAACCTCCTGCCAAATGTATGATCATATTAGAGACACATATTTCCCTCAGATTACACAGATCCACAAAGAATTTGAAAACAAACCCAATTTTGATAAACTCCCATATCTACTGGGTGAAATACCACAGTATGCCATCACAGCAGCAAGGTTTGTGACCTGTTGCCACAAGAAAAGGGCAGCCAGTGAACAACAAACACCATTGTATACACAACCCATATTTATGTTTATTTATTTTCCCTTTTGAACTTTAAGTATTTGCACATCATTACAACCCTGTATATAGACATAGTATGCCATTTGAAATGTCTTTATTCTTTTGGAACTTCTGTGAGTGTAATGTTAACTGTTAATTTGTAGTGTTTATTTCACTTTGGTTTATTATTTACTTCACTTGCTTTGGCAATGTTAGCATGTGTTTCCCATGCCAATAAAGCCCTTAAATTGAAATTGAAAGGACAAGAAGAGGAAACAATTTTAGTAGATTGAGATACATACGGAGTGAGTGCCGGGTAATGTGTGAGTGAGGACAGAAGACAAGGGTAGAAATCCACTTTAGATTATTGAGATACAGCCACATCCAGAGTGAGTAAGAGCCCTCTCGTGCGTGAGCAGTCGCTTAAGAAGCACTCCCTCAGCGGCTCCCAAGCTTTATTTTATTTTAATCCATGGCAAAATATTTTGAATTACAGGATTTGCTATAAAACTGCAACATTTTCTCTTAGCCTCATGGCAAAATCTGTAGAATAGCATGAGATTAGCTATAAAACTGCGCATTTTTCTCTCTGCCCCATGGTGAAATGTGTAGAATTGCAGGAAATTTGCTTTAAAACAGCAACATTTCCTCCCAGCCTCATGGCAAAATATGTAGAATAGCATATGATTATCTATAAACTGCATATGTTTTTTTCTCTGCCCCATAGCAAAATGTGTAAAATTTCAGGAAGTTAGATGTTTTCCTAAATAAATGTTTTTCTCTAAAAAGAAACATATACATTGACTGACCTTCATGTCTTAAAGTAATGATGGACTGTCATTTCTCTTTGCTTATTTGAGCTGTTCTTGCCATAATATGGACTTGGTATTTGACCAAATAGGGCTATCTTCTGTATACCACCCCTACCTTTACACAACACAACTGATTGGCTCAAACGCATTAAGAAGGAAAGAAATTCCACAAATTAACTTTTAACAAGGCACACCTGTTAATTGAAATGCATTCCAGGTGACTACATCATGAAGCTGGTTGAGAGAATGCCAAGCGTGTGCAAAGCTGTCAAGGCAAAGGGTGGCTACTTTGAAGAATCTCAACAATATAAAATATATTTTGATTTGTTAAACACTTTTTTGGTTTCCACATAATTCCACATTTCATAGTTTGATGTCTTCACTATTACTCTAAAATGTAGAAAATAATACAAATAAAGAAAAACCCTTGAGTGAGTAGGTGTGTCCAAACTTTTGACTGGTACTGTATATAGCTTAAATTGACCTCTGCCATCCTCTGATGAAGGCCTACCTGAAATAGCGAACTCCGCACTATGGGTGGTAAATAATTGGATCTGATTAATTTGATTCAATGCAACTTCATCTTTGACAACTGCAACTTCCTATCTAAATGTTATGGTTATTTTGATCAAAACTTGGGTTGCATATGGAACTGTGGCAATGTAAATAATTGTAAGGCTACTCATGTTTAATTCCAAAATAGCACGTTGTGTGACCATAAAAGCCTGTGTGCAATTGGACACCATATATCAGACCTCTGGATAAGACCCAGATGCAGACCGTTCGAAGCACAGATGTTTATTTACAAAACAGGGGGCAGGCAAACGACAGGTCAAGGGCAGGCAGAGGTCAGTAATCCAGGGTAGTGTCAGTAAGGTACAGAACGGCAGGCAGGCTCAGGGTCAGGACAGGCAGAGGTCAGTAATCCAGGGTAGTGTCAGTAAGGTACAGAACGGCAGACAGGCTCAGGGTTAGGGCAGGCAGAGGTCAGTAATCCAGGGCAGGGTCAGAAAGGTACAGAAAAGCAGGCAGGCTCAGGGTCAGGGCAGGCAGAATGGTCAAAACCGGGAGGACGAGAAAACAGCACCTATAGAAGCTCGAAAATGGGAAAACACGCTGGTAGGACTTGACGGGACAAGACAAACTGGCAACAGACAAACAGAAAATGCAGGTATAAATACACAGGAGATAATGGGGACAAATGGGAGACACATGGTGGGGGGTGGAGACAAGCACAAGACAGGTGAAACAGATCAGGGTGTGACAGTACCCTCCCCTCTAGGGACGCCACCTGGCGTCCTACCTGGGCACATACCTGGTTGACCAGGGTGCCTGCAGCGGAACTCAGCAATGAGGCCTGGGTCCAGGATGTTTCCTAGCGGGGACCCAGCACCTCTCCTCCGGGCCATAACCCTCCCAGTCAACCAGGTACTGGAATCCCCTGCCCCAAGGTCGAACACTCAGGAGGCGCCTCACTGTGTATGTCGGATGGTCGTCGATGAGACCGGGGAGAGGAGTGAGCCTGGAAACAGGAGACAACGGCTGTGAGACAAGCATTTAATTCTAGATACATGAAAAGTGGGATGTATACGGAGAGTGCGGGAGAGTGCGGGACAACAGAAGGCGAAAAGCAGAGGGGCATTAGAGATGGAGAAAGGCTAAAGTTTGCGGGACTCCACCCAGAGGGGCAGGTCCCGAGTGAACACCCATACCCTCTACCCGAGACGATAGCGGGGAGCCGGGGTCTAGTGGCGGCCTGTCGCCGATACCTGGAGGTGGTCTTGAGGAGGGCGGACCAGGCTCTCTTCCAGATATGGCGACAGCGGCGGACAAACATCTGGGCCGAGGTTATGCTGACCTCTTCCTCCTGCTCAATAGTGGATGATGATATCCCATGAAACACTCGAACGGCAAGAGACCAGTGGCCGAGCAGGGAAGGGTGTTGCGGGCGTATTCCACCCACATGAGCTGCTGGCTCCAGGGGGTGGGGTTGGCGGAGACGAGGCAATGAAGAGTCGTCTCCAGGTCCTGATTGGCTCGCTCCGACTGGCCATTAGATTGGGTATGAAAACCGGAGGACAGGCTGGCAATGCCCCAATGAGGGTGCAGAACGCCTTCCAGAACCGGGACGAGAAATGAGGACCGCGGTCGGAGACCATGTTCACCGGAAGTCCATTGATCTGGTGTGCTGCACCATGAGCTGGGCCGTTTCCTTGGCTGAGCATAACTTGGGAAGGGGAATGAAATGGGCAGTTTTGGTTAACCTATCCACCACCGTGAGGATAGTGGTGTTGCCATCTGATGGATGGAGACCCGTGACGAAGTCCAGGGATATATGGGACCAGGGGCGGTGAGGAATGGGAAGAGGTTGAAGGAGGAGGAGGACATAGTTTTATTCTGGGCCCACACGGTGCAGGCGGCGACGAACGCGGAGACATCAGGAACTAAGGTGGGCCACCAAAAACGTTGTCATACAAAGGCCAGGGTCTGTATTTCAAGGCCTACCTTCAAACTCAGTGCCTCTTCGCTTGACATCATGGGAAAATCAAAAGAAATCAGCCAAGATCTCAGAAAAAAATTGTAGACCTCCACAAGTCTGGTTCATCCTTGGGAGCATTTTCCAAATGCCTGAAGTTACCACGTTCATCTATACAAACAATAGTACGCAAGTATAAACACCATGGGACCATGTAGCAATCATACCGCTCAGGAAGAATACGCATTCTGTCTCCTAGAGATGAACACACTTTGGTGCGAATAGTGCAAATCAATCCCAGAACAACAGCAAAGGACCTTGTGAAGATTCTGGAGGAAACAGGTACAAAAGTATCTATATCCACAGTAAAACAAGTCCTATATTGACATAACCTGAAAGGCCGCTCAGCAAGGAAGAAGCCACTGCTCCAAAACCGCCATAAAAAAGCCAGACTACGGTTTGCAACTGCACATGGGGACAAAGATCATACTTTTGGAGAAATGTCCTCTGGTCTGATGAAACAAAAATAGAACTGTTTGGCCATAATGACCATCGTTATGTTTGGAGGAAAAAAGGGGAGGCTTGCAAGCCGAAGAACACCATCCCAACCGTGAAACACGGGGGTTGCAGCATCATGGTGTTTTGCTGCAGGAGGGACTGGTGCACTTCACAAAATAGATGGCATCATGAGGAGGGGAAATTATGTGGATATATTGAAGCAACATCTCAAGGCATCAGTCAGAAAGTTAAAGCTTGGTCGCAAATGGGTCTTCCAAATGGACAATGACCCCAGGCATACCAAAGTTGTGGCAAAATGGCTTAAGGACAACAAAGTTAAGGTATTGGAGTGGCCATCACAAAGCCCTGACCTCAATCCAATAGAAAATTTGTGTGCAGAACTGAAAAAGTGTGTGAGAGCAAGGAGGCCTACAAACCTGACTCAGTTACACCAGCTCTGTCAGGAGGGATGGGCCAAAATTCACCCAACTTATTGTGGGAAGCCTGTGGAAGGCAACCCGAAACGTTTGACCCAGGTTAAACAATTTAAAGGCAATGCAACAAAATACTAATTCAGTGTGTAAACTTCTGACCCACTGGGAATGTGATGAAAGAAATAAAAACTGAAATAAATCATTCTCTCTACTATTATTCTGACATTTCACATTCTTAAAATAAAGTGGTGATACTAACTGATCTAAGACAGGGAATTTTTACTAATTTGTACTTATTAAATGTCAGGAATTGTGAAAAACTGAGTTTAAATGTATTTGGCTAAGGTGTATGTAAACTTCCGACTTCAACTGTATATTTATATGTACAGTACCAGTCAAAAGTTTGGACATACCCACTCATTCAATGGGTTTTCTTTATTTGTACTATTTCTACATTTTAAAATAATAGTGAAGACATCAAAACTATGAAATAACACATATGGAATCAAGTAGTAACCAGAAAAGTAACCACTCCATCACTCTCCTTCAAATAACCCTTACACAGCCTGTTGGGATGTTGGGTCATTGTACCGTTGAAAGAAAATGATAGTCCCACTAAGCGCAAACCAGATGGTATGGCTGGTTAAGTAGGCTATCTAGTTTAGTGTTAGCAGTGTACACGGTTAGGCAATAGAGTACTAGGGTTCACTTCCACATTCCATCCCTAGGTGGTAGCACCAACCAGGTCATGGGCTGTGCTCTGCCAGGAAGCCTTGACAAGCACATCAGGTGTAGGCAATTAAGAAGATCGTCAGCAGCTTGGAAGAGGAAGAGAGGCCCAACTCAGCTGAAAACCCTCCAGCATGTAGAGTTTTTTAATTGCTTCGCCCACCAAACAAGGAGTTTTTGTATTGAGGTCAATGAGAGAGTGTCGAATTTGGTCAACAAAATAATTAAATACTTATTTTCTACGTAAGGTTTATTTGATCGAATGGAAGTTTTGTAATGCTTAAGATGTTACGAGTGTACTGATATAAGTATGACAGCAAATTTGAGAAAAAACACTTTTTCGGAGTCAGAGATGGCTATGCATATTCATGAAATGAGGATGGGAGCATAGCATCTCTCTCCATTGAATACAGGCGGTTGACATTAACAACCTTCATCGAATATTTAAAAAAGGATTACAATAATGAGGTGAACCCACCAATCCAAAGAAAGGATAGGCGGGAGCTAGACATCCCGCCATGCCACTTTGTGGACAACAACTCCAATTGTTAGGGTAGAGAGATGTACACTATATATACAAAAGTATGTGTACAACCCTTCAAATTAGTGGATTTGTCTATTTCAGCCATACCCGTTGCTGACAGGTGTATAAAATCAAGCACACAGCCATGCAATCTCCATAGACAAACATTGGCAGTAAAATGGCCATACTGAAGTTTAGTGACTTTCAATGTGGCACCGTCATAGGATGCCACCTTTCCAACAAATCAGTTTGTCAAATTACTGCCCTGCTAGAGCTTCACCGGTCAACTATAAGTGTTGTTATTGTGAAGTGGAAACGTCTAGGAGCAACAACGGCTCAGGTGCGAAGTGGTAGGCCACAGAAGCTCACAGAATGGGACCTCCAAGTACTGAAGCGCGTAAAAATCGTCTGTCCTCAGTTGCAACACTCACTACCAAGTTGCAAACTGCCTCAGGAAGCAACGTCAGCACAAGAACTGAAACACGAAATGGGTTTCCATGGCAGAGCAGTCGCAAACAAGCCTAAGATCCCCATGCCCAAGCGTCGGCTGGAGTGCTGTAAAGCTCGCCGCCATTGGACTCTGGAGCAGTGGAAACGCGCTCTCCGGAGTGATGAATCACGCTTCACCATCTGGCAGTCCGATGGACAAATCTGTGTTTGGCAGATGCCAGGAGAACGCTACCCGCACCAATGCATAGTGCCAAATGTAAAGTTTGGTGGAGGAGGAATAATGGTCTGGGGCTGATTTTCATGGTTTAGGCTTTCTTATTTCAGCATGACAATTCCCCCGTGCACAAAGCGAGGTCCATACAGAAATGGTTTGTAGAGGTTTTTGAAGAACTTGACTGGCCTGCACAGAGCCCTGACCTCACCCCAGTCAAAGACCTTTGGGATGAATTGGAACACCGACTGCGAGCCAGGCCTAATCGCCCAACATCAGTGACCGACCTCACTAATGCTCTTGTGGCTACTACAGGGACTTTCTTCCATTCAATGTTCCAACATCCATTGGAAAGCCTTCCCAGAAGAGTGGAGGCTGTTATAGCAGCAAAGGTGGGACAACTCCATATTAATGCCCATGATTTTGGAATAAGATGTTCAACAAGCAGATGTCTACATACTTTTGGTCATGTAGTGTATCTTGTCAGTATATCCATAATCTTTGTCATCAGTCAGTGTCCCAGCTTGCAGAGCTGTGAGGCTGCTGGTTGGTTTGGTGGCCATGATGCCTTTTGTTAGGTTTTGAGTCATTAGTCTGGGCATGCCTGTTTGTTGTTTCTGACTCAATCAAAGCCAATATTAGAGGGACATCAAACCTCTATAGCCTTACCTGTATTTGCCCTCAAAAGATTTTAAAGACCATTGAGCAGGCTAGGTAGTTGTGCATTAATGAACAAACTGTAATGCTGTTTGGGCTTTTTGTGTGTAGTGATAGTCTCCAGATCCCATTCAGTGCATTCGGAAAGTATTCAGACCCCTTGACTTTTTCCCCATTTTGTTGCGTTACAGCTTTATTCTAAAATTGATTATTTTCCCTCATCAATATACACACAATACCCCATAATGACAAAGCAAAAACTGTTTTTATAAATATTTGGAAATGTATTAAAAATTGAATATCACATTTACATAAGTATTCAGACCCTTTACTTTGTTGAAGCACCTTTATTTTTAAAAACTTTTTACACCTTTTTCTCCCCAACTGGTAGTTACAGTATTGTCCCATCGCTGCAACTCCCGTATGGACTCAGGGGAGGCGAAGGCCGAGAGCCATGCGTCCTCCAAAACACGACCGCCAAGCCGCACTGCCCACTTAACCAGGAAGCCTATCCCAGATGACACACCGCCTCATGGGTCTCCATCTCCCGGTCGCGGCCGGCTGCGACACAGCCTGGATTGAACCCGGATCTGTTGTGACGCCTCTAGCACTGCGATGCAGTGCCTTAGACCGCTGCGCCACTCTGGAGGCCCTGTTGAAGCACCTTCTTGGGTGTGACGCTACAAGCTTGGCACACTTGTATTTGGGGAGTTTCTCCCATTCTTCTCTACAGATCCTCTCAAGCTCTATCAGGTTGGATGGGGAGCGTAGCTATTTTCAGGTCTCTCCAGAGATGTTAGATCGGGTTCAAGTTCGGGCTCTGGCTCGGCCACTCAAGGACATTCAGACACTTGTCCCGAAGCCACTCCTGCGTTGTCTTGGCTGTGTGCTTAGGGTCATTGTCCTGTTGGAAGGTGAACCTTCACCCCAGTCTGAGGTCCTGAGCGCTTTGAAGCAGGTTTTCATCAAGGATCTCTCTGTACTTTGCTCCGTTCATCTTTCCCTTGATCATGACTTGTCTCCAAGTGTCACGTCCTGACCAGTATAGAGTATATTTGGTTATTGTAGTTTGGTCAGGACGTGGCAGAGTGTAGTTGATGTATGTATTATGGGGTTTGTCACTGGTCTATGTCTGTGTTTCTATGTCTAGTTGATTGGGGTTGGGCTCTCAATTGAAGGCAGGTGTGTTGAGTTGCCTTTGATTGGGAGTCCTATATAGTAGGGTGTGTTTGTCTTTGTTTTTCGTGGGTAGTTGTTTGAGAGCACTGCTTTTTGTTGAGCCTGCTTTCACTGTTTCATGTCGTTAGTTTGTTTATTGTTTTCTTCCGTGGTGTTTGCATTATTTTATAAATAAATATGTTGAGCACGAAACCCGCTGCGCATTGGTCCCTTTCTCTCTACGACGACAAGCGTGACACCAAGTCCCTGCCGCAGAAAAACATCCCCACAGCATGATGCTGCCTCCACCATGCTTCACCGTAGGTATGGTGCCAGGTTTCCTCCATATGTGACGCTTGGCATTCAGGCCAAAGAGTTCAATCTTGGTTTCATCAGACCAGAGAATCTTGTTTCTCATGGTCTGACAGTCCTTTAGGTGCCTTTTGGCAAATTCCAAGTGGGCTGTCAAGTGCCTTTTACTGCGGAGTGGCTTCTGTCTGGCCACTCTACCATAAAGCCCTGATTGGTGGAGTGCTGCAGAGATGGTTGTTCTTCTAGAAATAGCAGGTGCAAATAGCAGTGATTGGTGATATCACACAGATTTTCACTTCAATGCAGGTAATATTACATTTCATTACATTACAACGGTTTGATTTGCTTGATCTGAGCAATTTTTTAGCTAGCTACATAGCTGTCTCTACATAGCTGTCTTTGTTTCAAAGATAATTGCGTAGGTTAGAGTAGTTTAGAGTAATTATCGAGGTTAGCTAGCCAGCTATTTTTCGTCCTGCTAGCTAGCCAACTTCTACCGACTAGCAGCACTGTAGAAAGTAATACATTACAACGGAACGATTTGATTAGTGTAGTGTTAGCTAGCTACATAGTTGTCTTTGTATCTAAGATAATTGTGTAGTTTAGAGTAATTATCGAGGTTAGCTAGCCAGCTATTTTCGTCCCCCGCGACGCCATTTCCCAAACCTAGCCAACTATTACCGACGAGCAGCATTGTAGAAACTAAATACATTACAAAGGAACGTCTTGATTAGTGTTATGTTAGCTAGCTACATAGTTGCCTTTGTATCATGATAATGGTGTAGTACTGAAACTATCGAGGTTACCTAGCCAGCTACACTTCCAAACAAAGTCAACAACGCAGCCACTGCTAGCTAGCCTACTTCACCAGCAAGCAGTACTGTATCATTTTAGTAATTTTAGTCAATAAGATTTTTGCAACGTAAGCTTAACTTTCTGAACATTCGAGACGTGTAGTCCACTTGTCATTCCAATCTCCTTTGCATTAGCGTAGCCTCTTCTGTAGCCTGTCAACTATGTGTCTGTCTATCCCTGTTCTCTCCCCTCTGCACAGGCCACACAAACGCTTCACACCGCGTGGCCGCTGCCACTCTAACCTGATGGTCCCAGCTCACACGACCCACGTGGAGTTCCAGGTCTCCGGCAGCCTCTGGAACTGCCGGTCTGCGGCCAACAAGGCAGAGTTCATCTCAGCCTATGCTACCCTCCAGTCCCTCGACTTCTTGGCGCTGACGGAAACATGGATTACCACAGATAACACTGCTACTCCTACTGCTCTCTCCTCGTCTGCCCACGTGTTCTCGCATACCCAGAGAGCATCTGGCCAGTGGGGTGGTGGCACTGGAATCCTCATCTCTCCCAAGTGGACATTCTCTCTTTCTCCGCTGACCCATCTGTCTATCGCCTCCTTTGAATTCCATGCTGTCACAGTTACCAGCCCTTTCAAGCTTAACATCCTTATCATTTATCGCCCTCCAGGTTCCCTTGGAGAGTTCATCAATGAGCTTGACGCCTTGATAAGTTCCTTTCCTGAGGATGGCTCACCTCTCACAGTTCTGGGTGACTTTAACCTCCCCACGTCTACCTTTGACTCATTCCTCTCTGCCTCCTTCTTTCCACTCCTCTCCTCTTTTGACCTCACCCTCTCACCTTCCCCCCCTACTCACAAGGCAGGCAATACGCTTGACCTCATCTTTACTAGATGCTGCTCTTCCACTAATCTCATTGCAACTCCCCTCCAAGTCTCCGACCACTACCTTGTATCCTTTTCCCTCTCGCTCTCCTCCAACACTTCTCACTCTGCCCCTACTCGGATGGTATTGCGCCGTCGCAACCTTCGCTCTCTCTCTCCCGCTACTCTCTCCTCTTCCATCCTATCATCTCTTCCCTCTGCTCAAACCTTCTCCAACCTATCTCCTGATTCTAACTCCTCAACCCTCCTCTCCTCCCTTTCTGCATCCTTTGACTCTCTATGTCCCCTATCTCTATGTCCCCCAGGCCGGCTCGGTCCTCCCCTCCTTCTCCGTGGAACGACGACTCATTGCGAGCTCACAGAACAGGGCTCCGGGCAGCCGAGCGGCAATGGAGGAAAACTCGCCTCCCTGCGGACCTGGCATCCTTTCACTCCCTCCTCTCTACATTTTCCTCTTCTGTTTCTGCTGCTAAAGCCACTTTATACCACTCTAAATTCCAAGCATCTGCCTCTAACCCTAGGAAGCTCTTTGCCACCTTC
Source organism: Salmo trutta (assembly GCF_901001165.1). Taxonomy (NCBI): domain Eukaryota; kingdom Metazoa; phylum Chordata; class Actinopteri; order Salmoniformes; family Salmonidae; genus Salmo; species Salmo trutta. The sequence goes on from NC_042991.1 coordinate 5,649,387, forward strand.
TCCTCCCTCCTGAATCCTCTTCCCCCTCCCCCCCCCCTCCCTCTCTGCGGATGACTTCGTCAACCATTTTGAAAAGAAGGTCGACGACATCTGATCCTCGTTTGTTAAGTCAAACGACACCGGTGGTCCTGCTCACACTGCCCTACCCTGTGCTTTGACCTCTTTCTCCCCTCTCTCTCCAGATGAAATCTCGCGTCTTGTGACGGCCGGCCGCCCGCCCAACAACCTGCCCGCTTGACCCTATCCCCTCCTCTCTTCTCCAGACCATTTCCGGAGACCTTCTCCCTTACCTCACCTCGCTCATCAACTCATCCTTGACCACTGGCTACATCCCTTCCGTCTTCAAGAGAGCGAGAGTTGCACCCCTTCTGAAAAAACCTACACTCGATCCCTCCGATGTCAACAACTACAGACCAGTATCCCTTCTTTCTTTTCTCTCCAAAACTCTTGAATGTGCCGTCCTTGGCCAGCTCTATTGCTATCTCTCTCAGAATGACCTTCTTGATCCAAATCAGTCAGGTTTCAAGACTGGTCATTCAACTGAGACTGCTCTTCTCTGTGTCACGGAGGCTCTCCGCACTGCTAAAGCTAACTCTCTCTCCTCTGCTCTCATCCTTCTAGACCTATCTGCTGCCTTTGATACTGTGAACCACCAGATCCTCCTCTCCACCCTCTCCGAGTTGGGCATCTCCGGCGCGGCCCACACTTGGATTGCGTCCTACAGGACAGGTCGCTCCTACCAGGTGGCGTGGCGAGAATCTGTCTCCGCACCACGTGCTCTCACCACTGGTGTCCCCCAGGGCTCTGTTCTAGGCCCTCTCCTATTCTCGCTATACACCAAGTCACTTGGCTCTGTCATATCCTCACATGGTCTCTCCTATCATTGCTATGCAGACGACACACAATTAATCTTCTCCTTTCCCCCTTCTGATAACCAGGTGGCGAATTGCATCTCTGCATGTCTGGCAGACATATCAGTGTGGATGACGGATCACCACCTCAAGCTGAACCTCGGCAAGACGGAGCTGCTTTTCCTCCCGGGGAAGGACTGCCCGTTCCATGATCTCGCCATCACGGTTGACAACTCCATTGTGTCCTCCTCCCAGAGTGCTAAGAACCTTGGCGTGACCCTGGACAACACCCTGTCGTTCCCCACTAACATCAAGGCGGTGACCCGATCCTGTAGGTTCATGCTCTACAACATTCGCAGAGTACGACCCTGCCTCACACAGGAAGCGGCGCAGGTCCTAATCCAGGCACTTGTCATCTCCCGTCTGGATTACTGCAACTCGCTGTTGGCTGGGCTCCCTGCCTGTGCCATTAAACCCCTACAACTCCTCCAGAACGTCGCACCCCGTCTGGTGTTCAACCTTCCCAAGTTCTCTCACGTCACCCCGCTCCTCCGCTCTCTCCACTGGCTTCCAGTTGAAGCTCGCATCCGCTACAAGACCATGGTGCTTGCCAACGGAGCTGTGAGGGGAACGGCACCTCCGTACCTTCAGGCTCTGATCAGGCCCTACACCCAAACGAGGGCACTGCGCTCATCCACCTCTGGCCTGCTGCCCCCCCCTACCTCAGAGGAAACACAGTTCCCGCTCAGCCCAGTCAAAACTGTTCGCTGCTCTGGCACCCCTATGGTGGAACAAGCTCCCTCACGACGCCAGGACAGCGGAGTCAATCACCACCTTCCGGAGACACCTGAAACCCCACCTCTTTAAGGAATACCTAGGATAGGATAAAGTAATCCTTCTAACCCCCCCCCCCAAAAGATTTAGATGCACTATTGTAAAGTGGTTGTTCCACTGGATATCATAAGGTGAATGCACCAATTTGTAAGTCGCTCTGGATAAGAGCGTCTGCTAAATGACTTAAATGTAAAAATGTAAATGTAGAAGGTTCTCCCATCTCCTCAGAAGAACTCTGGAGCTCTTGTTCACCTCCCTGACCAAGGCCCTTCTCCCCCGATTGCTTGACCGGGCGGCCAGCTCTAGGAAGAGTCTTTGTGGTTTCAAACTTCTTCCATGTAAGAATCATGGAGGCCACTCTGTTCTTGGGGATTCTTCAATGCTACAGAAATGTTTTGGTACCCTTCCCCGGATGACACAATCTTGGCTCGGAGCTCTACAGAATTCATTCGACAAAATGGCTTGGCTTTCGCTCTGACATGCACTGTTAACTGTGGGACCTTATATAGACAGGTGTGTGTGCCTTTCCAAATCATGTCCAATCAATTGAATTTACCACAGGTGGACTTCAATCAAATTGTAGAAACAAATTAGCAAAAAAATTGAAAACACTGTTTTCGCTTTGTCATTATGGGGTGCTATGTGTAGATTGATGAGGATTTGTTTTTATGTAAATAATTTTAGGATAAGGCTGTAATGTATCAAAATGTGAAAAAAGGGAAGGGGTCTGAATACTTTCTGAATGCAGTGTATAAAAAGATGGTCAGAACCATGTTTGTGTAGGCCTGTGATTCCTCATACAGTGGGGGGAAAAAGTATTTGATCCCCTGCTGATTTTGAACGTTTGCCCACTTACAAAGAAATTATCAGTCTATAATTTTAATAGTAGGTTTATTTGAACAGTGAGAGACAGAATAACAACAAAAGAATCCAGAAAAACGCATGTCAAAAATGTTATAAAATGATTTGCATTTTAATGAGGGAAATAAGTATTTGACCCCTCTGCAAAACATGACTTAGTACTTGGTGGCAAAACCCGTGTTGGCAATCACAGAGGTCAGACATTTCTTGTAGTTGGCCACCAGGTTTGCACACATCTCAGGAGGGATTTTGTCCCACTCCTCTTTGCAGATCTTCTCCAAGTCATTAAGGTTTCAAGACTGACGTTTGGCAACTCGAACCTTCAGCTCCCTCCACAGATTTTCTATGGGATTAAGGTCTGGAGACTGGCTAGGCCACTCCAGGACCTTAATGTGCTTCTTCTTGAGCCACTCCTTTGTTGCCTTGGCCATGTGTTTTGGGTCATTGTCAAGCTGGAATACCCATCCACGACCTATCTTCAATGCCCTGGCTGAGGGAAGGAGGATCTCACCCAAGATTTGACGGTACATGGCCCCGTCCATCGTCCTTTTGATGCGGTGAAGTTGTCTTGTCCCCTTAGCAGAAAAACACCCCCAAAGCATAATGTTTCCACCTCCATGTTTTGACGGTGGGGATGGTGTTCTTGGGGTCATAGGCAGCATTCCTCCTCCTCCAAACACAGCGAGTTGAGTTGATGTCAAAGAGCTCCATTTTGGTCTCATCTGACCACAACACTTTCACCAGTTGTCTTCTGAGTCATTCAGATGTTCATTGGCAAACTTCAGATGGGCGTGTATATGTATTCTTGAGCAGGGGGACCTTGCGGGTGCTGCAGGATTTCAGTCCTTCACGGCGTAGTGTGTTACCAATTGTTTTCTTGGTGACTATGGTCCCAGCTGCCTTGAGATCATTGACAAGATCCTCCCATGTAGTTCTGGGCTGATTCCTCACCGTTCTCATGATCATTGCAACTCCACAAGGTGAGATCTTGCATGGAGCCCCAGGCCGAGGGATATTGACAGTTCTTTTGTGTTTCTTCCATTTGCGAATAATCGCACCAAATGTTGTCACCTTCTCACCAAGATGCTTGGCAATGGTCTTGTAGCCCATTCCAGCCTTGTGTAGGTCTACAATCTTGTCCCTGACATCCTTGGAGAGCTCTTTGGTCTTGGCCATGGTGGAGAGTTTGGAATCTGATTGATTGCTTCTGTGGACAGGTGTCTTTTTTATAGGTAACAAGTTGCGGTTAGGAGCACTCCCTTTAAGAGTGTGCTCCTAATCTCAGCTCGTTACCTGTATAAAAGACACCTGGGAGCCAGAAATCTTTCTGATTGAGAGGGGGTCAAATACCTATTTCTCTCATTAAAGTGCAAATCAATTCATAACATTTTTGACATGCGTTTTTCTGGATTTTGTTGTTGTTATTCTGTCTCTCACTGTTCAAATAAACCTACCATTAAAATTATAGACTGATCCTTTCTTTGTCAGTGGGCAAACGTACAAAATCAGCAGGGCATCAAATACTTTTTTCCCCCACTGCATATACCAAATTAATGGAAAATGTAAATTTCCAAGAGGATAGCTTGTGTTTTGAATGTCTCCACCTGCTATTTTTGTGGTAGCATTGTTGTCTATAATGTATGGAAGCCCAAATGTCGATACTATCAAAAAATTGAGAAACTTAAATCAAGATACTTTTCGAGATACTATCTAAAATGTTTAGATACTATGTAAACATTTTGAGCTACTATCAAACCGTTTTTAGATAATATCTAGATTTTTTTGATTCTAAGTCAACATTTTTAGATATGTAAGTCAAAATGTCAAGATACTGAATTGAAATTTAGAGATACAAATTCAAAATTCTTAGATAGTAGAAAATGATCCCCTGTGAACTTATACCTGTGATCTCTGTTTGTCTGTTGCCAGTTCGTCTTGTCAAGTCTACCAGCGTTTTTCCCGTACTCCTCTCTAGTCCCTGTTTTTTAGTTTTCCTGGTTTTGACCATTCTGCCTGCCCTGACCCTGCCTGCTGTTCTGTACCTTTCGGACTCTGCTCTAGATTACTGACCTCTGCCTGCCCTTGCCCCCTGTTTTTGTAATAAACTTTTGTTACTTCGAACTGTCTGCATCTGGGTCTTATCTAGAGGTCTGATAGTACAAACTGGCCATGACTGACCCAGCAGACTCAAACCAGCTTCGCAAGGCCATCTCCTCCCAAAAAGCCACCATTGGGTGGCATGAGGAGTTACTTTGAGGTCTTCTGGATGGATTCCAGACCTTGGCAGGACGCCAGGACTGTGCCTTGAATACATTGCTGGACCAATTCCGTGGATTATCTGTGAAGCAGCCGGCCACGACAGTAGCCTCCCAGCCCCCAATAACACCGCTGTTAGCAGTGCGTCCCTCCAGGCCACCCCGGCTTCCCGAGAACCCTGCTTACCTACTCCGAAACGCTTTGCTGGAGGGTCAGGAACCTGTCGGGCGTTTCTCTCCCAGTGTTCCCTCATCTTCTAGCTGCAACTCTCGTCCTTCCCCTCGGACCGCTCGACGATAGCGTATCTCATAACGCTGATGTCCGGGAGGGCTCTCGCCTGGGCTATGGCGGTGTGGGAACAACAATCTGCCTTGTGTTTCAGCCAAGAGTAGTTTGTGGCTGAGGTGAAAAAGGTTTTCGATTCTCCGTTGTCCGGGAGAGAGGCTGCTAGGAAGTTACTTCAACTTAATTAAGACTCTCGCAGTGTGGCGGACTATGCGGTTGATTGCCGCACGTTGGCTGCCAAGAGTGCCTGGATCCCGGAATCCCTGTTCGACACGTTCCTTCGTGGATTATCGGAGGAGGTTAAGGACGAGCTCGCAGCCTGGGAGCTGCCTATGGATCTCGATTCGCTCATCGCCTTGACCATCCGGATCGATGGGCGGCTACGGGAACGTAGGAGGGAGAGGAGGTCTGATTCTGGTCCCAAATGCTCGCCCAAGGATACCACCTTGCCTCCGAGGAACTCTGGAAGTCCCCAGCGTCTACGTCTCCGAGAGGATCTAAGCTTACCCGAGTTCCCCTGAGAGTCTCCGAGGTCTGCCGACTCGCCTTTTTCGGAGCCGATGCAACTTGGCAGAGCTAGGCTGTCTCCAGCCGCACGCTTACGCAGACTTAACACCCAGAGTTGTCTGTATTGCGGAACTGCCGGTCATTATGTGTTACCTGTCCTTTAAAGGGACCAGGCTCATCAGTAGGTACGAGTACTCTGGTGGGCCATACGGATAATTTTTCTTCTCCCCTTACTCGCACCCCTCTCCAATTCAAGGTCATGAGTTGTTAACTCGAGCACAATTAAGCTGTGCTTCAGTCTGATCAACAGTAGCCTACTGGTAACAACCACAGCTGCAGGTAGCCTAGAGAAGCCTATGTGCTCTGATCCCCTCTGGCCAGAGGAAATGAGGCGGTAACGTCATGTATTTATAGCCTAAGCTATTTATTTATAGCCTAAAATAGGCCTATTTATTTGTGTTAAGAGAAAATGTGAATGTGATTAAATTTGGTTTATATTCAAACTTCGGGTGGCTAGGTTACCAAGACTCAATCCAAAATGATTGACTGGAATGAATCAATCAACACAATAGTGATGACATACTGTGTGAGTAACTTTTTAATTACAGATGTAATGATGCAACCCTGCATAAAGCAAGCTCAGCCCTGTTATTTCAGTTTAAAAAATCTGTTCCCATCATAGCCCATATAAAGCTGTTTACAGCTGATTTACTACTATGTCTGGTAAACTATGTTTATTACTAGGGCCCAGAGTTTTACCTGGTTAAGTTAGCCTACCAGATCAGGAAAACTCTGAGCCCCAGGAAAACACCTCTGAAATCACCACACAGTTTGTTACAAAGAAAGAAACCTATCCTATAAGTATGGTCTACTATCTCACATTTTTAGTTGGTATCTCGAAATTTCGTGATATATCGTGCTTATCTCGAAATTTCGACTTACTATCTAAAAATTTAGATACTATCTCGAAATGTTTAGATAGTAGGCTATCAACATTAAAAAAAAATAGTGGCGTGAATGGGCTTCTAAAATCATGGATGTATGTTTATAACTCAAGCTAGGCTATGCCTATGCTATAAAAAGTAGCACGCAGGGGACCCATAATTGCCCTTGCCCATTATTGCTGTTGAACAGTTGCCTGGCCATGCGCTGGTGCCCCTTTAAAAGGCTCTCCATGTTGCCCTCACATGTGATCGGACATACAGCGGCTCCTGGATGATGCTGTTATGTAAAACACGCTACACTGCAAAATAAGGTGTTTTATTTTACACGCTGCAGAATTATTTGTATTTTTTCTCTCCTGCTTTGTAGACCGTTCTGTTACACTTTTCACTGCCAGTGCAATAGAATAGGCTAACAACACTTCGGCTGCGAGCAGTCTTGTTTGTGACTGGTGCACAACTGAAAACTGCCTTGTACTGCCATAACGGAAAAAAGCGACGTGTTTCTCTACACTTCAGCCCCCCCCCCCCAAATCAGCCGTATCAACTCGTGTGTGGAAATAGATCCGTGTTTGAGTTGATGTAACGCTGGTAAACAGTTACAGGGAGTATGCTACCTTTCGGAGAGTAGGAGGGTGGTTGGAGTGGTTTTGCTTCTTTCGTCGATAATATTTTTTTTTTTGGGGGGGTTCTTCGAATAGAGTGTAGGAAAGCTAGAGGAAACCAACATCTAATAATTCGACGTTGACTTTCGTGGAAGGCTGAGTGAGACGAGCACTTAAAGTCAAGAACAGAAGCCAGCAGCCCCAGCGTCGGACTAACGTTGGAAGCTAGTCCGTCGTGTTTAGCGATATATCTACCTCTAACAACAAGGTGTCCTGGTTAGGAGTATACTGTAGATAGCCTACCTAATATATTGTAAACTTGCCTAGGGAGGAGAGTGCCACAGAGACCCACCCGGGTGAGTAGCTTGCGTTGCTATCTCTTTTTGAGTTGTTTCGGGGAGTACGTTAGCTAGCTAATGCCAGTAAACTAGCTCACGCGATTTGTGTTGTTCTTCCGTTGATGGCGTTGGCAGTGTTCTTGTTTCGAGTCGAGTGTATGGGCATTTATGAGGTAAATGGCCATGGAAATAGGAAGATGTTTTTTTTGGGGAGTGGTAGCTACTTGGCTGTGCAGCCAGACAGCGTGCGCGATGTCCACTGCCTGGCCATCCACGCCAGCTCGGCTACTGTAACTGCTACTCGTGTTAGCCAAGTGACAGACTCGTCGTTGTGGATGTGATCCTAAAGCATGCATTCGTTTTCATGTATGGTGTAGTTGGCAATACGTGGATGTTAGTCTTCTGAGACTACGCTATTATCCATCGTGAAACAGTCATTATTGGCTTGCGTGCTCAACGGGAGAATAACATGAGAATGATTGGATAGGTAGACTGCTTTAACTGTGTCCTTATGATCTCTTCTAACATGTGTTAAGCTTATTGGACCTGTATTGGGGTTTTGTTATTTGTCGCATGTTTCTCTGTCAGTATCAGGGTAGCGTGTGTGCGCACTACACCGGTAGGCAGGAGAAACGAAAAAGTGCGCAGATCAGTTCGCTATTTTGCGTAATCTAGCGTTGTTATCACATCTGTTCTAACATTGAGTTCCACAGATGCTGATGAGGATGCCTAACTTTTCTAATGGGAACATTTCTTCTGCAGTTTGAATTGTGGGTGAACCAATGGTCATTCACTCACTGTGACACATGCAGGCAGGTGCATTGAATAGTCGATGTCACAATATCTGATGGCCAGCCGTTCCATTTACGGCATAAAGATGACATCATGCATGCATTTCATTCCCACGTTATAGTTTGCGTTGTAACGTGCCTTCCAGGTTATTAACTAACTTGTGCGCTCCTAGTAGTTGAAACGGTGGTTGCCTGTTAAGTGATGATATTCAAGCTAATGAGCTGCCATATTATGCAGACAATCGCAGGAATTTGCCCGCAGATTTATCTATCATTGGTGAAATCCAAACTATTGCTCACCTATGACCTGAACAGGTCACTCGACTACTCCAATAATGTGGCACCATTGTCATATCAGTTGTTATGGTAGCTGACTACTGTTAGCCTACATTGTAACAATTCTCAATCAATATTGTTACATTTCCATTGGCTTCAAGGTTGAGAGCTCAGGTTGAAAGGGGGATTTTGAGTTACCGCTGAAGGGATATAAAAACGTCTCGGTGTGAGACTGAGCAGCATGTCACACCAACACCTCCAATGCAATGAGTCCATGTCCACGGGTACTGTATAAACTGGTCTAAGCTGTTTAGGTGATGCTGAAATCTGGTTTTGAACTTTTGAAGAATTCTGTAGATGCCCGATGCCCCCCCCCCCCCCCCCCCCCCCACACACACACACACACACATACACACATTGTATCTCACTGGTGTAGATTAAGTTTGCGGCGCAATTACAGCAAGCCCAGTCAGACCTGTATGGATGACGACAACAATGGGAACTATGTCATTTAAAGATGTCACTGTGATAAAACTCCCCTGGAAACAACAACAGGGAAATGTACCTTGACATTTAGGTAGGTGGAGAAGATGGTACAGCATGGATGTGTTGTCAGATAAATGGGCTGGGAAATGACCACTTTGTATTAGTCACTCTGCTTCTCTCCTTCCTGCTACATCTTACCAGAGCTGGAAAAACAACTCGGATAGTTTGCCTTATTTCACCATTTGTAAGGATTTGTGTTTCCTTGTTTTGGTTTTTATTTTACGGAAGCAATGTTTGTCCGTTTGCAGGTTTAGGCATTGGTTTAACAAATTAATGGTTACTCTTTGACGCCCTCGGTTATTGCAGTTTAGACTAATCTCTGGGTATATAAGTGATTCTTCGATCACTAGCTGTAGTAGTCTTGAGTGTTAGCCTAATGCAAACTTTGGTTGTATCAGAGGTTTCATCACTTTATAATGCAGTGGACTCCTGATAAATGTACCTGTGTTCATTTCGTCAACAAAAATGGTGACCTATTTGTCTAACACCTATTTTTCAGTGGCAAATGATGAGACTATAACTGATTTAAATGGACCCATAAACTATAACTAAACAAAGATTTTTCATTTCAGTTGACTAAAACTAGATGAGATGAAATGATCTCTGACAATCTGACTACTAAGTGGACCGGACAGTAGTTTTTGGAGAGATTGAGAGCTTTTCAGTGATAAGCAGTGCAGTTCTGTTCAGCAGTTGGAAGGAATTGGCACACACAGCCTATATCACGCAGGCGCCACCAGTCTTCTACACTGAACAAAAATATAAAGGCAACTTGCAACAATTTCTAAGATTTTACTGAATTTCAGTTCATATTAGGAAATCAGTCAATTTAAATAAATTCATTAAGCCCTAATCTATGGATTTCACATGACTGGAAGTGCAGATAAGTATCTGTTGGTCACAGATACCTTTAAACAAAAGTAAGGGCAGCCTCCTGTAACACTACACATCTCCTTCCCATAGAGTTGATCAGGCTGTTGTTTGTGGATGTTGTCCCACTCCTCTTCAATGGCAGTGTGAAGTTGCTGGATATTGGCGGGAACTGGAACACACTGTTGTACACGTTGATCCAGAGTATCCCGAACGTTGCTCAATGGGTGTCCTGTCTGAGTATGCAGGTCATGGAAGAACTGGGACATTTGCAGCTTCCAGGAATTGTTTACGGATCCTTGCGACATGGGGCCGTGCATTATCATTCTGAAACATGAGGTGATGGAGACGAATGAATGGCACGACAGTGGGCCCCGGGATCTTGTCATGATATCTCTGTGAATTCAAATTGCCATCGCTAAAATGCAATTGTGTTCATTGTCCATAGCTTATGCCTGCCCATACCATAACCCCACCACCACCATGGGGCACTTTGTTCACAACGTTAACATCGGTAAACCATTCGGCCATACTGCCATCTGCCCAGTACAGTTGAAATTATTTGATTTGATTAATCCGTGAAGAGCACACTGCTCCCAGTGGCGATCAAAAATGAGCATTTGCCTACTGAAGTCGGTTATACGATGCCTAACTGCAGTCAGGTCAAGACTCGAGTGAGGACAACAAGCACGCAGATGAGTTTCCCTGAGATGGTTTCTGACAATTTGTGCAGACATTCTTCGGTTGTGCGAACCCACAGTTTCATCAGCTGTCCGGGTGGCTGGTCTAAGACGATTTTGCAGTTGAAGAAGCCAGATGTGGAGGTCCCGGGGTGGCGTGGTTACACATGGTCTGAGGTTGGGAGGCTGGTTGGATGTACTACCAAATTCTCTAAAACGATGTTCGAGGCTCCTTTTGGTAGAGAAAATAACATTCTCTGGCAAAAGCTTTGGTGGACATTCCTGCAGTCAGCATGCCAATTGCACGCTCACTCAACTTAAAACATCCATGGCATTGTATTGTGACACAACTGCACATTTTAGTGGCCTTTTATTGTCCCCAACACAAGGTGCACCTGTGTAATGGCCATGCTGTTTTATCGGCTTCTTGATATGGCACACCTGCCAGGTGGATGAATTATCTTGGCGAAGGAGAAATGCTTAACATTTGACATTTCTGGGGTCTTTTAATTTCAGCACATGAAGCATAGGACCAACTGTTTGTATTTTTGTTCAGTATAACTAACTAGGCAAAGGGTAGCTATGAAACACAAGATGCTTTACAAAATTAAAAACAATGGTAGCATTGAGTTTAGTAGTCTAGCTATGTTTTTCTCTGCCTAGAGTAGAGAAAACTAGTCTGTCTTTGAATTTGTAGTATCACTCAACCCTCCTACATTTCATAGCCAGGTTCCGTAGACAGGTTTTCTTCCTCAAAAATAGCTTGATAGCCCTTACCATTCAAAATATATTTTTTATTTCTATCGTGCTTTGGTGGTCCGTATTTAACATTTCATAAAGGATGTTTTTCCCCCTCATCAATCTACATACAATACCACATAATGACAAAGTAAAAACATGTTTAGATTGTGTGCAAATTTATTGAAAATAAAAAAACTGAAATCACGTTTTAGTATTCAGAACCTCTTTGAAGCACCTTTGGGAGTGATTACAGCCTCGTCTTCTTGGGTGTGACACTACAAGTTTGGCACCTGTATTTGGGGATTTTCTCCCATTCTTCTCTGCAGATCCTTTCAAGCTCTCACGTTTAATGGGGAGCATCGCTGCACAGCTATTTTCAGGTCTCTCCAGAGATGTTCGATCGGGTTCAAGTCCAAGCTCTGCCTGGGCCATTCAAGGACATTGAGACTTGTCCCGAAGCCACTCCTGTGTTGTCTTGGCTGTGTGCTTAGGGTCGTTATCTTGTTGGAAGTTGAACCTTCGCCCCCAGTCTGAGGTCCCTGCCGCTGTAAAACATCCCCACAGCATGATGCTGCCACCACCATGCTTCACTGTAGGAATGGTGCCAGGTTTCCTCCAGATGTGACACTTGGCATTCAGGCCAAAGCGGTTCAATCTTGGTTTCATCAGACCAGAGAATCTTGTTTTTCATGGTCTGAGAGTCTTTAGGTGCCTTTTGGCAAACTCCAACTGGACTGTCAGGTGCCTTTCACGGAGGGGCTTCCGTCTGGCCACGCTACCATAAAGGCCTGATTGGTGGAGTGCTGAAGTGATGGTTGTCCTTCTGGAAGGTTCTCTCATGGCCACAGAGGAACTCTGGAGCTCTGTCAGAGTGACCATCGGGTTCTTGGTTACCTCCCTGACCAAGGCCCTTCTCCCCCGATTGCTCAGTTTGGCTGGGCGGCCAGCTCTAGGAAGAGTCTTGGTGGTTCTAAACTTCTTCCATTTAAGAATGATGAAGGCCACTGTGTTCTTGAGGACCTTCAATGCTGCAGAAATGTTTTTGTATCCTTCCCCAGATCTGTGCCTCAACGCAGTCCTGTCTTGGAGCTCTCCGGAGAATTCCTTCGGCCTCATGGCGTGGTTTATGCTCTGACATGCACTGTCAGCTGTGGGACCTTGTATAGACAGGTGTGTGCCTTTCCAAATCATGTCCCATCAATTGAATTGACCACATGTGGACTCCAATCAAGTTGTAGAAACATCTCAAGGATTGTCAATGCAAACGGGATGCACCTGACTTCAACACTTATGCAAATAAGTTATTTAAAAAAAAAACATTTTATTTTATACATTTGCTGACATTTCTAAAGCTGTTTTTGCTTTGTCATTATGAGGGTATTAAGCCAGCAGCATACCACTCTGCATCCTACTGCTGGCTTGATTCTGAAGCTAAGCAGGGTTGGTCCTGGTTGGTCCCTGGATGGGAGACCAGATGCTGCTAGAAGTGGTGTTGAAGGACCTGTAGGAGCCACCCTTTCCTTTGGTCTAAAAAATATATCCCAATGCCCCAGGATAATGATTGACATTGCCCAGTGTAGGGTGCCATCTTTTGCATGGGAAGTTAAACGGGTGTCCTGACTCTGGTCACTAAAGATCCCATGGCACTTATCTTAAGAGTAGGGTTGTTAACCCTGGTGTCCTGGCTAAATTCCCAATCTAGCCCTCATACCATCACGGCCATTTAATCATCCCCAGCTTACAATTGGCTCATTCATCCCCCTGAAACTACTCCCCGGGTCGTTGCTGTAAATGAGAATGTTCTCAATCAACTTATCTGGTAAAATTAAAAAAATATTGTGTGTAGATCGCAGAGTATTTTAATTTAATCAATTTTAGAAAAAGGCTGTGATGTAACAATGTGGAAAAAGTCAAAGGGTCTGAATACTTTCTGAAAGCACTGTATCTGCAAACATTTGGTAGCACAGAAAGGGATAGGAAACAATTTGACTAAATTCCTCTTTCCACTATACATGCCAGCAGCGTACCACCCTGCATCCCACTGCTGGCTTGTCTGACGCTAAGCAGGGTAGGTCCTTGGATGGTGCTGCTGGAAGTGGTGTTGGAGGGCAAGTAGGGGGAACTCTTCCCTCCTAATCTAAGGAGATCCCTAGGGCAGTGACGGGGACATTGCCCTGTGTAAGGTTCAGTCTTTCAGGTGGGACATTAAACGGGTGTCCTGACTCTCTGTGGTCATTTAAAAATCCTATGGCAGTTATCGTAAGAGTAGGGGTGTTAACCCCGGTATCCTGGCTAAATTTCCAACTTGGCCCCCTTTTTCATTATGGCCACCTAATCCTCCTCCTAAATGGCATATCGCTCTTCACCTCTCCACCTGGTGTGGTGAGCGTTCTGGCACAAAAATAGTTGCCATGCATTACCCAGGTGGGTGCTACACATTGGTGGATATGGTGAGTTTCGCCCTAGTATGTAAAGCGCTTTGAGTAGAAAAGTGCTATATAAATTAATTCATTATTATATCTGACTGGATAAATCACTTTATTTTGAGTTAATGTTGACCCAGGGGTTCAGACTTGAGCATTTGGACCAGAACTCGGGCACTGGGACTCGGACTTCAGCCACAGGGACTCGTCGCTCGGCTCGTGACTTGACCATTGGTGACTTTGAGTCGAGCACAGGGGACTTGGGACTCAAATTGGACTTGAGGTTTAGTGATTTGACTACATCTCTTGGCGAAACAGTCTTTAGCTCGCCTTGTACGTTTGGACAACAATGTGGAGGTGATGGAGGTGCAACCTGTACTACTTTGCGGCACCATCTTGTGATTGCAAATTTGAAGGCCTTCAAAGTATTCACACCCCTTTACATTTTCCCCACATTTTGTTTCAGCCTGAATTTAAAATAGATTCAATTGAGATGTTTTGTCACTGGCCTTCACACAATACCTCATAATGTCAAAGTGGAATTATATATTTTTTGAAATTTAAAAGAATGTATTCAAAAGGAAAAGCCTTAAATGTCTTGACTCAAGTATTCAACCTCTTTTGTTATGGCATGGTAAAAATGTGCTTAAGTTGCACAGACTCACTGTGTGGATTTCACCACGAAGTTGATTTTTGAAACAGTTAGTTTAATGCATGTGATAACTGATGATGGATCAACAACATTGTAGTTACTCCACAATACTAACCTAATTGACAGAGTGAAAAGAAGGAAGCCTGTACAGAATACAAATATTCCAAAACATACTGCAAAAAAAATGTGAATACAAAGTTTTATGTTGGCGGCAAATCCAATACAACATATTACTGAGTACCACTCTCCATATTTTTAAGCATAGTGGTGGCTCCATCATGCTATGGGTATGCTTGTAATTGTTAACACTAGAACCGCTGGGCCTTAATGGACTCCCCTTGAAGCTAATGAACAGTCATTCTGACTGCAACACTCTAACAGTGTAATCAATATATTTCATAAATGCTATCTCAAAAATAATCTTTTAGTTGTGTTTGAAGGCCTTGGGTTACATTAGAATACGATTTTTATTTGATTTCAAATAACAAAATAGCATTTTATTTGTTTGTTACTACAGGCTGTATGTAAAAAAAAACACTTGTTCAATCAATTTTGTTTGCTGAGTGCCTTTTGTTATAGGTATGAAACAGAAAGCATATGTGTTGGAAAATATGTAAAAATACCCCAACCACCAATAGTCACAGTCAAAAGACACGAGGTCAGATGATTACATTAGTAGCCTAAACTAGAGGTCGGCCGATTATGATTTTTCAACACCGATACCGATTGGACCAAAAAAAGCCGATGCCTATTTTTATTATTTATTTGTAATAATTACAATTACAACAATACTGAATGACCACTTATTTTAAGTTATTATAATACATCAATAAAATCAATTTAGCCTCAAATAAATAATGAAACATGTTCAATTTGGTTTAAATAATGCAAAAACAAAGTGTTGGAGAAGAAAGTAAAAGTGCAATATGTGCCATGTAAAAAAGCTAAAGTTTAAGTTCCTTGCTCAGAACATGAGAACATATGAAAGCTGATGGTTCCTTTTAACATGAGTCTTCAATATTCCCAGGTAAGATGTTTTAGGTTGTAGATATTATAGGAATTATGGGACTATTTCTCTCTATACGATTTGTATTTCATATACCTTTGACTATTGGATGTTCTTATAGGCACTTTAGTATTGCCAGTGTAACAGTATAGCTTCCGTCCCTCTCCTCGCTCCTACCTGGGCTTGAACCAGGAACACATCGACAACAGCCACCCTCGAAGCAGCGTTACCCATGTAGAGGAAGGGGAAACAACTACTCCAAGTCTCAGAGTGAGTGACGTTTGAAACGCTATTAGCGCGCACCTGCTAACTAGCTAGCCATTTCACATCGGTTACACCAGCCTAATCTCGGGAGTTGACAGGCTTGAAGTCATAAACAGCGCAATGCTTGAAGCATTGCGAAGAGCTGCTGGCAAAATGCACGAAAGTGCTATTTTGAATGAATGCTTACGAGCCTGCTGCTGCCTACCACCGCTCAGTCAGACTGCTCTATCAAATCATAGACTTAATTATAACATAATAACACACAGAAATAGGAGCCTTAGGTCATTAATATGGTCGAATCCGGAAACTATCATCTCGAAAACAAAACGTTATTCCTGTTACATTGCACAATCTTCAATGTTATGTCATAATTACGTAAAATTCTGGCAAATTAGTTCGCAACGAGCCAGGCGGCCCAAACTGCTGCATATACCCTGACTCTGTTTGCAAGAGAAGTGACACACTTTCCCTAGTTAAAAGAAATTCATGTTAGCAGGCAATATTAACTAAATATGCAGGTTTAAAAATATATACTTGTGTATTGGTTTTAAGAAAGGCATTGATGTTTATGGTTGGAGTAATGTATACCTAAGCGATTATATGCAACGCAGGACAGGCTAGATAAACTAGTAATATCATCAACCATGTGTAGTTAACTAGTGATTATGATTGATTGATTGTTTTTTATAAGATAAGTTTAATGCTAGCTAGCAACTTACCTTAGCTTCTTACTGCATTCGCGTAACCTCGTGGAGTGCAATGTAAAGCAGGTGGTTAGAGCGTTGGACTAGTTAACCGTAAGGTTGCAAGATTGAATCCCTGAGCTGACAATGTAAAAATCTGTCGTCCTGCCCCTGAACAAGGCAGTTAACCCACCGTTCCTAGGCCGTCATTGAAAATAAGAATGTGTTCTTAACTGACTAGCCTATTTACATAAAGGTCCCCAAAATATATGTTTTTTTTAAATCGGCCAAATCGGCCTCCAAAAATATGAAAACTTGAAATCGGCCCTAATTAATCGGCCATTCCGATTAATCGGTCGACCTCTAGCCTAAACATTATAAGTAACAGGTGGCCTTGATAAATAGTGAACACAAATGCAATGAAGGCATTATAATGAATGTGTCGACATGACAGCAGTCAAAAATAGTCTATTGTTAGCTCGTGCTTATTGTGTGCAATTTCACACAATGACATCAGTTGGATTTCATTTAGCTGTTATCCGTTGTCCTAACAGTTGACACAAGTTTTTTGTTGTAACTTTCACTTGCTTGACACACTTTGACATACCTTTTGTTTGGTTGTAGCAGGTAATAGTCTCCGGTTTTCTCTTTGTCTGTTGTCTTGTCATTCTTCAGCACCGTCGTACGGCAGTGCAGGTGCCTTATTTTGCGCACAGGGAGGGAGCTCCCGTCTCACTTTGTTCATGGTACCGGCCAGACTTGTTTTCTTTGCAAGGAAATGGCATTGCCCGTGAAGTTAAGAAATTGTCCATGGTGACATTTCTCCCTTGTCAAGGGAAGGTCTCAGACACTCGCTCACCTGCTGCCCGATGTGGATGTTTTCTCACATACTGAAAGACGTTCAGCATGTTCAATTACGCACGTTCTCACTGTGTAGCCTACTCCAAGTAGGCCAGAGGAGACTGGTAAGACTGCTTTGATCAACAACCAATTTGACAGAGCTTAAAGAATAATGGGCAAATCAAATGTTGAACAATCCAGGTGTGCAAGGCTCTTCGATTTACCCAGCAAGACTCACTCCTGTAATCGCTGCCAAAGGTTTTTCTACAATTGACTCAGGGGTGTGAATACTTATGTAAATATAGATTTATGTTTTATGTATTTCATGTTTTCTTTCACTTTGTCATTATGGAGTATTGTGTGTAGGTGGGTGAGAAACACATCTATTTAATCCAGTTTGAATGTAGGCTGTAACACAACAAAATGTGGAATAAGTCAAGGGGTATGAATACTTTCTGAAGGCACTGTATGCTTGTGCACATGGAAGTCAGTGATTTATGTTGAGTATAGGTTGCGGCAATACAAATATAATGTGACTAAAGTGAAAGGGCATTTCGTTTAATAAAACGGCCCACTGTTTTTGTCATTTTTGACAAACTAGACTAAATCATCATCAAAAATGTGACAGACTTAATGATATTTTAGTCAAAATGACTAAGACTAGACTAAAACTAAAAAAGAGTGCCAAAATGAAACAACTGAAATGCACTGGCTTGGGACTGTTGCGACCATGCAACTGAAACTAGGGATGTGCATATTTCCCTTTCAAGACAATTTGATACGTATCAAAATACATGGGTTCCGATACGATATAGGAACAATGTTTTAATTTGAAACTATTCAGTTTGAGTAACAGAACCGGGAACAAAAAATTATCTATAGGCCTACTGTTCCCGAACAGAACCATTATTTTAAAAGCATGGGAACTGGTTAATCATTTTCTTTTATGTTCAGTTTTTTTTGTCTCACAAATGCAACAAACCACATGGAAAATCCTCCCTCTGTCACTCAGTAACTTCTTCCAGTGTCTACCTGCCAGCTGATAATCTTTGCCTGTGTGGGTGTAGGCTACCTGCCCTTCCACCTCCGACGCATAGCTGTAGCCTACTGAGTTACATGGGTGATTCATAAGACCGGGAGAGAGATTTTGAATTGCAGAATAATGGATTAACCTTTTCAATTCTAGTTAGGGATACTATAGTTTTCACATTGGATTTATTAACTACGAAAAGATAAGATGTGTTTTAAATTCTGATGCCGCTCTGCGCACACAAGCTTGTTAGCTAGCTAGCTTCTCTGTTCCAACGTTAAGCCAACACTCTGAAGTTCAGACATGCAAAGTTCCTCCATAGAAGCCGCTCCTCCGTAGGTAGAATTCTGTTGGCCTAATTCAGATAATGCATGTCACCACAAGATGCCCAGCGCTTCAAGCCAAGCCTTCTCCTCTACCTTCTCTCGCTCACTCCCCAGTAGTGATGGGTCGTTCGAGGGACGAGTCAGCTCTGAGAGCCGGCTCTTGTAGGTGAATGATGGGAGCCGGCTCGCATATCAGAAGAGCCGAATCTATTTATAAAAAAATTAAGGTATGAATAATGAAAAGATTTAAATGAATAGAATTAACTAATTCAAAGAACGAAAAAATAAAATAACATAGGCTTAAATGCTCAAGCGCACACATTCGTTCTGACTGTCTGCTCAGACTAACAGCCTCCCCTGTTGATCCTGTCAATCAGACACGCAGTGTCAACCAATGAACCAAAGATGCATGAGGGAGGGCCGAGCCAACTCACTCAGTCACACTTAGCAGCTGAGGAGAAAGAGGAAGGACAACTGTGAAAACAACAGCTGGAAAATGGGTCAGAAGCACAGTAGCATTTGGATGCATTTTAATAATGTAGACAATGTTAGAGCACAGTGTAGAATTTGCCAAAACAAAATCTCATATAAAGCCTGTTCTACGCACACCCTACGCCGGCATATGCGAACTGTGAAGCTAGCTGTAGCGGAGCTTCGAGAAACTAGCAGGCCTGCTAGTGATAGTGGTGGAGCCAGCACCTCCACACATGGAGATGTACCCACTCAGTCAAGTAGGCCTACTCCGCGACCCACAGCAACGCAGCCTTCTATGGACCAGTTTATGCCAAAGTCTATGTCTGTAGCAAAACAAGGCCAAGTTGATATTGAAAATGATTGCCACCGATTTCCAGACATTTTCGGTCGTGGGGGACCGAGGTTTTAGAAAATATAGCAATAGTCTCAATCCAATGTACACAATTCCAAGCAGGAAAACCCTTTCAAATCACTTATTCCACAGCTGTACGAGAGCACACAGGCTTCAGTGTGGGAAAGAGTCCAAAAAGCTACTGCAGTTTGCCTTACCACTGACTGCTGGACATCAAGGGTAACCACTTCTTACATGTCGGTTACATGTCACTTCATTGAAGATTTTTCGATGTCTAGCTGTCTTCTGGACTGCTTTGAGTTCAGCGACAGACACAGCTCAGAGAACTTGACAGAGGAACTGTTGAGAGTGGCCAGAGAAGGGCAAGTAGATGGAAAAGTGGTCTGTTGTGTTAGCGACAGTGTAGATAACATAACCAAAGCCATGAACATTTTAAAATGGACACATCATCCATGTCTTGCCCACACACTCAACCTGATTGTAAGAGATGCTCTGAAGGTGATGAAGCCCACTGTGGACAAAGTGAAAGCAGCTGTGGAATACTTCCACAGGGGCACAGTAGGTGCTGAAAAACTAAAGTCTACACAACGCCAGATGGTGATGCCTGAGTTGAGGCCTAAACAAAACTGCACTACAAGGTGGAATTCAACATTTTATATGTTGAAGCGGTTTCTTGAGTCAAAGGATGCCGTCATCTCTACCCTGGCCATTGTCAATGCACCTGTTGATGCTCTGACCCAAGAGGAATGGGAGGTGGTGGAGGAGGTGTGCAGAGTCCTGGAACCCTTTGAGCAGGTCACTGTGGAGATCAGTGGAGAGGGGTACAGTAAGCAGTTACAATACTGGATTAAATAATGTAGTAATATGTATATGAGCAGAAGATGAGAATGTAGTATCAGTAGGCAAAACATGAACCTGAACTAATAAGTTACTGTTCTCTCTTTTCAGCTACAGTTGAAGTCGGAAGTTTACATACACCTTAGCCAAATACATTTAAACTCAGTTTTTCTCCTGACATTTAATACTAATAAAAATTCCCTGTCTTAGGTCAGTTAGGATCAGTTATTTTAAGAATGTGAAATGTCAGAATAATAGTAGAGTGATTTATTTCAGTTTATTTCACATTCCCAGTGGGTCAGAAGTTTACATACACTCAATTAGTATTTGGTAGCATTGCCTTTAAATTGTTTAACTAGGGTCAAACGTTTTGGGTAGCCTTCCACAAGCTTCCCACAATAAGTTGGGTGAATTTTGGCCCATTCCTCCTGACAGAGCTTGTGTGACTGAGTCAGGTTTGTAGGCCTCCTTGCTCGCACACACTTTTTCAGTTCTGCCCACAAATTTTCTGTGGGATTGAGGTCACGGCTTTGTGATGGCCACTTCAATACCTTGAATTTGTTGTCTTTAAGCCATTTTGCCACAACTTTGGAAGTATGCTTGGGACATTGTCCATTTGGAAGACCCATTTGCGACCAAGCTTTAACTTCCTGACTGATGTCTTGAGATGTTGCTTCAATATATCCACATAATTTCCCCTCCTCATGATGCCATCTATTTTGTGAAGTGCACTAGTCCCTCCTGCAGCAAAGCACCCGCACAACATGATGCTGCCACCCCCGTGCTTCACGGTTGGGATGGTGTTCTTCGGCTTGCAAGCCTCCCCCTTTTTCCTCCAAACATAATGATGGTCATTATGGCCAAACAGTTCTATTGTTTCATCACCAGAGGACATTTCTCCAAAAAGTATGATCTTTTTCCCCATGTGCAGTTGCAAACTGTAGTCTGGCTTTTTTATGGCGGTTTTGGAGCAGTGGCTTCTTCCTTGCCGAGCGGCCTTTCAGGTTATGTCGATATAGGACTTGTTTTACTGTGGATATAGATACTTTTGTACCTGTTTCCTCCAGCATCTTCACAATGTCCTTTGCTGTTGTTCGGGGATTGATTTGCACTTTTCGCACAAAAGTACATTCATCTGTAGGAGACAGAACGCGTCTCCTTCCTGAGCGGTATGACGGTTGCTGGTCCAATGGTGTTTATACTTGCGTACTATTGTTTGTACAGATGACTGTGGTAACTTCAGGCGTTTGGAAATTGCTCCCTAGGATGAACCAGACTTGTGGAGGTCTACAATTATTTTCTGAGGTCTGGCTGATTTCTTTTGATTTTCCCATGATGTCAAGCAAAGAGGCACTGAGTTTGAAGGTAGGCCTTGAAATACATCCACAGGTTCTTCCAATTGACACAAATGATGTCAATTAGCCTATCAGAAGCTTCTAAAGCATGACCTTTTCCCCCCCCAAGCTGTTTAAAGGCACAGTCAACTTAGTGTATGTAAACTTCCGACTTCAATTGTATGTGACAGCCTCAAAAATGATACTCCTGTGTAAGGGTCTGCAGCGAATCACAGCCAGCTGCCAGAGAGAAGCAAATGTAACGACAGGACATGTGACATAATTGATGGACACCCTATGTTCATCAATGGACAGAAAGTTCCACAGAATAGAATATAATCACGTGCTATCAGAAACTGCCTGCACTTGACCCCAGGTTGAAGAAGTTAGCCTTCAGTGATGCCAGAGCGATTGATGAGGCTCTTCAAAGAATAACCTCAGCAGCAGTGAGGGACAGTCCCAGCAGTCAGCTGGCTCAGGCACCAGGGCAACAGGAAGAAGAGGGATCAGATGGAGCAGAAGCACCAGCAGTAGTGCCACAAACGTCTGCTGTTTGGATGCTGTTTGATGAGAGAGCAACTGGGGATGCAGCACGAAGGAATCCCTCAGCAGATGCCATAATTGAGGTCCAATCCTATTTGGATGAGCCCCTCCTCCCAAAGATCTGCAGATCCTCTGAGCTGGTGGAAGAACAAGGCCTCTGTCTACCCATTGTTATTTATTTTTCTTTGATATGGTGCAATTTTCTATTATGCGGATCAGATTGTATTTGTTTTGAATGGTTAGATTTATATGCACTTTGTTTATATACATTTAAAAAGTTATACTTGACATGCGAATGTTTAATAGCATTCTTTTTCATAACAAACCAATGCATTTTTAAATACATTGTGGTTAATGTAGAGTATGATTTAATTTAATTTAATTCGAATTGTTTTAATACCGATCATAGTCAAACTATCGCAAACTGTTTGACTTGAAAATAATTTAAAAAAAAAAAGTTTTTAAAGAGCCGTTTGGGAGGCAAGAGAGCCGGCTCTTTTTGGTGAGCTGAGCCGAACAAGCCGGTTCACTGAAAAGAGCCGGAGAACCCATCACTACTCCCCAGCTGCAAAAATGTTGTTGCATCTCGCACCCTACACTTGTTTACGTGCATGATGGAAAGACAACTCCCTGAGCTATAGCTTTCCCGCTCACTAACGAGCTTCTCTATCCGCACTACATGAGTGGTGAAGTAATTTAATGTGAAGCTAAATGTAAAAAACTAAAAAGTAATTGGAGGTTTAAAAAGGAACAGAAAGGAATGATATAACACAACTTTTTAGAGGTTCGAGCTGGTTCAGAACTTTATTTTGCTGGTTGGAACAGTGGAAGGGAACCAAAAAAAGAATGGTTCTGTTCAGAACGAAACGATTGGAAAATAATTTAGGTTTCAACCCCTGGCACTCAATGTTTTTGCATAAACACGTTCTAAATTTCAATCTGCTGCTGATGAAGCTCAATGAGCTGGGCCTCTGAACAGGAGCTGACTAATTTGTCACATGCTTGGAAAAACAATAGGTGTAGACTAAAAGTGAAATGCTTTCTTACGGATCCTTTTCCAGCAATCAGAGTTAAGATTTTTAAAAATGTAATAGAAATGGTGAAACGGGGAGTAAATACACAGTGAATTATTTCACAATAACGAGTAAAAGTAGCATGGCTATATACAGGGAGTACCAGTACTGAGTCGATGTGCAAGGGTACGAGGTAATTGAGTTAGCTATGTACATATATGTAGGGATAATGTGACTAGGCAACAGGATAGATAATAGACAGTAGCAGC
Organism: Salmo trutta; assembly: GCF_901001165.1. Lineage (NCBI taxonomy): Eukaryota > Metazoa > Chordata > Actinopteri > Salmoniformes > Salmonidae > Salmo > Salmo trutta. Next base: position 5,672,815 of record NC_042991.1, read on the forward strand.
AGTGTGTGTGCGCCGTCAGTATGCATGTATGCTCGTGCAGTGTGGGCGTATGTAGTTTGTATTTTGGGTTGTCAGTGTGGGTAGAGTCCAGTTTGTGCATTGAGTCCGTGCAAAAAAGGATGAGTGCAGGTAGGCCGGGTAGCCATTTGATTAGCTATTTAGCAGTCTTGTGGCTTGGGCTTGGGGGTAGAAGCTGTCCAGGCTCCTGTTGGTTCCAGACTCCTGTTGGTTCCAGACTCCTGCTGGTACCTCTTGCCATGCGGTAGCAGAGAGAACAGTCTGGCTTGGGTGACTGGAATCTTTGACAAAGTTTTTATCCTTCCTCTGACACCGCCTGGTGTAGAGGTCCTGGATGGCAGGAAGTTCAGTCCGTGATGTACTGGGCCATACTCACCAGCAATGTTCTCTCAAATTTTGGGGGGCACTGAGCAAATTTTAGGTCTTGTGAGTGGAAACTTGAACGTTGTGAGAATTTTGTGCAACTTCCGGCACACCTTTACAGTGAACACTGAGGCTGTACCCTTACAGTTTTAGACAGTAGCCTTTAGTCTATCTGAGCACAATATTGGCCTACCAACAAAACCAATGGAGCAAATCCCATAACATTTTCACATGGAAATAGCTTTTGATTCATGTGATATAGCTTTATGTGCTGTCCAATGCAGGTCTACATTGCATGAGACTTTTTAAAAAGTTTTTACATTATGAAGGGCTTGAAATGAATGAATGAATGAATATTTTTTTTACTTCGTCTGTAACACCATGGGCCAAATAGTGCCTTCAGAAAGTATTCATATCCCTTGACTTATTCCACATTTTATTGTTACAGCCTGAATTCAATATATTTTTCTCACTCATTGACTCTCACCCCATAATGACAATGTGAAACATGTTTTATAAATTTTGGCAAATTTAATTGAAAATGAATTACAGAAATAGCTAATTTACATGACTATTCTCACCCCTGAGTCAATCTTTTGTAGAAGCACCTTTGGTAGTGATTACAGCTGTGAGTCTTTCTTGGTAAGTCTCTAAGAGCTTTCCACATCTGAATTATGCAACATTTACCCATTTATAATTTTCAAAATTCTTCAAGCTCTGTCAAGTTGGTGGTTGTTGTGCCATAGATTTTAAAGTAGATGTAAGTCAAAACTGTAACTCTGTCACTCAGGAACATTCTATGTCTTCTTGGTAAGCAACTCCAGTGTATATTTGGCCTTGTGTTTTAGGTTATTGTCCTGCTGAAATGTGAATTTGTTTCCCAGTGTCTGGTGGAAAGCAGATATTAACCAGATATTCCTCTAGGATTTTGCCTGTGCTTAGCTCCATTCATTTTTTTATCCTGAAAAATTCCCCAGTCCTTAACAATGACAAGCATACCCATAACATGATACAGACACCACTATGCTTGGAAATATGGAGAGTGGTACTCAGTAATGTGTTGTATTGGATTTGCCCCAAACATAAAACTTTGTATTTGGGACAAGAAGTTAATTGCTTTGCCACATTTTTTACAGTATTACTTTAGTGCCTTGTTGCAAACAGGATGCCTGTTTTGGAATATTTGTTTTGTGTACAGGCTTCCTTCTTTTCACTGTGTCATTTAGGTTAATGTGGAGTAAATACAATGTTTGTTGATCCATTCTCAATTTTCTCCTGTAACTGTTTTAAAGTCATCGTAGGCCTCATTGTGAAATCCCTGAGCGGTTTCCATTCTCTCCAGCAACTGAGTTAGGAAGGACGCCTGTATCTTTGTAGTGATTTAAGTGATTGTAGTGATTTAATAACTTCACCATGCTCAAAGGGATATTCAATGTCTGCTTTTTTTGCGAGGCATCTCCCTGGTCTTTGTGGTTGAATCTGTGTTTGAAATTCTGTATGTGTAGGGTACAGAAATGAGGTAGTCATTCAAAAATCATGTTAAACACTATTATTGCACACAGAGTGAGTTCATGCAACTTATGTGACTTAAGATTTGTTTTACTCCAGAACTTATTTAGGTTTGCCATAAGAAAATTTGAATACTTAAGACTCAATACATTTCAGCTTTGTACAAATTTCAAAAAACATAATTCCACTTTGACATTATGTGGGCGTGTGGGCGTGTAGGCCAGTGACCAGAATGTAAATGTAATCAATTTTAAATTCAGGCTGTAACACAACAAAATGTGGAAAAAGTTGAGGGGTGTGAATACTTTCTGAAGGCACTGTAGGTGACTGTAAATGGAATTGTGTATGATGCAAGAAACCACTTAAAAAGGTTTAGTTATTTATTACATACAGAGAATTAGACAATGTAGGCTACTCCTCTACCTAATGGTTTATTTGCATATTCAAGCCTGCCACAAAATGCAACACTGCCCCTTTAAGACATCAGATTTTGACCTGAAAAGCTTTTAAAAAACTCTGTGAAATGTAGCCTACACGTTTTGTGCTCTTGTAGGAAGCAGTAACTCCTCTTTGCTGACCTAAACATACAGTGCATTCTGAAAAGTATTCAGACCCCTTGACTTACGTTACAGCCTTATTCTAAAATGTATTAAATCGTTTCCCCCCCTCATTGACACACACTACCCCATAAGGACAAAGCAAAAACAGGTTTTAATCTTTTTTCAAATGTGTTAAAAATACAAAACTGAAATATCACATTTACATAGGTATTCAGTCCCTTTACTCAGTACTTTATTGAAGCACATTTGGCAGTGATTACAGCATACAGTGTTCTTGTGTATGACGATACAATCTTGGCACACCTGTATTTGGGGAGTTTCTCCCATTCTTCTCTGCAGATCCTCTCAAGCTCTGTCAGGTTGGATGGGGAGTGTCGCTGGACAGCTATTTTCAGGTCTCTCCAGAGATGTTCGATCGGGTTCAAGTCCGGGCTCTGGCTGTGCCACTCATGGACATTCGGAGGCTTGTCCCGAAGCTACACCTGCGTTGTCTTGGCTGTGTGCTTAGGGTCGTTGTCCTGTTGGAAGTTGAACCTTCGCCCCAGTCTGAGCTCCTGAGCACTCTGGAGCAGGTTTTCATCAAGGATCTCTCTGTACTTTGCTCTGTTAATCTTTCCCTCGATCGTGACTAGTCTCCCACTCCCTGTAGCTGAAAAACATCCCCACAGCATGATGCTGCCAACACCATGCTTCACTGTAGTGAAGGTATTGGCCAGGTGTTGAGCGGTGCCAGGTTTCCTCCAGACGTGACACTTGGCATTGAGACCCAAGAGTAAACTCTTGGTTTCATCAGACCAGAGAATCTTGTTTCTCATGGTCTGAGAGTCCTTTAACTTCTTATGGGCAGGTGTAGCGCCCATAAGCGTCCCACCTGTCCAACATCCGGTGAAATTGCAGAGCGCGAAATTCAAACTACAGTATTATAAATATTTAACTTTCATAAAATCTCAAGTGTGTAATTCATCAAAATAAAGCTTAACTTCTTGTTAATCCAGCCGCGGTGTCAGATTTCAAAAAGGCTTTACAGCGAAAGCAAACCATGCGATTATCTGAGGACAGCGCCCCGCATACAAACACACGAAAAACATATTTCAACCAGGCAGTTGCGACACGAAAGTCAGAAATGGCGATATAAAAAATGCCTTACCTTTGATCTTCTTCAGTTGGCACTCCAAAAGGTCCCAGGTCCCAGTTGGAAACACTACAGCCAAAATGGGAGCCACCTAGAAAAACTATACAATTTCTGGCTCATTTTTCCAAAAACCAGCCTGAAACTATTTCTAAAGACTGTTGACCTCTAGTGGAAGCCCAAGGCACGATTTCACCCTATTATAAAAGTGGCAGCCATTGAAATCAGTGGTAGGATGATTTTTTTTGGGGGGGGGGTTTGTCCTCGGGGTTTCGCCTGCCATTTCAGTTCTGTTATACTCACAGAACGTACTTTGGTGCGAAAAATGCAAATCAATCCCAGAACAACAGCAAAGGACCTTGTGAAGATGCTGGAGGAAACGGGTACAAAAGTATCTATATCCACAGTAAAACGAGTCCTATATTGACATAACCTGAAAGGCCACTCAGCAAGGAAGAAGCCACTGCTCCAAAACCACCATAAAAAGCCAGACTACAGTTTGCAACTGCACATAGGGACAAAGATCGTACTTTTTGGAGAAATGTCCTCTGGTCGTCTGATGAAACAAAAATAGAACTGTTTGGCCATAATGACCATTGTTATGTTTGGAGGAAAAAGGGGGAGGCTTGCAAGGCAAAGAACACCATCCCAGCCGTGAAGCACAGGGGTGGCAGCATCATGTTGTGGGGGTGCTTTTCTGCAGGAGGGACTGGTGCACTTCACAAAATAGATGGCATCATGAGGAAGGACAATTATGTGGTTATATTGAAGCAACATCTCAAGACATCAGTCAGGAAGTTAGTTTGGTCGCAAATGGGTCTTCAAAATGGACAATGACCCCAAGCATACTTCCAAAGTTGTGGCAAAATGGCTTAAGGACAACAAAGTCAAGGTATTGGAGTGGCCCTCACAAAGCCCTGACCTCAATCCTATAGAAAATTTGTGGGCAGAACTGAAAAAGCGTGTGCGAGCAAGGAGGCCTACAAACCTGACTCAGTTACTCCAGCTGGAGGAATGGACCAAAATTCATCCATTGTGGGAAGCTTGTGGAAGGCTACCCAAAACATTTGACCCAAGTTAAACAATTTAAAGGCAATGCATCCAAATACTAATTGAGTGTATGTAAACTTCTGACCCTCTGGGAATGTGCTGAAATAATTCATTCTCTCTACTATTATTCTGGCATTTCACATTCTTAAAATAAAGTGGTGATCCTAATTGACCTAAGACAGGGGATTTTTACTAGGATTAAATGTCAGGAATTGTGAAAAACTGAGTTTAAATGTATTTGGCTAAGGTGTATGTAAACTTCTGACTTCAACTGTGTAATATGTGTGTGTGTGTGTGTGTGTGTGTGTGTGTGTGTGTGTGTAATAGTCAGAAGTTTGGACACACTCAGTCAAGGGTTTTTTCTTTATTTTTACCATGTTCTACATTGTAGAATAATAGCGACGACATCAAAACTATGAAATAACACATGGAACCATGTAGTAACCAAAGTGTTAAACAAATCAAAATATTTTATATTTGAGATTCTTCAAAGTAGCCACCTTTTGCCTTGATGACAGCTTTGCACACTCTTGGCATTCTCTCAACAGCTTTACCTGGAATGCTTTCCCCACATATGCTGAGCACTTGTTGGCTGCTTTTCCTTCACTCTGTGGTCCAACTCATCCCAAACCATCTCAGTTGGGTTGATGTCGGGTGATTTGTGGAGGCCAGGTCATCTGATGCATCACTCTCCTTCTTGGTTAAATCGCCCTCACACAGCCAGGAGATGTGTTTTGGGTCATTTTCCTTTTGAAAAACAAATGATAGTCCCACTAAGTGCAAACCAGATGGGATGGGGTATCACTGCAGATTGCTGGTGTAGTCATGCTGGTTAACCTCTTACATCTAGACGTTCCGCTAGCGGAACACCTGCTCCAATATCCAATGATGGGCGTGGCGCGAAATACAAAGTCCTCGAAAATCCGAAAACTTCAATTTTTCAAACATATGACTATTTTACACCATTTTAAAGACAAGACTCTCCTTTATCTAACCACACTGTCCGATTTCAAAAAGGCTTTACAACGAAAGCAAAACATTAGATTATGTCAGCAGAGTACCCAGCCAGAAATAATCAGACACCCATTTTTCAAGCCAGCATATAATGTCACAAAAAACAAAACCACAGCTAAATGCAGCACTAACCTTTGATGATCTTCATCAGATGACACTCCTAGGACATTATGTTATACAATACATGCATGTTTTGTTCAATCAAGTTCATATTTATATCAAAAACCAGCTTTTTACATTAGCATGTGACGTTCAGAACTAGCATTCCCACCGAACACTTCCGGTGAATTTACTAAATTACTCACGATAAACGTTCACAAAAAAACATAACAATTATTTTTAGAATTATAGATACAGAACTCCTTTATGCAATCGCGGTGTCAGATTTTAAAATAGCTTTTCGGTGAAAGCACATTTTGCAATATTCTCAGTAGATAGCCCGGCCATCATGGCTAGCTATTTTGACACCCACCAAGTTTGGTACTCACCAAACTCAGATTTACTATAAGAAAAATTGGATTACCTTTGCTGTTCTTCGTCAGAATGCACTCCCAGGACTTCTACTTCAATAACAAATGTTGGTTTGGTTCCAAATAATCCATAGTTATATCCAAATAGCGGCGTTTTGTTGTGCGTTCAAGACACTATCCGAAGGGTAACGAAGGGTGACGCGCCCGGCGCGTTTCGTGACAAAAAAATTCAAAATATTCCATTACCGTACTTCGAAGCATGTCAAACGCTGTTTAAAATAAATTTGGATGCGATTTTTCTCGTAAAAAAGCGATAATATTCCGACCGGGAGTCGTTGTTTTCGTTCAAAGACAGAGAAAGTAAAATGGACTCTTCTCGTGCAAGCGCGCCCCATTCTCATTGTTCTCAGATCGACCACTATCCAAATGCGCTACTGTTTATCAGCCATGGCCTGCAAAGTCATCGTTCAACGTTTTGGCACCTTCTGAGAGCCTATGGGAGCGTTAGAAAATGTCACGTTACAGCAGAGATCCCCTGTTTTGGATAGAGATGATCAAGAAGGCCAAGAAATAGTCAGAGAGGGCGCTTCCTGTTTGGAATCTTCTCAGGTTTTGGCCTGCCAATTGAGTTCTGTTATACTCAGACACCATTCAAACAGTTTTAGAAACTTTGGAGTGTTTTATATCCAAAGCTAATAATTATATGCATATTCTAGTTTCTGGGCAGGAGTAATAATCAGATTAAATCGGGTACGTTTTTTTATCCGGCCGTGAAAATACTGCCCCCTATCCATAACAAGTTAACTGTGCCTTCAATTCTAAATAAATCACAGACAGCGTCACGAGCAAAGCACCCCCACACCATCACAACTCCTCCTCCATGCTTCACGGTGGGAACCACACATGCGCAGATCATCCGTTCACCTGCTCTGCGTCTCACAAGGACACAGCGGTTGGAACCAAAAATCTCAAATTTGGACTCCTCAGACCAAAGGACAGATTTCCTCCGGTCTAATGTCCATTGTCTCTTCTTGGTGTCCTTTTAGTTGTAGTTTCTTTGCAGCAATTCGACCATGAAGGCCTGATTTCACGCAGTCTCATTTGAACAGTTGATGTTGAGATGTGTCTCTTACTTGAACCTTGTGAAGAATTTATTTGGCATGCAATCTGAGGCTGGTAACTCTAATGAACTCATCCTCTGCAGCAGAGTTAACTCTGGGTCTTCCTTTCCTGTAGCGATCCTCATGAGAGCCAGTTTCATCATAGCGCTTGATGGTTTTTGCGACTGCACTTTAAGAAACTTTTTCAAAGTTCTTGACATTTTCCGGATTGACTGACCTTCATGTCTTATTAAAGTAATGATGGACTGTTGTTTCTCTTCGCTTATTTGGGTTTTTAATATGCACTTGGTCTTTTGCCAAATAGGGCTATCTTCTGTATGCTACCCCTACCTTGTCACAACACAACTGTTTGGCTCAAATGTATTAAGAAGGAAAAAAATTCCACAAATTAAATTTTAACAAGGCAATGCTTTCCAGGTGACTATCTCATGAAGCAGGTTGAGAGAATGCCAATAGTTTTCAAAGCTGTCGTCAAGCAAAGGGTGGCTACTTTGAATAATCTCAAATATAAAATATATTTCGATTTGTTTAAGACCTGCTTGGTTACTACATGATTCCATATGTGTTATTTCATAGTTTTGATGTGTTCACTATTATTCTACAACGTAGAAAATAGTCAAAGTAAAGAAAAACCCTTGAATGAGTAGGTGTGTCCAAACTTTTGACGTGTATGTGTATGTATGTATGTATGTATGTATGTATGTATGTATGTATGTGTGTATATATATATATATATATATATGTGTGTGTGTGTGTGTGTGTGTGTGTGTGTGTGTGTGTGTGTGTGTGTGTGTGTGTGTGTGTGTATATATATATATATATACACACACACACACACACACACACACACACACACATATATATATATATATATATATATATATATATATATATATATATATATATATATACACGTGTGTGTGTATATATATATACACGTGTGTATATATATATATATACACGTGTGTGTATATATATGTGTATATATATATATATATATACATACTGCTCAAAAAAATAAAGGGAACACTTAAACAACACAATGTAACTCCAAGTCAATCACACTTCTGTGAAATCAAACTGTCCACTTAGGAAGCAACACTGATTGACAATAAATTTCACATGCTGTTGTGCAAATGGAATAGACAACAGGTGGAAATTATAGGCAATTAGCAAGACACCCCCAATAAAGGAGTGGTTTTGCAGGTGGTGACCACTTCTCAGTTCCTATGCTTCCTGGCTGATGTTTTGGTCACTTTTGAATGCTGGCGGTGCTTTCACTCTAGTGGTAGCATGAGACGGAGTCTACAACCCACACAAGTGGCTCAGGTAGTGCAGCTCATCCAGGATGGATGATGCGAGCTGTGGCAAGAAGGTTTGCTGTGTCTGTCAGCGTAGTGTCCAGAGCATGGAGACGCTACCAGGAGACAGGCCAGTACATCAGGAGACGTGGAGGAGGCCGTAGGAGGGCAACAACCCAGCAGCAGGACCGCTACCTCCGCCTTTGTGCAAGGAGGAGCAGGAGAAGCACTGCCAGAGCCCTGCAAAATGACCTCCAGCAGGCCACAAATGTGCATGTGTCTGCTCAAACGGTCAGAAACAGACTCCATGAGGGTGGTATGAGGGCCCGACGTCCACAGGTGGGGGTTGTGCTTACAGCCCAACACCGTGTAGGACGTTTGGCATTTGCCAGAGAACACCAAGATTGGCAAATTCGCCACTGGCGCCCTGTGCTCTTCACAGATGAAAGTAGGTTCACACTGAGCACATGTGACAGACGTGACAGAGTCTGGAGACGCAGTGGAGAACGTTCTGCTGCCTGCAACATCCTCCAGCATGAATGGTTTGGCGGTGGGTCAGTCATGGTGTGGGGTGACATTTCTTTGGGGGGCCGCACAGCCCTCCATGTGCTCGCCAGAGGTAGCCTAACTGCCATTAGGTACTGAGATGAGATCCTCAGACCCCTTGTGAGACCATATGCTGGTGCGGTTGGCCATGGGTTCCTCCAAATGCAAGACAATGCTAGACTCATGTGGCTGGAGTGTGTCAGCAGTTCCTGCAAGAGGAAGGCATTGATGCTATGGACTGGCCCGCCCGTTCCCCAGACCTGAATCCAATTGAGCACATCTGAGACATCATGTCTCGCTCAATCCACCAACGCCACGTTGCACCACAGACTGTCCAGGAGTTGTCGGATGCTTTAGTCCAGGTCTGGGAGGAGATCCCTCAGGAGACCACCCGCCACCTCATCAGGAGCATGCCCAGGCGTTGTAGGGAGGTCATACAGGCACGTGGAGGCCACACACACTACTGAGCCTCATTTTGACTTGTTTTAAGGACATTACATCAAAGTTGGATCAGCCTGTAGTGTGGTTTTCCACTTTAATTTTGAGTGACTCCAAAACCAGGGTTGATAAATTGGATTTCCATTGATTATTTTTGTAATTTTGTTGTCAGCACATTCAACTATGTAAAGAAAAAAGTATTTAATAAGATTATTTCATTCAGATCTAGGATGTGTTATTTTAGTGTTCCCTTTATTTTTTTGAGCAGTGTGTGTATATACACACACACACACACACACACACACACACGCGCGTCAAAAGTTTGGACACACCTACTCATTCAAGGGTTTTTCTTTATTTTGACTATTTTCTACGTTGTAGAATAATAGTGAACACATCAAAACTATGAAATAACACATATGGAATCATGTAGTAACCAAGCAGGTCTTAAACAAATCGAATTTTTTTTTACAAACTTCGCAAGTAACAGTAATGGCAACATTGCCATCTCTCTAATAAAGTACATTTGACCACATAATATGGCAAAGTTGTTTCCTTCTAATTATTGGCTTTAGCAATGTCATTGTATTTCCATGCCACTCTAAGTTAGTGTAATTTAGATGAAACCGTCACTAGCCACCGAGATGCAACCCATGTCTAGGGCACAATTATTATTATTTTTATGCAGCTATGGTGGTATTGGCTAAGTCATGTCAGACTACAACAGCGTATGAACTAGCAGCAACAAACACAAACCAACCCAGGGCCATAGTGTAACGGCTTCACCGGCCTGAATCTAATCCTATTAACATATGTAAAGCATAGAATTAGCTTCCAAATGAGATTGTTATTTCTTGAGCTATGTTTATAATTGAGGGATGATGATAATCGTTGACCCTGTTTTTCTGTTAGACAAATTGCACAGTTGGGTGCAAGACTGAACCCCTGGTCATTAACGGATGCCGGTGACCTACCAGAAGGTGCAAAGGTGGGTATCATAACATGTCCAGCAATGTGATTGCAATTTATATTTGTGATGGATCCCCATTAGCTGCTGCCAAGGCAGCAGATAATTTCCCCAGACCCCCAGGAAGAGTAAGTCAGTTATACAATATTAAAAACATTACAATACGATTTCACAACACACTGTGTGCCCTCAGGCCCCTACTCTACTACCACATACAGTTGAAGTCGGAAGTTTACATACACCTTAGCCAAGTACATTTTAACTCAGTTTTTCCACAATTCCTGACATTTAATCCTAGTAAGAATTCCCTGTTTTAGGTCAGTTAGGATCACCACTTTATTTTAAGAATGTGAAATGTCAGAATAACAGTAGAGAGAATGATTGATTTCAGCTTTAATTTCTTTCATCACATTCCCAGTGGGTCAGAAGTTTAGATACACTCAATTAGTATTTGGTAGCATTGCCTTTAAATTGTTTAACTTGCGTCAAATGTTTTGGGTAGCCTTCCACAAGCTTCCCACAGTAAGTCGGGTGAATTTTGTCCCATTCCTCCTGACAGAGCTGGTGTAACTGAGTCAGGTTTGTAAGCCTCCTTGCTCGCACATGCTTTTTCAGTTCTGCCCACAAATTTAAAATAGGATTGGGGTCAGGGCTTTGTGATGGCCACACCAATACCTTGACTTTGTTGTCCTTAAGCCATTTTGCCACAACTTTGGAAGTATGCTTGGGGTCATTGTCCATTTGGAAGACCCATTTGAGACCAAGCTTTAACTTCCTGACTGATGTCTTGAGATATTGCTTCAATATATCCACATAAGTGTCCTTCCTCATGATGTCTTCTATTTTGTGAAGTGCGCCAGTCCCTCCTGCAGCAAAGCACCCCCACAAGATGATGCAGCCACCCCTGTGCTTCACGGTTGGGATGGTGTTCTTTGGCTTGCAAGCATCCCCCTTTTTCCTCCAAACATAATGATGGTCATTATGGCCAAACAGTTCTATTTTTGTTTCATCAGACCAGAGGACATTTCTCCAAAAAGCACGCTTTTTTTTATGGCGGTTTTGGAGCAGTGGTTTCTTAATTGCTGAGCAGCCTTTCAGGTTATGTCGATATAGGACTTGTTTTACTGTGGATATAGATACTTTTGTACCTGTTTCCTCCAGCATCTTCACAGGGTCCTTTGATGTTGTTCTGGGATTGATTTGCACTTTTTGCACCAAAGTATGTTAACCTCTAGGAGACAGAACGCGTCTCCTTCCTGAGCGGTATGACAGCTGCGTGGTCCCATGGTGTTTATACTTGCGTACTATTGTTTGTACAGATGAACGTGGTACCTTCAGGCGTTTGCAAATTGCTCCCAAGGATGAACCAGACTTATGGAGGTCAACAATTTTTTTTCCTGAGATCTTGGCTGATTTCTTTTGATTTTCCCATGATTTCAAGCAAACAGGCACAGAGTTTGAAGGTAGGCCTTGAAATACATCCACAGGTACACCTCCAATTGACTCAAATGATGTCAATTAGCCTATCAGAAGCTTCTAAAGCCATGACATAATTCTCTGGAATTTTCCAAGCTGTTTAAAGGCACAATCAACTTAGTGTATGTAAACTTCTGACCCACTGGAATAGTGATACAGTGAATTATAAGTGAAATAATCTGTAAGCAATTGTTAGAAAGATTACTTGTGCCATGCACAAAGTTGATGTCCTAACTGACTTGCCAAAACTCTAGTTTGTTAACCTTTCTGCCGCAGGCGTTCCGCTAGCGACCCACCTCAACAACATCCGGTGAAATTGCAGAGCACCAAATTCAAAATACAGAAATAGTAATAATAAACATTCATAAGATATACAAGTGTTATACATCGGCTTAAAGATCAACTTCTTGTTAATCCAGCTGCTTTGTCAGATTTCAAAAAGGCTTTACGGCGAAAGTATACCATGTGATTATCTGAGGACAGCGCCCCGCTTACAAAAGCATACAAACATTTTACAACCAAGTAAAGGAATTACAAAGTCAGAAATAGCGATAAAATTAATCACTTACCTTTGAAGATCTTCATCTGGTTGCAATCAGAAGGGTCCCAGTTACACAATAAATGTTCAATAAAGTCCCTCGTTATATCCCAAAAACTCAGTTTTGTTGGCGCGTTTTGTTCAGTAATCCACTGGCTCCAAGGCGGTCAAAACATGTAGACGAATACATCCTAATAGTACCGGTAAAGTTCGTTGAAACATGTCAAACGATGTTAATAATTAATCCTCAGGTGGTCTATTGTCTAAATAATCGATAATATTTAAACCGGACAATAGCGTATTCAATAGAACGGAAAAATAACGAAGGGCGCACAATCGGTCACGTGCGCAAACCAGCTCTGCATTCTTCCTCAGTCCACTGACAAAAAGGTCTCATTCTTCATTTTTCAGAAAACAAGCCTGAAACCATGTCTAAAGACTGTTGACATCTAGTGGAAGCCATAGGAACTGCAATCTGGGTCCTAACCCATTAGATACTCTATATTCATTAAATTGAAAATACCCAGATCAAAAAAATCCCACTTCCTGGATGGATTTTCCTCAGGTTTTTGCCTGCCATATCAGTTCTGTCATACACAGACATTATTTTAACAGTTTTGGAAACTTTAGTGTTTTCTATCCAAATATACCAATTATATGCATATCCTAGCTTCTGAGTAACAGGCAGTTTACTTTTGGCACGCTTCTCATCCAGATGTCGAAATACTGCCCCCAAGCCATAAGAAGTTAACAAGACATTTGTGGAGTGGTTGAAAAACGAGTTTTAATGACTCCAACCTAAGTGTATGTAAACTTCTGACTTCAACTGTATCTACAACACAAAATCCATGTGTACTTGTGTGTGTGTGTGTGTGCATGTGCTAATGTTTGTTGCTTCACAGTCCCAGCTGTTCCATAAGGTGTATTTTCTTTCTGCTTGCATCATTTACCTGATGTGGAATAGAGTTCCATTTAGTCATGGCTCTGTGTAGTACTGTGCGCCTACCATTGTCTGTTCTGGACTTGGGGACTGTGAAGAGACTTCTGGTGGCATGTCTTGTGGGGTAGGCATGGGTGTCTGAGCTGTATGCTAGTCGTTTAAACAGACAGCTCAGTGCTTTCAACATGTCAATACCTCTCACAAATGCAAATAGTGATGAAGTCAATCTCTCCTCCTCTCGGTGTACATCCAAGGGCCAGCCGTGCTGCCCTGTTCTGAGCCAATTGCAATTTTCCTAAATCCCTCTTTGTGGCACCTGACCACACGACTGAACAGTAGTCCAGGTGCAACCAAACTAGAGCCTATAGGACCTGCCTTGTTGATAGTGCTATTAAGGTAGAGCAGTGCTTTATTAGGGACAGACTTCTCCCCATCTTAGCTACTGTTGTATCAATATGTTTTGAACATTACAGTTTACAATCCAGGGTTACTCCAAGCAATTTAGTCACCTTTGCTCAATTTCCACATTATTTATTGCAAGATTTAGTTGAGGTTTAGGGTTTAGTGAATGGTTTGTACCAAATACAATGCTTTTAGTTGAATAAATATTTAGGACTAACTTATTCCTTGCCACCCATTCTGAAACTAACTGCAGCTCTTAAGTGTTGCAGTCGCTCATTTCAGTCGCTGTAGTAGCTGACGTTTATAGTGTTGTGTCATCCGCATACATAGACACAATAGCTTTACTTAAAGCCAGTGGCATGTCATTAGTAAAGATTGAAAAAAGTAAGGGGCCTAGACAGCTGCCCTGGGGAATTCCTGATTCTACTTGAATTATATTGGAGAGGCTTCCATTAAAGAACACCCTCTGTGTTGTTAGACAGGTAACTCTTTATCCAGAATATAGCACAGGATGTAAAGCCATAACACAAGTTTTTTTCAGCAGCAGACTATGATCGATAATGTCAAAAGCCGCACTGAAGTCTAACAAAACAGCCCCCACAATATTTTTGTCATAAATTTCTCTCAGCCAATCATCAGTAGTTTGTGTAAGTTCTGTGCTTGTTGAATGTCCTTCCCTATAAGCTTGCTGATTGTCTGTTGTCTATTTGTTTACTGTAAAATAACATTGTATCTGGTCAAACACCATTTTTTCAAAAACTTTGCGACGGGTTGGTAACAGGGTGATTGGACAGCTATTTGAGCCAGTAAAGGGGGCTTTACTATTCTTAGTAATGGTTACGCAACCTCCAAAATTATTTCATTGTTCACTTGCTATTTTCACAGCTTGTCAGGCAAGACCTCTGAATAAAAGTGTGTCATGCTAATCGGTTGTTGCACACAACCGAGTTACTACATGCTAAATGACAGGTATTGTGTGTTGTGTGAAGTTGTATTAAAAAATACCCGGCTTGACCTTTCTTTAGAATAAAATGCTATTTACTACTTGGCTGTGTATTATATCACCCTGTCCCAGTCCCTCCCAGTCAACACTACCTCATAAGATTGCCTGTTCAAGAGATGTCCAGTTTGCAGCCGAACATGCAGCATAGAGAAGACCAACAAGGGGTCCCTCATCAGCATCATGCAGACATGCCCTCGCTGTGAGCATTCCTATGAATGGAACAGTCGGCCACATGTTGGCAAGTATCCGGCCAGCAACCTTGACCTGTCATTGGCAACAGCTTTGAGGCTCTGGGGCTCTGGCAAAATAATTTGTTCTTAACTGACCAACTGACTTGCATAGATAAATAAATGTGTTCACAGAAACATTTTATGGGAGCCAGCACAAGGAGAATTGCAAGATGATGTGATGACTGACAGACGGGCTTGATACTGATGTCTCTGAATGGAGAGAGACCTTGAATGGAGAGAGACTTGGCATTACAGTTTTACTAGACACAACTTTTACTTATATTGTCTTTTTCTATTATTGAATTGATTGGTATTAGTTAGGAGGGAGGGAGAAACCCTGTGTATTCTGCACCAGGACCAGGGAACTCCTGTGGTATACAGGACACCACACAGGAAGGTATGACCACTGACATGTTTGCCAAGGTAGCCCCATTACCACCATTGCAAAATGCTGATAGGCACAGTATCCGTATCAACTGTGAATGACAATGAAAGATGAAATGTTAACATTGTTATATTAGCAGAACACTGCTTGTATGGTATTATGTAAAGGGTTGTTTCTTCTACATGGACCTGTTGCTACATGTGAAATTTGTCAAAACACTTAGTTTAGATGATCTATGTCAGGAATGCTTCTCATATTACTCTGTAGGCTACTGGCCTATTCAAAACGTCCTCTGGTACCTCACCATACATCTCCTGTAGTTATTGAACTCAACCTGCAGGAGGTGTGTTTGTTGTGATTGAGTGGGGGTGAAACGGCTGCAGGCAAGGTTCTGACAGATGGGTGTGTCTTGGTGGTGGCAAGGACACACCCAAGAAACATCCACATCAATCCACACCCCTAAGCCAACCCAACCCATGTTTGGCCTCTCATGGCCGGCAGCATTTCTTGAGGAGCAACGCAATTGTTTTTGGGCCAAATCAAGTGCAGTTCTTTAAAGAGACCACACGCATTTTTATAAAATATGCTACTTCTGTTCAAATGTTGTTGATCAGTACGATACAATAAGTCCCAAATGGAAGGGAAACAGATTGTAGCCCCATGAAATCAGACAAAAAATGTAATAACTCAATGCATGCACACACCTATTGAATATGCATTCACCTGTATTGTGGCTAGGCCTACGCTACATATTGATTTACCCAGTTTATCAATAGAGATTATTTGAATGGTAAATTATTGCCTTTTATGTTGTTAGATTGGTAAAAAAAAAAGAAAAGTGAAATTGATTCATTCATGCATACCTGGCTGTCTCTGGAAAAAAAATGGTATATCAAAAAATGCAAATGTAATGATATTGAACTCAAAAGATGCCCAATGATTGAACAGAGCAGTATCTGAGTTGATCTGTCTGGATGAAGTGCCATTCTGTGACTTTGGCTAATATGCCTTCTTTTTTGTTGCCTTGGTATCAAGTATCGTGATTGCATGAGTACTATGGTACTAAACCTGCCCTGAAAAAGGTTCCTTGGAGAACTCTTGCACGATAAAAAACTTTTGTGAGGTTCTTGACATGGTATCTACGGTTCTTCAGAATTCTAAAAGGTTATTTAATTGTATGGAAGCCTGCAGATGTTTCCCTTTCATAGCACACAGCATATTAGCCAGTGTTAACTAGTATAGATTTTTTTGGTGTAGCATTTCTAGTGTTGATTCAAGACTTAAATTAACACTCAGTGGTGTTAAATAATCCCAGTGTTGGTGATAATATCCAGAGTAGAACCACAATCACGCCCATCATCTTATTTCCCAGGATGCTCAGTTGCAGGTCGACTTTTAGAATGATTTGTTTCAAAATCTATGTTTTTGCATTGATTAATTAATCTTATGCTAATCAAATATAAATAACACATTTTTCTGAAGTATTCCAATCTGTAAATTGGATTTATTGCACCCGTTACTGAAACGCTTGTTCCAGTTCAGATGTTTTAAAGTAGTCTCATATCTTAGACTTCCCAACCCTGGCAATCATTCTGAATGCAGGTTGAGGCTGGATAAACATTTTCAAATGTTGGATATCCCCACTCCAATAGGAATTACATGTCACTTTACAAGCCAGCATGATATGACTTGCAGGCCTGATGTGGCCTGTAATAAGTTTCAGGCCACTGTATTAGGGTAAAACTAGGCCCTCATAAGAAGGCCTTATGAAATATGTATTATATTGTCTTCATTTTTTTATCTCACTTGGTGAAGGCCACAGGACTGAAAATTATTGAATCTAACAACCATTTCTCTGTCACTACCAAACAGTCTGTCACGGCTGTCGTATGAAGGAGACCAAGGCGCAGCGTGCGTATCGTTCCACATGTTTATTATTATGTAAAACTATGCAAGACATACAAATAAACTATAAACAAAAACAACAAACCGTGACGAAGAGGTGCAACATACACTAACTCAAAATAATCTCAAACAAACACTAGTGGGAAAAACAACTACTTAAATATGATCCCCAATTAAAGACAACGATGACCAGCTGCCTCTAATTGGGAATCATACAAAAAACCCAACCTAGAAAAAAGAACCTAGAACACAACATAGAAAATGTAAACTAGACAAAAACCCCAACATAGAAAAAATAACCTAGAAAACACCATAGAACATTTTAAACTAGACAAAAACCCCAACATAGAAAAAAGAAACTAGTACCAAACAGAAATAAATAAACTAGACAAAACCCCCCAGTCACGCCCTGACCTACTCTACCATAGAAAAATACGAGCTCTCTATGGTCAGGACGTGACACAGTCATGTTAACTCTAAAATTTACTGGAAAGGCACCCTGCGAAATATGGTAGTAACCCTGGGAAATATTCAAATAAAACCCTATAGCAAGGCTATTCAATTCCGGTGCTGGAGGGCCGAAACATTTCAGCTTTTAGATTTTTTTTTATTGTTCTTCAAAGAACCATCCCATTTATGGTTCTTCAGAGACCCTAAAGTAGTTTTTCTATGGTATCGCTCTCAAGTACCTTATTTGGTTCCAACTTGCATCTTTATTTTTAACACTTTACACTCGTAAACGGTTTGAAAATGGCAGATTTGGACACTGATAAATGCCTAAATTGGAACGCAGTGGATGTACAATAACATGCTATACATGACTTCAGAGCTCAGGTTCTCTGCTTCACAGCGCTGTATGGATTATGACTGACAGCCGCTCTGAACTTGAGCACCTCGCACGACAAGAAATGTGTCCCCATCCCTCCCACTAATTGGGCAACTTTAGTAAAAATATATATTTTTGAGTGAGGGAAATGCTGTAAACTAAGAGGACTGTATTTTGAAAGATGAGACATTGAGGATTGTAATAAATACCACATTGAAGTCGTACAAGCAAGCCAAACACCTGTGAGTCAAATGTGCACTTCACATTTCCATAGTATAAAACTCATGTCATGTACAGTGCCAACGTTTATGATCACTATGTTTAATGTACAGTTACAAGATGACATGGCTTCATACCCTGGGTTGTTCTGAACTGAATGAGCCTATGTTTTTCTATTGTGAATAAAATTTGCAGCAGCATACACGCACCTGAATGCACGTATGACTCCTTTCTATGCGCACCCAAACTATGATCTGTTTCTCTGAATTGCATTGTTAAAGCCTGACGCTTTAATATCGTATTGTATAACTTAGCTAGTCATGTTGGCAATAGAACCAGCTTTCAAATGATGCCCTCCTGACCCAGATTGTGGTTTACAATGGACCGTTTTTGGATTGCGTAAACAGCAGTAATTGTGTGATTGCGGGGATGCAGGGCTGTGTTCCAACCAAAACTACAAGTGTGCTTGCTCTAGTTCCTCAACAGCACCGCTAGGAGAGATCAACTATAAAAGTAGTATTTTTTTTAAAAGACTTCTTTGAGTCATAAAAATGCATTGAAATGACTTTGGAACTGTGCACCCTTTGGAGAGGTGTGTGTCCACGTGGAGACACCAGTTAGTCCTCTCACTCAAAGCCTTGTCACTTTTTTGTCTTATGTTGCACCTACCCCACATTTTCCAGGAATATTCTTATCCATGTTACTTAATGTGTTGAGTATTTTCAGATTTCGTTATCAACAAATGCGGCGAAAAGTAGAGTAAATGTAAAATGCACATAAAATCAACTGTGTAAATGTGGATTCAGTCTTGTGTCAGGTGAACTGTTGTGTCCCCACCTTTTGCTCTGATCATTTTTCCAGAATCTCCAAACTGTTCCCTTTCAATTGCTACCATGCATATGCTTTTCATATTTCTTCTGTAAGGAACATTTCAATTTAGCCCTATCCATATAGGCCAGTTCCCACATGTGTAAAGGGTTAAGAGTTAATGTATTTATTTATCATTTATAAATTAGCTATGACAGCCAATGAAAATATAGCACAGCTTTTGCGTTTCACCCCCATCTCAAAATCGAATGGTTTTGATCATTTGGAAGTTTTTACAGAGTGATCATTTCTCTGGCTTCTGCCACGCAGTGTGCCTCGCAAAAGTGATTGCTGTCCTCCTTGTCAAATTATCAACATTACCCAATATATCAAAAAATGACCATATACACTGATTGTTTAAAGCAAAACTACGAAAGGTATTGCTGATGGTGAACTTGAACAATCCAAATAAATTCTACTGTAAGCCCCATTCAGCAGGTATAGCTAGATAAGCTACAGGAGAACTCACTTTTATTCCGGTAAAATACATTTTTAACAGGGCTTAGATAACAATATCCTAGCAATTTACATTGGTTGTCAATCACCTAATAAAGCTTAATATCATGGAAGCCATTTTAGCGTTTGAATGCTGAAAGGTCCAGGAACACGCCGCCTACCTCGCTCGAAACTGGGCACAGTGAATAGTTTGACCACGCTACTGATATTGCACTGGGTTGTTCGGCGTGCAAAACGAGTTGTAGATCAGTGACTTGAACTGCATGTAATTGTATTGACGACACTGAAGGACGCATCAGTTGTCGCAAAATGAGTTATTTTCAGAAGGTAGAAAGAATGTAATATGAGCAACAACAACAACAAAAATGTGGACCGGTGACCGATGCATGCTACATTTGAATCTGGGACTGATGCGGTGAATAGGCCTACATCCCTAAGAAAAACGGTCATGCATTTAGCCTATCTGAAGTACACTGCACTGTTTAGGAGTTGACTACTGCGTGTACCCTCAGTCATAGAGGCCTGCATAATGATGTCGTAAGTTAAGTATTGAAAACTGTCAGTCATGATTAGCTGTGCACACTGCTTTTTAACGTGTTATTACGAAACACTTGCATGTTCATCCTCTCCACTGTGTGGTTGCTGTGTCGTACAGTGAAAAGTTTAACTTGGGTAGGCCTATAGAGGTTACAAACGTCTTAAATGGATTGTCTGAGATGGCGCTGACTTGCAGTAAAAAAAAAAGTGTTATTTCTTCAATTATTTGCTCAGAACGTTTATTTGGATTCGTCCCGACAGTTCTTGATTTCTATTTAATGTTTTGAATATTTATGTACTTGTTTGACATTTTACTGTATTACATTTTACATTTTAGTCATTTAGCAGACGCTCTTATCCACAGCGACTTACAGTAGTGAATACATTTCATAATTATTTTTTTCCGTACTGGTCCCCCGTGGGAATCGAACCCACAACCCTGGCGTCCCAAACGCCATGCTCTACCAACTGAGCCACAGGGGACTATTGTTAGGCGCTATAGTAACATATATCCTAAGAATTTCGCTGCACCCCCTATAACATCTGATAGACTGTGTACACAGCCAATATATTTGATTTTACATTATTCAAGGAGTGAAGATGGCAAACCAGGGGAAATGTCAGTTGTCTTAGTTGAAGGCTTCAAGTCGTCTGATATTGTCCCTTAACGTCCTGTTCACGTCCTGTTCAGTTTGCAGCCCACGTCCTTTTCCTCAACCAAATGTATGACCGAAATGTTCAACTTGTAGGGACATATATTCATCTAGATATTTTTTTAAATTTTTTTTTTACCTTGTGTTCAATGGGGATATTCTGGAAACATAGGCAACATCAGAAATAGCGACGGATGGTCAGATGTCTTGGCCATGAAATCACAAATGTTCACCTTCATGCAAGGCGTGGGGGTGGTAAAACAGTATAGGGTCCACTTGAATAGTCTACAACAGCTTCCCCTCCTTGTCTTCTCTCCTTAATTTCGATAGTCTAAAGGAGCTTCCTCACCTCCTTCATCTGCGCAGATCTGAAAGCACAAAGCAAGGAAAAGCAATGGTGGATACCCTGAGGATTTGATTTAAGCTGTCCAGTTCATATCTGTGCAGTTGAAGGAAAGGAGACAAGGAGAGGAATGAAGCCACTCGGGACTATTGAGAATCGCCGCGTAAGCATTGATGTAATCACCTGACACCGGCACAAAACCAAAACCCCGAGTGTGCTCAGTGTTTGGATCTTTATAATTTGTTGTCATAATTTGCCCGTTATCACACGTGGTGTGGAGGCCTGCATGTTATTGTTGTGCTGGTTTATGCTAATTCCTCTGCAACAGGACTGGCTCGTGTGTGCTTTTAGGCATAATAAAGCAATAGATCATGTGATAAAGCAATAGATCATGTAATAAAGCAATAGATCATGTAATAAAGCAATAAATAAAACAGGCCTATTAGCGGTAATGCACATGAAGCAGCCAATATGCCTGGCCAATAGGGCCAATCATTTGGACCCTAGCCTATAAAGTGTTGGATTTTTTTTGTAATAGATTGACTGAAAATAGAATTCTTTCCATATCCAATTAAAACTTTTTGGGCACGCAAAAAATTATATTAGGCTAATAACATTATGGACTGTGATCTGAAAATAATGATCATTTTATTCAACCACAGGGAATGGGAATGAACCGGTGTTGTTTCCCCGCATGCTTTACATTCTTGGGTGTACATTACAATGTTGTTGTGATATCTGTACACACCAGGCGATGTGTGAAAACATGGATTGTGGGTTTACTGGATGTGGTCTGGGTTGGGTCTGGTCACGACATAATGACAGGGTGAGGCTGGCGTTGAGGGGGGCAACATCGCTCCATAGCCCGTGCATCGACTTGAACCAAGTAATTCGAGCCACTTCGCAAGGGGACGCACATTCTACAAATATTTCGGTTTTATTCTTGAAATAAACAGCCTGGCGTTTTCGCCATTGGAAGACTGGATGTCAGCTAGGCTTGTCTGCATAGAAAATGGTTAAGATTAAGTTTTCTGCAAATCGGTGAAGCCGAACCAGGAAGAGC
The DNA here is from genome assembly GCF_901001165.1 of Salmo trutta. NCBI lineage: Eukaryota > Metazoa > Chordata > Actinopteri > Salmoniformes > Salmonidae > Salmo > Salmo trutta. The sequence goes on from NC_042991.1 coordinate 5,695,144, forward strand.
AAAGCACATCGCTCAGGCAGCCACCGTCCTCTCTCTCTCTCTCTCTCGCTTTCTCTCTACTCCCCTGCTCTCCCCCAGTACGGAGATCAGTTCAGCCATCACACCAGTCCATAACTATTTCGACGCATCTCCAGGCACGGTATGACGGAGTGTGTAAGTTAATATCTCTAAATATTTCTCCCGTAACGGCTTTGGAGTGCCGAGTGTTGAAGTTGCGTTCCGGAGCCCGTCCAAAAAGGAGTGCAGAACCTATTTTCGCTTCTGCCTTGCAGAATCGATAGCTGTAGCTTGCTAGCATGCCATATCCACGGGTTTCATACTAAATAGTGTTAGAAAATCGAATTACTTCGATATTATTTTTCGTAAATGGCATGGAATATGTGTTTGTGGCAGTCTTATTTTGGCCGCGATGTGTGTTCGGGTCGCCCATAGCCCCATAGATAAAGCAGTTACTTCGGATGGCCAGGCTACTCACAGACTTCAAGCGAGCGAGGCGCAGCCTTGTCTACTGTATGTCGGCCCCGATGTCCTCAAGTAGGCTGTCGGACGTTTGGTATGTTTGATCCAAGTTAAATGGGTTACCAGGGCGAAGCTCAGGTGTTACATTTAGGGCTTCGAATCGATTTAGATGGACTGTAGACTACCTGAAGAACATTTAACGCCAAAAACAAGTCGACGCCTCGTGTTTTATAGTTTTAATTCGGGCATAGAAAGTGTTCAAAATACCCCCTGCATCAGTTCAAAACACCTTACCCTGTACGGGGGTATTTTGGGCGCAAGTTGTTGGTCCCTTTGTCATTGCCCCCATATTTCACGCAGTGTTAAGGTGTAATTACATAAGTTAATGCCTGGTCATTGAAATAATAGTGTTTATTTGCATTTGTCTAAACGTGGAGTATCTTGCACAGAGACATGGTAGGCAAGATACAGTAGCTAGATACGTTTATTAGGTGTCTGTGTTAATAGCCTGTAGACTAGGCTACACAGGACATGATTGTTTTGTAACTTGTTTGCTGAATGAAGCCAGTGGCATTGGGCTCTACATTCATGTTACAGTTATTTGATACAAACATTATGTCATGTTGTCTAATTGGTTTCTGCTGATTTAGAATGATTGCTGTATGTAGAATGTTTTCTGAAATATACTGAACAAAAAAATAAACACAACATACGACAATTTCAAAGATTTTACTGAGTTACAGTTCATAGAAAGAAATCGGTCAATTAAAATAAATTCATTAGGCCCTAATCTATGGATTTCACATGACTGAGCAGGGGCGCAGCCATGAGTGGGCCTGGGATGGCATACGCCCACCCACTTGGGTTCCACCCTCAGAGGAGCCAGTCCCAGGTAATCAGGATACGTTTTTCCACACATAAGGTTGTGAGGCCGGTTGTATGTACTGCCAAATTCTCTAAAACAACGCTTATGCTCGCGAAATTAACATAAAATTATCAGCTCTGTTAAGGATTCCTGCCGTCAGCATGCAAATTGCACGCTCCCTCAAAACTTTAGACATCTGTGACATTTTGTTGTGTGACAAAACTTCACATTTTAGATTGGCCTTTTATTGTCCACAGCACAACTTGCACCTGTGTAATGATCATGCTGTTTAATCAGCTTCTTGATATGCCACACCTGTCAGGTGGATGGATTATCTTGGCAAAGGAGAAATGCTCACTAACAGGGATGTAAACAAATTTGTGCAGACAATTTGAGAGAAAGAAGCTTTTTGTGCGTATGGAACATTTCTGGGAACTTTTATTTCAGCTCATGAAAAATTTGACCAACACTTAACATGTTGCGTTTAATTTTTTTGTTCAGTATAGAATGTCTGACGGATGAGAATGTCTGATAAATTAGATAGTCTGTTTAGAATGCAAGAAGGTATCGGAACATTGTCCCTGTGCAGATGGAATTCCTGACCTCTCACATGATCTCATAAGGAAGGAATCCTGTTTTGACTATTTTGCATTTGTTTTGCGTGCGTTGGCATGCACTTCAGTTTTGCTGCATTCCTTTTTTGTTCCTTATTTTTATTGTTTAGCACTGGGGATTGGCAACTGGCGGCCTGCGGATAAATGAAATAGATAACAGCAATATTTAGTCGCGCAGCTCTCTATTTTCCATGATTTATTGACAAAATTATACATGTGAGTGTATAGGGTATTTCATTTTATTGTTCATAATGTGGACATAATGAGCCTAGTTTTTTTTCAGCTTCAGTACAAAATCCCAAACATGTAGGACATCGCCAATAACCATCAATAGGACTACTGTTGGATGTTGAGAATCATATCTCTTGTAATGGCTGTTTTGGATTCTTCATAAGGCACATTCATCACTTTTAGAGTGTTTTTCTGTGACAAAAAAAATATCCTGATTCTACCAAACTATTGATTAAGACATATGTTTGACTTTCAATTAAGGTAGGTATCCCTAATGGATAAGATGGTAGACTGGATTTTAGGCACGTTTGAATACACAGTTCTCTCTCCGGGCATTTTTGTTTGTTGTGAATATGGATAAGATGGTATGCAGTATTCTGGTGTTCTGTGGTATGCGGCTCCTGTTGGCCTGGTTTTATTTCGGACCCTGAGCTCTTTCCCTAGGGGCCCCTACCACTTCAATGTTTACGGAACTGTAAGAAATGGATAGGAGAGTATGAGTAAGCAGTATAATGATGTTCCATCTAGCCCTCCAAGACTCTTTGCTCCATAAGTGGAGCTTCTATAGTGTTTTCATCTGAGTTAGGGTAAGGGACTAGATATAAACATTGTATTAGTGAAACCTGAAGGGGTATGTACGTATATATGTGGAAGGGATTAGGCGATAGGCTAGGGATTGAAAAGGTACTAGGGTTGTGTTCACAGTCGTAAAACAAAAACTATGAGAAATAAGAAAAGAAAGAAGTGTTTCTTATTGGACAACTTCAGGTAATCCGTCCCCGTTTCAGTCCGTTTTTTTCCTCTTGGTGGCTAATGAATACGACCCAGGCAGTATTATCCTGTTTATAGGAGTGACATTAACAATTTGTCTCTCCTCCCCAGGCCCAGTGGTGCAGCATGTGATGATCCACGCCCGGAACGAAGGTTCCCTCAGCCAGAGCCGCAGCACAGGGAGGTGGGAACACTGCCCCCATAGGCCACATGGTGAGACCATGGGTGGGGCCTGGCCTGAGCACACGCTGCGATTCGGCAGGACCTTGAAGAAGCGTAAGACCAAGCGAGGAAGGGGAGGGGTTAAAGAGATGAGGGAGAAGACACCGGAACGGAATAGGAGGCGGGGCAGGAAATCATATCCCTTACGAGGAAGGGGAGGGTCTTCAGAGGAAGAGGGACTTAGCTGTCACGTTTTACTCACCCGGTTGGAGGAGGACATCCGGGAGCAGGAGGACATCAATGAGAGGGGGAATGATTCGCCCACCCAACCGCCGGTTAAACCTGAATCCCGGATCAAAAAACTGGGCAAAGGAAAAGGCAAAGCCAAGGGGAAACTTCTGGCGAAGAAGATGATTCCCCAAATGATATCCAAAACCACCAGTGATGTGCAGGAGTCGCTGTCTCCAGAGCCGCGTAAGCGACGGCTAGCTTCTCTCAACGCTGAGGCGGTGAACAGTCTGCTGTTGGAGAGACCCAACGAAACCCAGCCGGCTGGCAAACAGGCCAGGAGACAGCAGGAGGAGCCCTCCAACGGTGAGTCAACCCTGGGGACAGATCCAGCTAGGGGCGGGGTGGCCAGAGGTCCTAAAGCTCCAAGAGCCAGCAGCAGCAAGGCTTCCATATTGCACAAGCCTGAACTGTGCCGACGCTCCAAAAAGGCCAAGAAAGTCTCCAAGAAACTGGCCAAACCAGATAGAGGAGAGAAGAAAGAGACTGCGATGATGACTCTACAAATGTTACACACCCCTGCTCCTCGACGGCTAGCTGGACTCAACGCTGCCGCGCTGCTAAAGTTAACGAGCACCTCCGCAACTAGCAAACAGCGAGTGAAACCAACATCAACTACGACGACCGACTGCAAGACCACCGCATCAGTTGATGTGAAGCAGAAGCAACCGCGACTGAATCTTAAACAGTGTGGCCGCCAGCCTAAGCAGAAGGGAAGGAAGTTGATTCCAGAACAGGGAGGCTGTTCAGCCTGCAAGAAGTCCAACTTTGAGCCCAAAGTGGAGTGGGAGTCTGGAGGTTGCACCCACCGGCTAACCAAACCAGGCTACCAGTCGCGCAGCATGCTAGCCTACCCGCTGAAGCCTGTCGTCAAAGAGGAGCAGGTTGAGACAGAGCTGAGCCCGTACTACTGCTGCCCCCCAGAGGGCTCTGTGGAGTACTGCCACCGCCTAGCATTGTTCCTGGGTCAGAAGGCCTATGCCGACTCAGAAGAACAACCTTTAAACTCTGCAATGACCTCTATGAAGCGGGAGTGCCTGGTGACATCTCCCTCCGTGGCCCACCCCCACTCACACGCAGCCCTGACCCTCAGCCCCTGCCTCTGCACCGCCGACCCCGCCTGCTTCTCCAGCTACTACGTCCACATCGCACACCCCGGAGCTCCGTCGACCACCCTCAGCTCGCGACCTCTGAACTTTGTCCCCTCGACAATGTGTCCCGGCAGGGTGTCTGGGTCCAAGCTGCTGGGTCCTCCGGTGTCCCATGCCTCGACACTGGCCCACCCTGCTTTCTGTGGCTCAGTGGGCTCGCCCTACTACAGCAAGGCCTGCCGTGTCAGCGGCTACACCTACAGAGCCATGCAGCCGGTCAACAGCAGGGGGTGCTCTTTCTCCACAGGCTGCTCCGGGTTTACACACGGCATCAAGACAGGTAAGAGGACGACATTGGGACTGTATGCCTACTGACTAGGCCCTATATGCTGATATAAATGTTTCAGCAAAGACCAGCCTTCGTTGTGTTTTTGCCGGTGACCAGCCTTTGTTGTGCTTTCGCCGGGGCCCAGCCTTCATTGTGTTTTTGCTGGGGACCAGCCTTTGCTGTGTTTTCGCTATTGATCAGCCTTCGTTGTGTTTTTGCTGGAGACCAGTAAATTAGCATATTTGGGGAGCGTGGTTGAATCAGGGTTTCCGTTAGTAAAATGTTGCGGTGGACAACGTGACCAGGAAGATTTTAATTTACCGGCCATTTGAGAAATGTACTGGACCATTATGTTACCCATTAGGGCGTCCACCCACGGTTCTCAGAATGAAAGAAATCAGATTTAGATTATGGTAATTCATCTTAACAGAACAATCTAGAAGAAAAAGAAACGCACACCTATTAAGGCGAGGTGCTGGCTAGCGGAGTAGAAAACTTGAAAATAAGGGAGAGCCGCACACTCTAGGAGCTCAGATGCAAAAATGTAATATCCAGCGTTTCGACAGCCAAGCTGTCTTCATCAGGGTATCATCACAAACACTGTGAGATGACTCGTTTATATAGTGTCAGAAGACACACAGGTGTCTGTAATCATGGCCAAATGTGGCCTAATATCATTGGTTAACCTCTCTAGGGTACCTACTCAACAGCCAGTGGAATCCCGTGGCGCGTTATTCAAATACCTTAGAAGTGTTATTACTTCAATTTCTCAAACATATGACTATTTTACACCATTTTAAAGACAAGACTCTCGTTAATCTAACCACACTGTCCAATTTCAAAAAGGCTTTACAACGAAAGCAAAACATTAGATTATGTCAGCAGAGTACCCAGCCAGAAATAATCAGACACCCATTTTTCAAGCTAGCATATAATGTCACATAAACCCAAACCACAGCTAAATGCAGCACTAACCTTTGATGATCTTCATCTGATGACAATCCTAGGACATTATGTTATACAATACATGCATGTTTTGTTCAATCAAGTTCATATTTATATCAAAAACCAGCTTTTTACATTAGCATGTGACGTTCAGAACTAGCATACCCACCGCAAACTTCTGGTGAATTTACTAAATTACTCACGATAAACGTTCACAAAAAACAACAATTATTTTAAGAATTATAGATACAGAACTCCTTTATGCAATCGCTATGTCCGATTTTAAAATAGCTTTTCGGCAAAAGCACATTTTGCAATATTCTGAGTAGATAGCCCAGCCATCACTGGCTAGCTATTTAGACACCCACCAAGTTTGGCCCTCACCAAACTCCGATTTACTATTAGAAAAATTTGATTACCTTTGCTGTTCTTCGTCAGAATGCACTCCCAGGACTTCTACTTCAATAACAAATGTTGCTTTGGTTCAAAATAATCCATAGTTATGTTCAAATATCCTCTGTTTTGTTCGTGCGTTCAAGACACTATCCGAAGGGTGACGAAGGGTGACGCGCCCGACGCGTTTCGTGACAAAAAAATTCTAAATATTCCATACTTCGAAGCATGTCAACCGCTGTTTAAAATCCATTTTTATGCGATTTTTCTCGTAAAAAAGCGATAATATTCCGACCGGGAAACCCTGTTTTAGTTCAAAGACGAAAAAATAAAAACATGGTGTCGCCTCGTGCATGCGCCTCAGTCTCATTGTTCTCTGATCGACCATTATCCAAATGCGCTACTGTTTTTCAGCCAGGCCCTGCAAAGACATCATTCACCAGTTTGCCGCCTTCTGAGAGCCTATGGGAGCCGTAGGAAGTGTCACGTTACAGCAGAGATCCTCAGTTTTCAATAAAGAGAGTGTAGAAGCCCAAGAAATGGTCAGACAGGCCACTTCCTGTAAGGAATCTTCTCAGGTTTTTGCCTGCCATATGAGTTCTGTTATACTCACAGACACCATTCAAACAGTTTTAGAAACTTTAGGGTGTTTTCTATCCAAAGCCAATAATTATATGCATATTCTAGTTTCTGGGCAGTAGTAATAACCAGATTAAATCGGTACGTTTTTTTATCCGGCCGTGCAAATACTGCCCCCTACCCTAGAGAGGTTAACTCTGAAATATAAAAATGGCATACAAAGAACATACAAAAGAACAAATGGATAGCATACGATCATAGATACATTTTAGACTACACAAGCTTACAAACAATTACAATGGCAAAGTCACAATAATCACAAGAATGGCTTCAGATCAAAGTCTACGTTGAGACCGAAGGGAGCAAGGGTCTTTAAAATAAAAGATCCAGGCAGCCTCTCGTTTTAACAATAAATTATCAAGGTCACCCCCTCTCCTAGGGAGGGTGACATGTTCGATGCCAATATAACGCAGAGACGAAATCGAATGGTTTGCTTCCATAAAGTGGGCCGCAACTGGGTAAGTCAAGTTTTGGCACCTAATGGTGCTACGATGCTCTGAGATACGTACTTTTAATTCACGCTTTGTTTTACCCACATAATTTTTACCACACGGACAAGTTATAAGATAAATAACTGCCTTAGTGGAGCACGTGATAACACCTATGATTGGGATCGATTTCCCTGTTTGTGGGTGTTTGAAGGATCTACATTTATAAGTGCCATTACATTGAGCACAGCCATTACACTTGTAATTTCCATCCAGTAGGGGCGCAAATAGACATTGTTCAGGAATATCTTGGGGTGGTAAATCAGAGTGTACCAATTGGTCTCTGAGATTTCTGCCCCGCGAGAATACGACCAAGGGAAGGTCCGAAAACACATTACCGAGACTATCATCGGATTTTAGAATGTGCCAATGTTTGAGAACGATTCCCTTAATTTGTTCAGAGCGCTTTGAATAGAGGGTAGTTAGAACGCAAGAATGCGTCTTTTTGCGAGACTGACCTTGAAAAAGGTCATGTCTCGTTTTGTTTTGAATTTTCTCAATGGCAATATTAATCTGATCATTTTTGTACCCCCTCTCCTTGAACTTTCTGTGCGTCTCAGCCATATTTCTGTCAAAGTCTGATTTGTTTTTTACAAATTCTTTTGATTCGACAGAATTGGCTGTAGGGCAAACTATTTTTCAAGGGAAGCGGGCGACAACTATCAGCCCTCAACAAACTGTTACGATCAGTAGGTTTCCTGTAAAGATCAGTGTATAGAACATTATCTTCACACAAGATCAGAAGATCAAGAAAACTGATTTGACGTGTATCAGATTGCATTAAAATGCAAATCAATTTATAACATTTTTGACATGCGTTTTTCTGGATTTTTTGTTGTTGTTATTCTGTCTCTCACTGTTCAAATAAACCTACCATTAAAATTATAGACCGATCATTTCTTTGTCAGTGGGCAAACGTACAAAATCAGCAGGGGATCAAATACTTTTTTCCCTCACTGTATATGAAATACAAATTGTATAGAGAGAAATTGTCGATGCGTCATAATTCCTATAATAACTACAACCTAAAACTTCTTAACTGGGAATATTGAATAACTGGGAAAATTGAACCACCAGCTTTCATATGTTCTCATGTTCTGAGCAAAGAACTTAAACGTTAGCTTTTTTACATGGCACATATTGCAATTTTACTTCTCCAACACTGTGCTTTTGCATTATTTAAACCAAATTGAACATGTTTCATTATTTATTTGAGGCTAAATTGATTTTAGTTATGTATTATGTTAAGTTAAAATTAAAGGGTTCATTGTTCATTCAGTATTGTTGTAATTGTCATTATTACAAATATATATAAAAATCGTCCGATTAATCAGCATCAGCTTTTTTTGGTCCACCAATAATCCGTATCAGCGTTGAAAAATCATAATCGGTCAACCTCTAATCAAGACACATAGAAAGGGAGGCAGACAGGCTGACAAGAGAGATGAATGCAATTGAAAGAGCCTGAATTTATAATATTTTCAAATGTTTTTATTTGTCGACTTCATGTATTTTGACATAGTTGTCAATGGAAGTTATACAGTTGAAGTCGGAAGTTTACATACACCTTAGCCAACTACATTTAAACTCAGTTTTTCACAATTACTGACATTTAATCCTAGTGAAAATGCCCTGTTTTAGGTCAGTTAGGATCACCACTTTATTTTAAGAATGTGAAATGTCAGAATAATAGTAGAGAGAATGTTTTATTTCAGCTTTTATTTCTTTCATCACATTCCCAGTGGGTCAGAAGTTTACATACACTCAATTAGTATTTGGTAGCATTGCCTTTAAATTGTTTAACTTGGGTCAAACGTTTAGGGTAGCCTTCCACAAGCTTCCCACAATAAGTTGGGTGAATGTTGTCCCATTCCTCCTGACAGAGCTGGTGTAACTGAGTCAGGTTTGTAGGCCTCCTTGCTCACACACACGCTTTTTCAGTTCTGCCCACAAAGTTTTTATGGGATTGAGGTCAGGGCTTTGTGATGGCCACTCCAATACCTTGACTTTGTTGTCCTTAAGCCATTTTGCCACAACTTTGGAAGTATGCTTGGGGTCATTGTCCATTTGGAAGACCCATTTGTGACCAAGCTTTAACTTCCTGACTGATGTCTTGAGATGTTGCTTCAATATATCCACATAATTTTGTTCCTCATGATGCCATCTATTTTGTGAAGTGCACCAGTCTCTCTTGCAGCAAAGCACCCGCACAACATGATGCTGCCACCCCCGTGCTTCACGGTTGGGATGGTGTCTTCGGCTTGCAAGCCTCCCCCTTTTTCCTCCAAACGTAACGATGGTCATTATGGCTGAACAGTTCTATTTTTGTTTCATGAGACCAGAGGACATTTCTCCAAAAAGTACAATCTTTGTCCCCATGTGCAGTTGCAAACCGTAATCTGGCTTTTTTTATGGCGGTTTTGGAGCAGTGGCTTCTTCCTTGCTGAGTGGCTTTTCAGGTTATGTCGATATAGGACATGTTTTACTGTGGATATAGATACTTTTGTATCGGTTTCCTCCAGCATCTTCACAAGGTCCTTTGCTGTTGTTCTGGGATTCATTTGCACTTTTCGCACCAAAGTACGTTCATCTCTAGGAGACAGAATGCGTCTCCTTCCTGAGCGGTATGACAGCTACGTGGTCCCATGGTGTTTCTACTTGCGTACTATTGTTTGTACAGATGAACGTGGTACCTTCAGGCGTTTGGAAATTGCTCCCAAGGATGAACCAGACTTGTGGAAGTCTACAATTTTTTTCTGAGGTCTTGGCTGATTTTTTTAACATTTTCCCATGATGTCAAGCAAAGAGGCACTGAGTTTGAAGGTAGGCCTTGAAATACATCCACAGGTACACCTCCAATTGACTCAAATGATGTCAATTAGCCTATCAGAAGTTTCCAAAGCCATGACATCATTTTCTGGAATTTTCTAAGCTGTTTAAAGGCACAGTCACCTTAATGTATGTAAACTTCTGACCCACTGGAATTATGATATAGTGAATTATAAGTGAAATAATCTGTCTGTAAACAATTGTTGGAAAGATTACTTGTGTCATGCACAAAGTAGATGTCTTAACCGACAAACTATAGTTTGTTAAGTGTATGTAAACTTCTGACTTCAACTGTAGGTCTACTGCTGCATTGGCATAAAGGCTATGTGTTCCATGCACTAATATCTTTAGCCGCCAATGGATCACGGTGTATAAATGCGTCCATATGTCAGAGGCTGGTGCTCTTACATTAGTTTACCATTTTAATTCAGATTTTTATGATTAACCATGTGACAGATTTAGAGTAAAGACAATGTTATTATTGAAATTAAACTGTTTCACGAAAATGCGCATGTGAAAGTCATAACTGGCAGATCGGTAGAAATTGTAGGATAAATTGTAAGGTTCTCCAAACTTGAAACTCTTGCGCCGCCTACGAAGTCTTTATAAAAATAATTGCCTCCACGTTTCCATGGTCGGATTTGCCTATAGGCTACTTTGAAGCAAGGTAAGACATGCCTCATAATATGAAGTAAAACATTTTTCTAGGTTTCAAACAATTAAGTAGGCCCATGTTTTCAAAATGCATACGGCCTCCAGCTCACATTGTAAAGTAGTGGTGACGCGCTGATAGCCTGTGGGATGGGAGGCGCGCTTCAATTAGGCTACCGGTTGAGAAAAAAAAATAGCAGGCATAGCTCTTTTTTGAAAGTGCACCAAAACTTTTTTTAACACGCCTTTGCATTTAGAATTGTTTCGCAATGAATGGGCTTATAAAATTACATGATTCAAGAGCTGCAGGAGAAATCACACTCAAAATAGGCTGTGTTTGCTGTGCGTGCGTGATAGTTGTGTTGAATAAATAAGATAGGCTACATGATGACTAATGAAAATACACGCACACCAATTTAATTCCACTATTATGCAAATTATCCCATAGATGGATAAGCATGACTGTCACGCCCTGACCATAGCGAGCCCTTTTATTTCTCTATTTTGGTTAGGTCAGGGTGTGATTTGGGTGGGCATTCTAGATTTTGTATTTCTATGTTCTATTCTATGTTTTCTATTTCTTTGTGTTTGGCCGAGTATGGTTCTTAATCAGAGGCAGCTGTCTATCATTGTCTCTGATTGGGAATCATACTTAGGCAGCCCTTTTTCCCACCTTCAGTTGTGGGATCTTGTTTTTGTATAGCTGTTAGAAGCCTGCAAGACTTTTCGTTCGTTGTGTTGTTTTTTTTTTTCTGGTTCACCTTAAATAAAATTATGATGAACCCAACTCACGCTGCGCCTTGGTCTACCCATAACGACGAACGTTACAATGACGGTCAAATGTATTTCCATTGACTGGTATTTCCATCAATTAATAAAAAGCATTATTTTGCAATGGGATTTTTTTTCTCCCGGTCATTTTGGCCAGCAACAGTTTTATTTTGTCAGCTTTTCATTTTGTTATCGGACAAAAGCCGGCATTTGCCGGCTAACAGAAAACCCTGGGTCTAATATATGTGTATTTGTGGCAACCGTCAGTGGAAGGGTGGTACCAGTTTAAGTGGTTGATGGTTATGTTGTCAAAAGTTGGCTGCCTCTTTTTAACACTGTTAGTTCTGCAAACTTTGTAAGAGCATGTGACATTAAAGAGCTGACATTAAGGTCACAGTAACTTAATGGACGTTAGTTGCCTGGAAGTTGCGGTGAATTTTGCATTATCTAATTGACAACCAGCTGTTAGTAAGTTATTGTAAAATTCACATTAACTTAATAGCCAGTAACTGCTAGTAACTCATAGGCAACGAACAGCCAGTAACTTCCTGGCAGCTTAACTGGCAACCAGATGTCAGTAAGTCAAAGTTAAATGCACAGTCATTTACTTGCAACTAGCTGCCAGTAGCTCACTGAACTTTTCTTATTAAAAGAAAGCTTATAACATTCGGTGACAACTACTAAGCATTATTTATGGTGAGCACACTTGGGACCCAGCCTCAAATGGTCTCAAAATCTTGGTTGGCAGCAAACTGATCTTCCTTCCACACAATCAGATCAGTGAGTGCGACAGAGATCAGCCACAGTAAGTTACTGTACATTTTACAATTACTTGCTGCAAAAACATGAACTTCCCGATGGCCAACTGCCATTAACCTCTTATGGCTAGGGGGCAGTATTTTCACGGCTGGATAAAAAACGTACCTGATTTAATCTGATTATTAGTCCTGCCCAGAAACTAGAATATGCATATAATTATTAGCTTTGGAGAGAAAACACTCCACAGTTTCTGAAACTGTTTGAATGGTGTCTGTGAGTATAACAGAACTCCTATGGCAGGCAAAAACCTGAGATGCTTCTGTTCAGGAAGTACCCTGTCAGACCTTTTATTTTCTTTGTTTGACATCTCTCCCAAAAACTAAGGATTTCTGCTGTTACGTGACACTTCCCACGTCTCCAATGGAGTCTCAGAGCCCGGGAAAAACAGGAATGACGTAATTCAAAGCCCTGGCTGAAACAAAGGAGAGCAAAAGCTAAGTGGTCACTCAGTGGACTAAGCCTTACGCTCGCGACCCGCCCCGCCCCCAGCTTTCGGTTTTTCCCTCAGTATACAGACAGGCAGATTCCCGGTCGGAATATTATCGCTTTTCTACGAGATAAATTGCATAAAAATTGGTTTTAAACAGCGGTTGACATGCTTCGAAGTACGGTAATGGAATATTTAGAAATTTTTTGTCACATTCTGCGTCATGCTCGTGGCCGAGATTTAGCGTTGGGATAGTGTCTAGAACGCACGAACAAAACGTCTTGATGGAACATAACGATGGATTATTTGGGACCAAACCTACATTTGTTATTGAAGTAGAAGTCCTGGGACTGCATTCTGACGAAGAACAAGCAAGGTAAGAACATTTTTCTTATAGGAAATGTGATTTTGGTGAAGGCTAAACTGGTTGGGTGTCTAAATAGCTAGCCCGTGATGGCTGGGCTATGTACTTAGATTATTGCAAAATGTGCTTCATCCGAAAAGCTATTTTAAAATCGGACATATCGAGTGCATAGAGGAGTTCTGTATCTATAATTCTTAAAATAATTGTTATGCTTTTTGTGAACGTTTATCGTGAGTAATTTAGTAAAATCACCGGAAGTGTTCGGTGGGAATGCTAGTTCTGAACGTCACATGCTAATGTAAAAAGCTGGTTTTTGATATAAATATGAACTTGATTGAACAGACATGCATGTATTGTATAACATAATGTCCTAGGTGTGTCATCTGATGAAGATCATAAAAGGTTAGTGCTGCATTTAGCTATGGTTTGGGTTTATGTGACATGATATGCTAGCTTGAAAAATGGGTGTCTGATTATTTCTGGCTGGGTACTCTGCTGACATAATCTAATGTTTTGCTTTCGCTGTAAAGCCTTTTTGAAATCGGACAGTGTGGTTAGATAAAGGAGAGTCTTGTCTTTAAATAGCTGTAAAATAGTCATATGTTTGAAAAATGGAAGTTTTCGGATTTTAGAGGATTTTGTATTTCGCGCCCCGCCCATCATTGGATATTGGAGCAGACGTTCCGCTAGCGGAACGTGTAGATGTAAGAGGTTTTAAGTTACTGGAAACTGCAACCTCTTAACCTGTTAGGGTATAGGGGGCAGTATTTTCACGGCTGGATAAAAAAAATTACCCGATTTAATCTGGTTACTAATCCTACCCAGTAACTAGAATATGCATATACTTATTATATATGGATAGAAAACACCCTAAAGTTTCTAAAACTGTTTGAATGGTGTCTGTGAGTATAACAGAACTCATTTGGCAGGCAAAACCCTGAGACAGATTCTGACAGGAAGTGGATACCTGATGTTTTGAATTGACTTTAAGCCTATGCCATTGAAAAACAAAGGGGCTGAGGAATGTTTTGGCACTTCCTATGGCTTCCACTAGATGTCCCCAGCCTTTACAAAGTGTTTTGAGTCTTATACTGTGAGATCTGACCGAATAAGAGACTTGGAACGGTGATGGCCGATTAGACCCCTGGCACGCGAGTTGATGGTGGGTACTCTCGTTCCGAAACGTTTTAAAAGAGATCCCAATCGTCCACCTTGAATTTTATTCATGTTCTGGTTAAAAAAGGCACTAATGATTTAAGCTATACAACGTTTGACATGTTTGAACGAACGTAAATATATTTTTTCCGTTCGTGAAGTGAAGTGAAGTCCGGCTGGCTTAGATCATGTGCTAACAACACAGAGCTTTTTGGACATAAATGATGAGCTTTTTTGAAAACTACATTCGTTATGGACCTGGGATTCTTTGGAAGTGACATCTGATGAAGAGAATCAAAGGTAATGGATTATTTACATAGTATTTTCGATTTTAGATCTCTCCAACATGGCGGTTAGTCTGTATCGCAATGCGTATTTTTCTGGGCGCAGTGCTCAGATTATTGCAAAGTGTGATTTCCCAGTAAGGTTAATTTTAAATCTGGCAAGTCGATTGCGTTCAAGAGATGTAAATCTGTAATTCTTTGAATGACAATATAATATTTTACCAATGTTTTCTAATATTAATTCATTATTTTGTTGTCATGACTTGACTGCCGGTATTGGAGGGAAACGATTTCCTGAACATCAACGCCATAGTAAAACGCTGTTTTTAGATATAAATATGAACTTGATAGAACTAAAAATGCATGCATTGTCTAACATAATGTCCTAGGAGTGTCATCTGATGGAGATTGTAAAAGGTTAGTGCATAATTTTAGCTGATTTTATGGTTTTGGTGACGCCTGTCTTTGAATCGACAATACATTACACACAGCTATTGTCAATGTACTCTCCTAACATAACCTAACTTTATGCTTTCCCCGTAAAACCTTTTTGAAATCGGACAACGTGGTTAGATTAAGGAGATGTTTATCTTTCAAAGGGTGTAAGTTAGTTGTATGTTTGAGAAATTTGAATTTTGACATTTATTTGGTTTCAAATTTGCCGCTCTTGAAATGCACCTGCTGTTGATAGGGTGCGCCACGGGTGGCACGCTAACGTCCCACATAGCCCCAAGAAGTTAACAGTGCAGCTCTTGATTGTCACAAGCGCTTACAAAGATTGTAGAACTGAGTGGACAAATTAAGTGCTCAACCTTAATCAACATGATGATAAAACCACTTAAACAGGTACAACACTTCCACAAACGGTTGGCTCAAATACTAAATATTTAAGATCATGCCCCTTAAATATGCGAATGAGCCCTCACCAGCACAATCACACCTTAATACAACTGTAAAAATACTGCATTTTTACTGCAACCCCGTAGCCGGGAAAATGTACAGAGTGTGCCATAAGCATATCTGAAGTATCCTATAAGTATAACTGTCATTACTTCTACATTGGAACCAGAGGGTTCTTCATGAGAGGGTTCAACATGGAACTGAAGAGGGTTCCCCTACAGCAGAGTACCCCAACTGTGTGTGGTTTTATTTGGTCCCCAAGATTTCTGAGAAAATCCTTTTAAATAAATGTCTATATTTTGAGTTTTCATTGTTGGATATGAAAGATTGTAAAAACACCAGGAAATCAGCTCCAAGGGATTTTACTTTAGGAAATCTGTTCCCAAGTATTCCCGCGCCTGATAGAAAGACACATGACTATATACAAATATAAGCAAGGTTTGAAATTATTATGTTTTAAGTCATATATCGGTTTGGACTGCTTGCAGTCTACAAATTATTTGTAATTATGTCTAGGCCCCCTGACCATCTGCTAAAGAAAAAATCGTCCTGCAGCTGAATCTAGTTGATGATCCCTGCCCTACAGGGACAAATCAAAGGGTTATACTGTGGCTCCCAAAATGGTACCGCATTGGGACAAATGACAGAACTCTGTAACCAGAGGGTTCTTCATGACAGGGTCTACAGTGCCTTCAGTATTCATACCCATCGACTTATTCCACATTTTGTTGTGTTACAGTTGAATTCAAAATTGATTAAATTTATATTTTTCTCACCCATCTACACAGAATGCCCCATAATGACAAAGTGAAAATTTGTTTTTAGAATTCTTTGCAAATTCATTGAAAAATGAAATACAGAAATACTGTATCTAATTTACATACAGTTGAAGTCAGAAGTTTACATGCACTTAGGTTGGAGTCAATAAAACTCGTTTTTCAACCACTCCACAAATGTCTTGTTAACAAACTATAGTTTTGGCAAGTCGGTTAGGACATCTACTTTGTGCATGACACAAGTTATTCTTCCAGCAATTGTTTACAGACAGATTATTTCACTTAAAATTCACTGTATCACAATTCCAGTGGGTCAGAAGTTCACATACACTAAGTTGACTGTGCCTTTAAACAGCTTGGAACATTCCAGAAAATGAGCTTCTCTTAGGCTAATTGACATCATTTTAGTCAATTGGAGGTGTACCTGTGGATGTATTTCAAGGCCTACCTTCAAACTCAGTGACTCTTTGCTTGACATCATGGGAAAATCAAAAGATATAACAGACTGACCCTAGCCCCCCGACACATAAACTACTGTAGCATAAATACTGGCTGAGACAGGAGGGGTCGGGAGACACTGTGGCCCCGTCCGACGATACCCCTGGACAGGGCCAAACAGGCAGGATATAACCCCACCCACTTTGCCAAAGCACAGTCCCCACACCACTAGAGGGATATCTTCAACCGCCAACTTACCATCCTGAGACAAGGCCGAGTATAGCCCACAAAGATCTCTACCACGGCACAACCCAAGGGGGGGCGCCAACCCAGACAGCAAGATCACGTCAGTGACTCAACCCACTCAAGTGACGCACCCCTCCTTAGGAACGGCATGGAAGAGCACCAGTAAGCCAGTGACCAAGTCTGCGTCTCTCACATGGATAGGCAGACCATTCCATAAAAATGGAGCTCTATAGGAGAAAGCCCTGCCTCCAGCTGTTTGCTTAGAAATTCTAGGGACAGTAAGGAGGCCTGCGTCTTGTGACCGTAGTGTACGTGTAGTTATGTACGGCCAGACCAAATCGGAAAGATGGGTAGGAGCAAGACCATGTAATGCTTTGTAGGTTAGCAGTAAATCCTTGAAATCAGCCCTTGCCTTTTGGTTCAAGTCAAGATTCTAGCAGCCGTGTTTAGCACTAACTGAAGTTTATTTAGTGCTTTATCCGGGTAGCCGGAAAGTACTGTAAAGCATTGCAGTAGTCTAACCTAGAAGTGACAAAAGCATGGATTAATTTTTCTGCATCATTTTTGAACAGAAAGTTTCTGATTTTTGCAGTGTGACGTAGATGGAAAAAGCTGTCCTTGAAACAGTCTTGATATGTTTGTCAAAAGAGAGATCAGGGTCCAGTGTAACGCAGAGGTCCTTCACAGTTTTATTTGAGACGACTGTACAACCATCAAGATTAATTGTCAGATTCAACAGAAGATCTCTTTGTTTCTTGGGACCTAGAACAAGCATCTCTGTTTTGTCTGAGTTTTAAAATAGAAAATTTGCCGCCATCCACTTCCTTATGTCTGAAACACAGGCTTCCAAGGACTTCAACTGTAAGTATTCACACCCCCTGAGTCTATACTTTATAGAAGCACCGTTGGCAGCAATTACAGCTGTGAGTCTTTTTGGGTAAGTCTCTAAGAGCTTTGCACACCTGGAATGTACAATATTTGCACATTATTCTTTTAAATATTCTTAAAGCTCTGTTAAGTTGGTTGTTGATCATTGCTAGACAGCCATTTTCAAGTCTTGCCATAGATTTTCAAGCCAATTTAAGTCAAAACTGTAACTATGCCACTCAGGAACATTCAATGTTGTCTTGCTAAGCAACTCCAGTGTAGATTTGGCCTTGTGTTTTAGGTTATTGTCCTGCTGAAAGGTGAATTTCTCTCAGTGTGTCACGACTTCCGCCGAAGTCGGTTCCTCTCCTTGTTCGGGCGGCACTCGGCGGTCGGCGTCGCCGGTCTTCTAGCCATCATCGATCCATTTTCCATTTGTTTTGTCTTGTCTTCTCACACACCTGGTCTCAATTTCCCTCATTTCATGTTGTGTATTTAACCCTCTGTTCCCCCCATGTCTTTGTGCGGAATTGTTTATTGTAAGTGCATGTGCACGTTTTCTCTGGTGTGCAACGGGTTTTCTACCCATTTGTTTGTGGTTCTGGTTACCGGTGGTTTTATGAATAAAACTGCTCCGTTGATTACCAAGTTTTGCTCTCCTGTACCTGACTTCCCTGCCGCCAAGGACGCACTCCCTTACACAGTGTCTGTTGGAAATCAATCTGAACCAGTTTCTCCTTTAGGATTTCGCCTGTGCTTAGCTCTATTCCGGTTATTTTTATCCTAAAAAAAACTGTAGTCCTTGCAGATGACAAGCATACCCATAACACGATGCACCCACCACTATAATGGAAAATATGAAGATTGGCACTCAGTGACGTGTTGGATTTGCCCCAAACATAACGCTTTGTATTCAGGACATGAAGTTAATTTCTTTGCCACATTTTTTGCAGTTTTACTTTAGTGCCTTTAACTCTGTAATTTAGTTTAGTATTGTGGAGTAACTACAATGTTGTTGATCCATCTTCAGTTTTCTCCTATCACAGCCATTAAACTCTGTAACTGTTTTAAAGTCACCATTGGCCTCATGGTGAAATCCATGAGCAGTTTTCTTCCTCTCCGCCAACTTAGTTCGGAAGGACGCCTGTATCTTTGTAGTGAATGGGTGTATTGATACACCATTCAAAGTGTAATTAATAACTTCACCATACTCAAATAGATATTCAGTGTCTGCTTGTTCTATTTTTACCCATCTACCAATAGATGCTCTTCTTTGTGAGGCATTGAAAAACCTCCCTGGTCTTTGTGGTTGAATCTGTGTTAGAAATTCACTGCTCAACTGAGTCCATGCAACTTATTATGTGACTTGTTAAGCACATTTTTACTCCAAAGTTATTTAGGCTTGCCATAACAAAGGGGTTGAATACTTATTGACTCCCTCTCTAACTTTAAGCATCAGTTGTCAGAGCCGATCACTGTACCTGTACACAGACAATCTGTAAATAGCACACCCAACTACCCCATCCCCATATTGTTATTTATCTTCTTGCTCTTTTGCACCCCAGTATCTCTACTTGAACTTCATCATCTGCACATCTATCACTCCAGTGTTAATGCTAAATTGTAATTATTTCACCTCTATGGCCTATTTATTGCTTTGCCTCCCTAACTCTTCTTCTGCATTTGCACCCACTGTACATGTAATTTTTCTATTGTGTTATTGACTGCACGTTTGTTTATTTGTAACTCTGTGTTGTTGTTTTTGTCGCACTGCTTTGCTTTATCTTGGCTAGGTCGCAGTTGTAAATGAGAACTTGTTCTCAACTGGCCTACCTGGTTAAATAAAGGTGAAATAAAAATAAAACAAATAACTTAAAAACATTTCAGTTTTTCATATTTTATTAATTTATAAAAATGTTTTTAAAAAAAATACTAAAAATCCACTTCACATTTTGGGGTAGTGTGTAGGCCAGTGACCCAAAATCTCAATTAAATACATTTTTAATTCAAGCTGTAACACAACAAAATGTGGAAAAAGTCAAGGGGTGTAAATAGGCCTACTTTCTGAAGGCACTGTATGTAGAATGTAAATGGGTTCCCCTACAGGGACAAAAAAAAAAACCCACAAGGGTTTCTTGTGAGAGGGTCCTAAAAATCAAAAGGCACTCAAAAGGGTTCCCCTACAGGGACAAATGATAGAATGTCTATTGGTTCCAATCATTTAACAATCTTTATCATACCCACAGATCCAGTGGTGAAGCAGGAAATTCAGGTTGCTGGCAACCGAGACGTTCAGTACAAAGTGAGGTTGACTCCCAAGTTATTAGAATTTTGCTGGTATGCAAAACCACACCCATCATTATCATATTTCCCAGCATGCTCTATTGCAGTTTGCTTTTCAGAATTGTTTGTTTCAGTATCTGTGGTGCATGTACATTGATTGATTCATTAATCAGTTGATTTATCTTATGCTACACAAAGATAAATAACATACAGTACCAGTCAAAAGTTTGGACACACCTACTCATTCAAGGGTTTTTCTTTATTTTTACTATTTTCTATTAAATAACACATGAAATCATATAGTAACCATATCAAAATATATTAAACATATCAAAATATATTTTAGATTTGAGAATCTTCAAATAGCCACCCTTTGCCTTGATGACAGCTTTGCACACTCTTGTCATTCTCTCAACCAGCTTCATGAGGTAGTCACCTGGAATGCATTTCAATTAACAGGTGTGCCTTTGTTAAAAGTTAATTTGTGGAATTTCTTTCCTTCTTAATGCGTTTGAGCCAATCAGTTGGGTTGTGACAAGGTAGGGGTGATATACAAAAGATAGCCCCATTTCGTAAAGGACCAAGTCCATATTATGGCAAGAACACCTCAAATAAGCAAAGAGAAACGACAGTCCATCATTACTTTAAGACATGAAGGTCAGTCAATGCGGAAAATTTCAAGAACTTTGAAAGTTTCTTCAAGTGTAGTCGCGAAAACCATCAAGCGCTATGATGAAACTGGCTCTCATGAGGACCACCACAGTAAAGGAAGACCCAGAATTACCTCCCAGCCTCAGAAATTGCAGCCCATATAAATGCTTCACAGAGTTCAAGTAACAGACACATCAACTGTTCGGAGGAGACTGCGTGAATCAGACCTTCAAGTTCGAATTGCTGCAAAGAATGGCACAACAACAACAAAAAAGGTCAGCCAAAGCAAAAAATGAATTTATATGAATGCTGCGAGTACGGAAATGATTTTCTCACTGGGTAATGAATATCCAACTACTCAGACCTTCATGGTTGAATTGCTGCAAAGAAACCACTACTAAAGGACAACAATAAGAATAAGAGACTTGCTTGGGCCAAGAAACATGAGCAATGAACATTAGACCGGTGGAAATTTGTCTTTTGGTCTGATAAGTCCAAATTTGAGATTGTTGGTTCCAACCGCCGTGTCTTTGTGAGAGACACGGCGGAGTAGGTGAACAGATGATCTCCGCATGTGTGGTTCCCACCATGAAGCATGGAGGAGGAGGTGTGATGGTGCTTTGCTGGTGACACTGTCAGTGATTTATTTAGAATTCAAGGCACACTTAATCAGCATTCACCATCCCATCTAGTTTGCACTTAGTGGGAACCATTTGTTTTTCAACAGGACAATGATCCAGCCCACCTCCAGGCTGTGTAAGTGCTATTTGACCAAGAAGGCAAGTGATGCATCAGATGATGACCTTGCCTCCACAATCAACCCAATTGAGATGGTTTGGGATGAGTTAATTTTACCTTTACTTAACTAGGCAAGTCAGTTAAGAACAAATTCTCATTTTCAATGACGGCCTAGGAACAGTGGGTTAACTGCCTTGTTCAGGGACAGAATGACAGATTTGTACCTTGTCAGCTCAGGGATTTGAACTTGCAACCTTTCAGTTACTAGTCCAATGCTCTAACCACTAGGCTACACTGCCACCCCAGTTGGACCGCAGAGTGAAGGAAAAGCAGCCAGCAAGTGCTCAGCATATATGGGAACTCCTTCAAGACTGTTGGAAAAGCATTCCAGGTGAATCTGGTTGAGAGAATGCCAAGAGTACAAAGCTGTAATCAAGGCAAAGGGTGGCTATTTTGAAGAATCTAAAATCTAAAATATATTTTGATTTGTTTAAAACTTTTTTGGTTACTTCATGATTCCATATATGTTATTTCATAGTTTTGATGTCTTCACTTTATTCTACAATGTAGAAAATAAAGAAAAACCCTTAAATAAGTAGGTGTGTCCAAAATTTCGACTGGTACTGTACTTATTTCTCAACTAGTCCAATCTGTTAGTTGGACTTATTGCACTTGTTCCTGAAATGGTTTTTCCAGTTTAGATGGTTTAGGTAGGATTCCAAAAGGAGTTAAACCTCACTTTTCAGTCCCGCATAATGTGACTTGATGCTGGTTTTGCTTTAGCTTTTGCTGGTCACCAGCGAAAACACAATGAAGGCTGGTCACCAGTGAAAACACAACGAAGGCTGATCCGCCAGAATAACCAGCTAGACCATGCTGGTCGGCCAGCAGAACCAGTTAGACCATGCTGGTCGGACCAGCTTCAAATTTATGCTGGTCTATGCTGTTTCTTTTCAGCAGGGCTTCTCTTCCTCCCTTTCTCTCTCTCTTTCTCTTTTTCTTTCCAGAGGGTTACTCCTCCCCCAAAGGCGACCACAACCCCTCCCTCCTGGTCTCCCCCTCCCTCCCCCTCTCGGGCTGCCCCCTCCACACCACCCCCTCCTCCACCCAGGCCAAGCCCCATCTCCTCACCCACCTGTCTGACCGCAGAGTGCCCCATGCTAGACTGAAGCTGGCCAGGGAGTGCCCTGAGAGCACCAAGCCACCTAACGGTTATCTGTCCATGGGGAGAACCAGGCTGTCGCAGAAACAGCCAGCCCCGACACCCTGCCTATCCCCCGCCAAGCAGAAGAGGGTCAGCCACCGACGGGCCACCAATGGGTGGCTGCCTGTAGGATTGCCCACGGAGAAAGAAGTGTTCATTGCGGTGGGTTGGATCAAGAGTTTGTGTGTCTATGTGTTGAGATACTGAGAATGTTCTTCCCTCATACTACCATGGCAACCTGACCATTCCATAGCTTTCAATTGGCTTATTGTTGTTAACCCTATCAGTCCAAGAGACCCCAGCAAAAATCAGCATTTCATTTATCTAACTTTCATTTGTCTGCATGTCCAGCCCTTATATTTAGCCTCACAATGAAGTGTTTTGCCATTTTATTTTCAAGACAACCAGGGCTATAAGTAGAACACAAAACAATTTTGACAGCTGTATTCATGAGTTTTATTGACATATGTCACAACAACAGAAAAGGCAAAAAGCAAAAAATGAATTTATATGAATGCTGTGAGTACATAAATGATTTGCTCACTGGGTAATGAATATCCTACTACTCAGTGACAGCTGTGTGGAGTTTGGCGTTTGTGACAGCAGCTATGTGAGCTTAGTACAGTATTATAGACACCATGTCCTGGGATTTCCTATCTTCAATGTTGAAAAACCACTTACCTTCTAACGACTAATGTGTAGCTTGTGAGCAAAACTTGTTACGTATGCGTGTTCGTGAGAGTCTCAGCTTTTCATAGATACAGTGTATTTGGGAAATATTCAGACGCCTTCTCTTTTTCCACATTTTGTTACGTTACAGCCTTATTCTAAAATGGATTAAATAAATAAAGAATCCTAATCAATCTACACACAATAGCCCATAATGTATTAAACATTGATTCAATTTATTGGACATGATTTGGAAAGGCACACACCTGTCTATATAAGGTCCCACTGTTGACAGTGCATGTCAGAGCAAAAACCAAGTCATGAGGTCGAAGGAATTGTCCATAGAGCTCCGAGACAGGATTGTGTCGAGGCACAGATCTGGGAAGGGTACCAAAAAATGTCTACAGCATTGAAGGTCCCCAAGAACACAGTGGCCTCCATCATTCTTAAATGGAAGACATTTGGAACCACCAAGACTCTTCCTAGAGCTGGCCGCCCGGCCCAACTGAGCAATCGGGGGAGAAGGGCCTTGGTCAGGGATGTGAAACCGATGGTAACTGTGACAGCGCTCTAGAGTTCCTTCGTGGAGATGGGAGAACCTTCCAGAAGGACAACCATCTCCACAGCACTCCACCAACCAGGCCTTTATTGTAGAGTGGCCAGATGGAAGCCACTCCTCAGTAAAAGGCACATGACAGCCCACTCGGAGTTTGCCAAGAGGCACCTAAAGGACTCTCAGACCATGAGAAACAAGATTCTTTGGTCTGATGAAACCAATATTGAACTTTTTGGCCTGAATGCCAAGCGTCGTGTCCGGAGGAAACCTGGCACCATTCCTATGGTGAAGCATGGTGATGGCAGCATGATTTACAGCGGCAGGGACTGGGAGACTAGTCAGGATCGAGGGAAAGATCAAGGGAGAAAAGTACAGAGAGATCCTTGATGAAAACCTGCTCCAGAATGCTCAGCACCTCAGACTGGGGCGAAGGTTCACTTTCCAACAGGACAACAACCCTAAGCACACAGCCAAGACAATGCAGGAGTGGCTTCGTCTCTGAGTGTCCTTTAGTGGCCCAGCCAGAGCCCGGACTTGAACCCGATCTAACATCTCTGGAGAGACCTGAAAATAGCTCTGCAGCGACGCTCCCATCCAACCTGACAGCGCTTGAGAGGATCTGCTGAGAAGAATGGGAGAAACTCCACAAATACAGGTGTGCCAAGCTTGTAGCATCATACCCAAGAAGACTCGAGGCTGTAGTCGCTGCCAAAGGTCCATATGACATTGAGAAATAGTGCATTGTGGGTAGTTTAGAAGATATCCAGAAATAAGTTAATAAATAAGTAATAACCCAAAAACATAACAATGTTTGTAGTTTTAGGTAACCAGATCGTGACTACAACTAAGTTACTAAGTCTTTGACCACACTAAGTTGTTACTTCCTAGCTAATTTTGCCCCAACATG
Source organism: Salmo trutta (assembly GCF_901001165.1). Taxonomy (NCBI): domain Eukaryota; kingdom Metazoa; phylum Chordata; class Actinopteri; order Salmoniformes; family Salmonidae; genus Salmo; species Salmo trutta. The sequence continues at coordinate 5,719,953 of NC_042991.1, forward strand.
GGACACCCCCAAACTCCAGACACTCGCTAGCGGTTAGAGGATTACATCACCTCGAGCTCAACATTTAAATGGACTCGAAAATAACAGTACATTTTGCGATTAAAGACACCCTTCTTACTAGCTGACCATCGATTTTCATTGCAATTTATGTAAGTTAAGTTAGGTTTTGAGAGTTTTCAAAAAAGTTTTATATATATATATATATACACTGCTCAAAAAAATAAAGGGAACACTAAAATAGCACAACCTAGATCTGAATGAATGAAATAATCTTATTAAATACTTTTTTCTTTACATAGTTGAATGTGCTGACAACAAAATCACACAAAAATAATCAATGGAAATCCAATTTATCAACCCATGGAGGTCTGGATTTGGAGTCACACTCAAAATTAAAGTGGAAAACCACACTACAGGCTGATCCAACTTTGATGTAATGTCCTTAAAACAAGTCAAAATGAGGCTCAGTAGTGTGGCCTCCACGTGCCTGTATGACCTCCCTACAACGCCTGGGCATGCTCCTGATGAGGTGGCGGATGGTCTCCTGAGGGATCTCCTCCCAGACCTGGACTAAAGCATCCGCCAACTCCTGGACAGTCTGTGGTGCAACGTGGCGTTGGTGGATGGAGCGAGACATGATGTCCCAGATGTGCTCAATTGGATTCAGGTCTGGGGAACGGGCGGGCCAGTCCATAGCATCAATGCCTTCCTCTTGCTGACACACTCCAGCCACATGAGGTCTAGCATTGTCTTGCATTGTCTTGCATTTGGAGGAACCCATGGCCAACCGCACCAGCATATGGTCTCACAAGGGGTCTGAGGTTCTCATCTCAGTACCTAATGGCAGTCAGGCTACCTCTGGCGAGCACATGGAGGGCTGTGCGGCCCCCCAAAGAAATGTCACCCCACACCATGACTGACCCACCGCCAAACCAGTCATGCTGGAGGATGTTGCAGGCAGCAGAACGTTCTCCACGGCGTCTCCAGACTCTGTCACGTCTGTCACATGTGCTCAGTGTGAACCTGCTTTCATCTGTGAAGAGCACAGGGCACCAGTGGCGAATTTGCCAATCTTGGTGTTCTCTGGCAAATGCCAAACGTCCTGCACGGTGTTGGGCTGTAAGCACAACCCCCACCTGTGGACGTCGGGCCCTCATACCACCCTCATGGAGTCTGTTTCTGACCGTTTGAGCAGACACATGCACATTTGTGGCCTGCTGGAGGTCATTTTGCAGGGCTCTGGCAGTGCTCCTCCTGCTCCTCCTTGCACAAAGGCGGAGGTAGCGGTCCTGCTGCTGGGTTGTTGCCCTCCTACGGCCTCCTCCACGTCTCCTGATGTACTGGCCTGTCTCCTGGTAGCGCCTCCATGCTCTGGACATTACGCTGACAGACACAGCAAACCTTCTTGCCACAGCTCGCATTGATGTGCCATCCTGGATGAGCTGCACTACCTGAGCCACTTGTGTGGGTTGTAGACTCCGTCTCATGCTACCACTAGAGTGAAAGCACCGCCAGCATTCAAAAGTGACCAAAACATCAGCCAGGAAGCATAGGAACTGAGAAGTGGTCTGTGGTCCCCACCTGCAGAACCACTCCTTTATTGGGGGTGTCTTGCTAATTGCCTATAATTTCCACCTGTTGTCTATTCCATTTGCACAACAGCATGTGAAATTTATTGTCAATCAGTGTTGCTTCCTAAGTGGACAGTTTGATTTCACAGAAGTGTGATTGACTTGGAGTTACATTGTGTTGTTTAAGTGTTCCCTTTTATTTTTTTGAGCAGTATATATATATATATATATATATATATACACACACATTTTGTAGGACACGCTGTATATTGTAAAATTAGACTCCGTGACAGACCACACATAATTTGATATCCAACTTTTTACCTCTGAAATATAGCTAACGAATTTCAGGCAAGTGATTTTTTTTGGGGGCCACGGAAGGCTAAACAACTAGTCAACTATCTAGTAAACACTTCGGATACGAGATTAGTGTCTCTTTTTTGAACAAAATTAAATGGATAGATCTTGTAATTGAACAAAATAGTAAGGTGGCCAGTAACTGGGGACCGTATTCCGATAATACAGGACATATCTTTTTGCTAAACCGCTTATCAAAAAGCTGATAGTAGTAGTAGTATTTCCACTGAAATGTTAAACATGCCAATTGCTAACCCGTTAGGTAACATTTTTAGGAAGCCAATAATCACAAAACATTGATGGCTTGATCACAAGATAACACTGTTGAAGGTAATATATTTCTTAAATGCTGTTGAGTATGCCGATAATACGGGGTGCTACGTTACCCTTTAATGAGAATGTGTTCCAAGTCCACTTCTCTGATAGAAAACTGCTGACGTAGCCAGTGACTGGAGAATAAAGATAAGTGTGTCGTGTTTTGACGGTGTTTGTGGTACGTGTGTGTGTGTCTCAGGGGGAGGATGAGACAGCTTTGCGGCAGTGTTATGAAGGAGTACAGAGAGACAGCGAAGTGGTACGTGTCAGAGACACAGTGCTGCTGCGCTCCGGTCCCCGGAAGAAGTCCCTGCCTTACGTCGCCAAGATATCGGCGCTCTGGGAGGACCCCAAATCTGGTGAGAGAGAAATAGCAGGATGTCCTAACCTGTTGTTGGGGTATAATAGTTGGCTGTGTGTGTGTCCCAGCTAGGGTTGCACATTTTGGGGAATATTCAGAGGTGGAAACTTTCCGTGGTAATTAACGGGAATACATGGGAATTAACGTACATATATGGGAATTAACGGAAATATATGCAAAAAGAATATTAATACCATTTAAATGTAGATGTTGTTTGCATTAGATATATTTACCATATCATATGGAGACAGAAACCTTTTACCTCATCATAAGTAGACATAATTGCAAATGATTAAATCCTTCCAATTAAGTTACGAATTGAACTTTAATTAAATGAGTTGACTCTTCACATGGGATGATTTCACTGAACAACAAAAAAAAGGGAATATTGAATGATCTCCAATGATCCATCGCATCTCCCAAAAACGTTTTCAACATACATCTGTAAAATGATAGTCTAGAAACTAAAGCTTTGGTTGTCTTCCTCTCAGGCTTCCATGTCTTCTCCCTGGACCTCCTCAATGTCCACCTCTTGAACATCAGACTCTGAGGCCTCATCTTCACTGTCACTTTCCAACCTTGTTGAGGATGGCTTGTTGTCAGGCCCAAAAAGCCTCAAATTTGCCCAGCTGGCCATTTTTCAACCCTTGTATTGGTCAGCCTGTTGCGTGCTTTGGTGTGTGTGTTCCCAAACAAGGACCAGTTGCACTCTGAGGCGGCTGATGTTGGTGGGATTTGGAGGATGAAGGAGGCAACAAAGTCCCTTCCACTAGGTGTCTGATGAGATATGTTGGCACGACTGCCATATTACATCTCCATCCCAAAGCGCTTGCTTGGAAGTGTACTTCGCTAGACTGCCAAGAACCTTGCCCTCATCCAGGCCAAGGTGACGAGACACGGTAGTGTTGACACCATAGGCCTTGTTGATCTCTGCACCAGACAGGATGCTCTTGCCAGCATACTTGGGGTCCAACATGTACGCTGCGGTGTGTACGGGCTTCAGGCAGAAGTCTTCACGCTTTTTGATGTATTTCAGAACTGCAGTTTCCTCTGCTTGGAGCAACAGTGAAGTGGGCAGGGAAGTACGGATTTCTTCTCTTACATCTGCAAGCAGAGTCAGAACATCAGACAGGATGGCATGGTCTCCTTCAATCTGTGCTATGGCTACTGCTATAGGTTTCAGCCTGTTTACCACTCTCTCCCAAAATACATCATCCAGGAGGATCCTCTTGATGGGGCTGTCCATATCAGCAGACTGTGATATGGCCATTTCTTGGAGAGACTCCTTCCCCTCCAGGAGACTGTCAAACATGATGACAACACCACTCCAATTGGTGTTGCTGGGCAGCTTCAATGTGGTGCTCTTATTCTTCTCACTTTGCTTGGTGAGGTAGATTGCTGCTATAACTTGATAATCCTTCACATATCTAACCATTTCCTTGGCTCTCTTGTAGAGTGTGTCCATTGTTTTCAGTGCCATGATGTCCTTGAGGAGCAGATTTAATGCATGAGCAGCATAGCCAATGGGTGTGATGTGAGGGTAGGACTCCTCCACTTTAGACCAAGCATCCTTCATGTTCGCAGCATTGTCTGTCACCAGTGCAAATACTTTCTGTGGTCCAAGGTCATTTATGACTGCCTTCAGCTCATCTACAATGTAGAGACCGGTGTGTCTGTTGTCCCTTGTGTCTGTGCTCTTGTAGAATACTGGTTGAGGGGTGGAGATTATGTAGTTAATTATTCCTTGCCCATGAACATTTGACCACCCATCAGAGATGATTGCAATACAGTCTGCTTTCTCTATGATTTACTTGACCTTCACTTGAACTCTGTTGAACTCTGCATCCAGCAAATGAGTATATAAATCATGTCTGGTTGGAGGGATGTATGCTGGGCGAAGAACATTCAGAAATCTCTTCCAATACACATTGCCTGTGAGCATCAGAGGTAAACCAGCTGCATACACAGCTCGAGCAAGACATTCATCGGCATTTCTCAATTGGTCAGATGATTCTGCATCTTTGTTGCATTCTTCACATATGATTTGGCACAGTATTTGCAAATGTACACAGCTTTTCCTTCTATATTAGCTGCAGTGAAATGTGTCCACACGTCAGATAGTGTCCGTGACATTTTCCTGTTAAGATTAGAAAAAAATGAGTAAAAAAAAACCCAAATACAATTCCATGTACAGATAAATAGCTAAGCAGTTAGATTAAACAACTCCTTTGTAAGATACATGTTTTAAAATGGAAACAGGTGAATTAACACTCCTCACTCAGTTAGTAGGCTCACATGGTAGCAAAAACTATCTAGCAGAAATTGTTAACAAGTTAGAAATTATTTAAACACACTTTGCTGTAGGCTACTATTTACTAGTTAACAAAAAATCATGTATGTCACATAAAATATATTCACCCCACCCAGTATTGTAATCAAAACTTACCAGAAAGCATGTAGTCCTTGACTCAGACAGTGTAGTAGTGTGGGCTCAATAGCATCTCATTAGTGTGCAAGATCTTGAGAATCAGCTGTACATGTCATGGAAGAGTGCACTGCACATGTGATGGAAGAATGCACTGTGCATGCAGAGGGTTGCAATTCCATTGAATTGGGGATAGTTTAGCCAAAATATACCACAAGAACTAGAATTGCCTTATGTGTATCCCACAAAAAAGGTTCACTGTTATAAGCAAACTTTTTTTGATGAATTTAAGCAAAATTCTCAGGTGTAACTTTCCATGGAAAAATTCCCGGAAAGTTTCCAACCCTTTTCAACCCTAGTCCCAGCTAGCACAACATTCTGAGAACCATATGTTTCTTAGAGGTTGGTGAGAGCGTGGTTGTCCTATGTTTATTTTCCATATTACCTTCCTGCAACTTTCTGGGAATGGTGCAGGATAGTTGCTTGGCTTTGGAACATTCTCAGCACATTTAAGGAACTTAGCCCCCCCCAAAAAAGTATGTATTGGTATTTCATTACTTTAACAGAACGTTTCCTAAAAGTACAAACATGGTTACATTTCATTTCAATTTTGGTAATGTTCTACGAACGTTCTCCAACTGGTTTGACATTGGGAATGTTCTCAAATAGTTCAGTTAAAACGTTAAGAAACAATGTTCTTTTGTGGGAATTTCAGTTCTTCAGCATAACGTTTCCTACAGGTTTCCTCATGGTTGTATTTAAGGTCATGTTCTCAAAATTAAGAAAACTGTCCATTAAAAACAACAAGAAAACTTTAGTTACGTTGTGAGTATGTTCTAAGAATGTTATTTAAAAACATACATTCCGTTCTCAGTATCAACAAAACTCTCTATCCTATCTTGTTAAGTGTGTTCAGGTGTGTTGGTCGTGCCCACTAATTTACCACACCTGATCTTAATGAGTGCTTGTTTCCTTTGACGTTGGGTCTGTTTGAATAGACTATAATGAACAGCTTTGTAGGAGTTCAAAAAACATGGCATGTTAGTTCCATCCTGGTGGCGCAGTGGACTAATTCTATGGATAGAGAACAGAAGATTGTAGGTTCAAATCTCACTGATGCATTGACACAATAAAACATGTGTTTGCATAATGAATGTCTAAGGAAATTATTTTCCATGTGTCCTATCTGCTTGGTATTCAAAATGTTTACCCAAAATAAGCTATCAGTGTTATTGAAAGTCTTGTTGAAACATTCAGTGAAAGTTTTACCGAAGTCGTTCAAAAACCTCCAAATAACCTATAATAAAACCTCCCAGGAAAACTTTCAGGGAACCAGAGTAAAAGTTTCTGGGAACCTCCCTGCAACCTAAAAATAAATATTCCCAGAACAGGTGAAGTGTTCTATTCTGTTCTTAGAATGTTCAAAAAAAACGTTCCGTTTTACCAGTCAGGAAATGTATGAATTTGTTCCCACAACCAATGGGAAACCAAAAACATACGTTCCCACAACTTCCAAAGAACCAAATGTGCTAGCTGGGGTGTGTGTGTGTGGTTGTTGTAGGCTGTGAATGGTTGTTTGTTTCTGCTGGCTGTGGTGTTATTCCAGGACCATTGTTTGTCTGAAATGCTGCTTATGTCTGGCTGGTGAGAGACTGGTTGTATTTTTTGTGTGTGTGCTGTTGGTTGGCAAAGCTGTACCTTTGTTCCTCTGTGTGTGTGTGTGTGTGTGTGTGTGTGTGTGTGTGTGTGTGTGTGTGTGTGTGTGTGTGTGTGTGTGTGTGTGTGTGTTTGCCCGCCTGTGTGTGTTGACCGTGTGTGTGTGTGTCTCCCCTCCTCAGGAGAGCTGATGATGAGCCTGTTCTGGTACTATCGACCTGAACACACACAGGGAGGCCAAGACTCCAGTATGCACTGTGAGGTGAGGACAGCTCTCTGACTCCACAATAGGACAACTCAACTATGGCTCAATCTCAGTAGTCTAAATAGGCCTCTCCTCATCTCTTGAAGAGAGGAAGCCTGAAGTGGCTTCCTCTCTTCAATCTCCTTACCTTTGATTGTGTGGCGATTGATAATTGTATGTCTGTTTCTCACCATTCAGAAAGAGATTTTTGCCTCTCGGCATCAAGACGAGAACAGTGTGGCCTGCATCGAAGACAGATGCTATGTTCTCCCACTAGCACAATACTGTAGGTAAGAAACCACACACACACACACACACACACACACACACACACACACACACACACACACACACACACACACACACAGACACACACACTGAGAAAGACCATGTATCCATAATTAACACTGTAGGTGAAATTAGGCATTCTTTAGTGAGTAATATTACACATCACTGACACTAGAAGTGCTCTAAGGGAGAGACACCTCACTGTAGCATGGTCAATTGACTTGAGGTATAAAGTAAAGAAAGAAAGAGAAGAAAATGTGCATTCAAAACTCACTTTAATTTTCCATATATAGATTTTGTGCCTTGGTGAAGCGGCGTGAAGAGGGGGCGCCCCCTGGCACTGCCAGAGTGGTCCCCTGCCCCTCGGACTTCAACCCCCCCGACCACCGCCAGGTTCCTGCCAACATCAACCCTGAACTAGTGTACCTCTGCCGCCATGTCTACGACTTCCGCTACGGACGCATCCTCAAGAACCTGCAGTAGGGGGCAGCAGAGGACACGCAAACACACCCACACACACCCCTAGTGGAGCAAACACACTCCTACACATGGGGCTGAAGGATGAGAGGGGGAACCCCTGAAGTGTTTTGGGGGGGACCCCTGATTGACCCTTGACCCCTGATAGGCACTCGGGTCAGCTGGAGTGAGGCTGAAGGATCAAGTATCGGAGGGGGACCACTGATATCTGAGTGGGTACCTTAGCCCCCTTTACAACTGTAGCTAGGGAGCTGAAGTTTTGGCTCCCTCAACTGGAACTATACCGGCTTGGAGAAGGGAGAGGTGGATTCTTTCACAGAGATCTGTTCCTCCACATCACTTAAATAGTTAATGGTCCTGGTTACCATGTGCATCAACAGCCGTGTTGGTGACCTAACAAGAAGAGGAGCTGTGCTACCAGAGTGATACTGGGCTTATCATGTCATTGTTTTGATGTTAGAGCCTGACGTAATGACAATGTTCTTCTTCTTCATTTGTGTTTGTCTCTGAGGCAGCTGTGATCGAGAGGGCACACACACTGAGATGTTATATCCCTGCCGTGTGTCAGAGAGTGACGTAGTGGGTGTGTGTGTGTTCAGTCTGGGCTGCAGTGAAACCACAGGTGCAGGTTCACAAAGGATCGCAGTGTTTCCCCTATATTTCCCCTACGGTAAATCGTGGCCGCCAAAAAAGTATATAAAGTACCAGTCAAAAGTTTGGACACACCTACTCATTCAAGGGTTTTTCTTTATTTGTACTATTTTCTACATTGTAGAATAATACTGAAGGCATCAAAACTATAAAATAACACATGGAATCATGTAGTAACCAAAAAAGTGTAAAACAAATCAAAATATATTTTATATTTTAGATTCTTCAAAGTAGCCACCCTTTGCCTTGATGACAGCTTTGCACACTCTTGTCATTCTCTCAACCAGCTTCAGGAGGTAGTCACCTGGAATGCATTTCAATTAACAGGTGTGCCTTGTTAAAAGTTAATTTGTGGAATGTCTTTCCTTCTTAATGCGTTTGAGCCAATCAGTTGTGTTGTGACAAGGTACAGAAGATAGCCCTATTTGGTAAAAGACCAAGTCAATATTATGGCAAGAACAGCTCAAATAAGCAAAGAGAAATGACAGTCTGTCATTACTTTAAGACATGAAGGTCAGTCAATACGGAAAATTTCAAGAACTTTGAAAGTTTCTTCAAGTGTAGTCGCAAAAACCATCAAGCGCTATGATGAAACTGGCTCTCACGAGGACCGCCACAGGAAAGGAAGACCCAGAGTTAAAACTCTGCTGCAGAGGATGAGTACATTAGTTACCAGCCTCAGAAATTGCAGCCCAAATATATACTTCACAGAGTTAAAGTAACAGACACATTTCAACATCAGCTGTTCAGAGGAGACTGCGTTGAATCAGGCCTTCATGGTCGAAATGCTGCAAAGAAACCACTAATCAAGGACGCAGAGTAGGTGAACAGATGATCTCCGCATGTGTGGTGCCCTCCTCCCAAGCACAAAATGTGGAAAAGGGGAAGGGGCCTGAATACTTTCCGAATGCACTGTATTAGGGATGCACCGTTATTTTTTCCAAATTCTGATATCCAATATTTTCCTTGCCAAAACAACGATACCGATATTTAACATTTTAGCGTCCTTTTAAGTATTCTGGTACAGTTAAATAGTTGAAACACACACACACACATTTTTTTGTTGGCATTTACGTACAGTGTCTTGCAAAAGTATTCATCCCCCTAGGCGTTTTTCCTATTTTGTTGCATTACAACCTGTAATTTAAATTGATTTTTATTTGGATTTCATGTAATGGATATACATAAAATAGTCCAAATTGGTGAAATGAAATTTAAAAAATAACTTGTTTCAAAAAATGTAAAAGAATTTAAAACGGAAAAGTGGTGTGTGCATATGTATTCACCCCCTTTGATATGAAGCCCCTAAATAAGATCTGGTGCAACCAATTACCTTCAGAAGTCACATAATTAGTTAGATTGCACACAGGTGAACTTTATTTAAGTGTCACATGATCTGTCACATGATCTCAGTATATATACACCTGTTCTGAAAGGCCCCAGAGTCTACAACACCACTAAGCAAGCGGCACCATGAAGACCAAGGAGCTCTCCAAACAGGTCAGGGACAAAGTTGTGGAGACGTACAGACCAGGTTTGGGTTATTAAAAAAAATGAAACTTTGAACATCCCACGGAGCACCATTTAAATCCCTTATTAAAAAATGGAAAGAATATGGCACCACAACAAACCTGCCAAGAGAGGGCCGCCCACCAAAACTCACAGACCAGGCAAGAAGGGCATTAATCAGAGAGGCGACAAAGAGACCAAAGATAACCCTGAAGGAGCTGCAAAGCTCCACAGCGGAGATTGGAGTATCTGTCCATAGGACCACTTTAAGCCGTACTCTCCACAGAGCTGGGCTTTACGGAAGAGTGGCCAGAAAAAAAGCCATTGCTTAAAGAAAAAAATAAGCAAGCACATTTGGTGTTCGCCAAAAGGCGTGTGGGAGACTCCCCAAACATATGGAAGAAGGTACTCTGGTGAGATGAGATTAAAATGAAGCTTTTTGGCCATAAAGGAAAAAGTCTGGCGCAAACCCAACACCTCTCATCACCCCGAGAACACCAACCCCACAGCATGGTGGTAGCAGCATCATGCTGTGGGGATGTTTTTAATCGGCAGGGACTGGGAAACTGGTCAGAATTGCAGGAATGATGGATGGTGCTAAATACAGGGAAATTCTTGAGGGAAACCTGATTCAGTCTTCAAGAGATTTGAGACTGGGACAGAGGTTCACCTTCCAGTAGGACAATGACCTTAAGCATACTGCTAAACCAACACTTGAGTGGTTTAAGGGAAAATATTTAAATGTCTTGGAATGGCCTAGTCAAAGCCCAGACCTCAATCCAATTGAGAATCTGTGGTATGACAAAGATTGCTGTACACCAGCAGGAACCCATCCAACTTGAAGGAGCTGGAGCAGATTTGCCTTGAAGAATGTGCAAAAATCCCAGTGGCTAGATGTGCCAAGGTTCGAGAGACATACCCTAAGAGACTTGCAGTTGTAATTTCTGCAAAATGTGTCTCTACAAAGTATTGACTTTGGGGGGGTGAATAGTTATGCACACTCAAGTTTTCCTTTTTTGTCTTATTTGTTGTTTGTTTCACAATAAAACAAAAATATTTTGCATCTTCAAAGTGGTAGGCATGTTGTCCATTTTAATTCCAGGTTGTAAGAAAACAAAATAGGAAAAATGCCAAGGGGGTGAATACTTTTGCAAGGCACTGTATGTCCCCATTACCAGTAAAACCTATTTCTTTCACTTACTTGCTATGCTGTTTCGTTGTTCATTTGTTCAGTCTCGACCAGGATTTCATCATACATGTCAAGCAGTGAAGTTTTAGCTCTGTCTGTCAGTGGCCTCTCTTCCTCGGTGCGCATTGTCACTGTGTCCGTTTCCATCTTGTCCAGCTGTGTCTGTAACATTTCACGTAAACCGTTTCTTGTCTGCATCGAAGTAGTGGTTCTTGTAACTAGCATCGAGCATGGTGGCAACACAGTAAAGAGGCTCAGAGAGAATGCCACCGAATCGCTTGTTCACAGCCTCTTGTAGAGTACTTTTGCAAGTTTTAACCCCACGGTCTGTGTCGGCAGTTTTGTTGAGCAGGTGTTTCAATGCCATGACAGAGGGTATCACGTCTGCTGCAGACGCAGTTGAAGAGTTTATTTCTCCAGTCAGTTGTTCAAATGGAGCTAGGAGTGTGTTCATGTTTCCGAGTTTCAAACATGTTCTCAAATGCCATTGAAAGAGCAGCAGTATGAGAACCAGCACATTCTTGAGCATGCAATACGGCTTTCCTCGGTATGAAATCCTCGTCGACCCACTGTGCTGTCAGACTCAGCATGCTCATGGGGCTGACATCACTGGTCCAAATTTCAGTCGTGAAGCTAATAGCAGTGACGCCCATAGCAAGTAGCTCAGGGATGTGCGTTTCAAAAATACTGCGTAACTCCGGTAGGGCAACATCTGAAAAATAGCGCATTCTTGGTAGTGTGTACTGGGGCTCGAGGTGCTGGATCAGTTGGTGAAAGCCAACATCCACGACAGTGAACGGTTGATTGTCAAGGGCAATGAATTCCATTATCTTGGCGTTAATGGATTTCGCCTTGGAGTTGTCTCACTGAAATTTTCTTACTCTTTCAAATGACTGCTCGACTTGAACTTGTTTAGTTGTTGGAAGTGTGTGCTTAGTATTTTTCTGCTTTTGTTCTGTGTAGAGCTGTATTTTTCGTGGCGTCATTATGTCATCTACCTATGTTATATAGGTATGCACGTCAGCTTTAACATCGGTTTTGCACTTCAGCGTTAAACTAGACATCGGGCCAGTGCTGGCATTTTTAGCTAATATCGTCCGATTCCGATATGCTTACCGATATATCGTGCATCCCTACACTGTGCATGTATATATGTGTATATATATATATATATATATATATATATATATATATATATATATATATATATATAAAAACTACCGTTCAAAAGTTTGGAGTCACTTAGAAATGTCCTTGTTTTTTAAAGAAAAGCAAATTTTTTGTCCATTAAAATAACATCAAATTGATCAGAAATACAGTGTAGACATTGTTCATGTTGTAAATGACTATTGTAGCTGGAAACAGCAGATTTTTTAATGGAATATCTACATATGCGTACAGAGGCCCATTATCAGCAACCATCACTCCTATGTTCCAATGGCACGTTGTGTTAGCTAATCCAAGTTTATCATTTTAAAAGGCTAATTGATCATAGAAAACCCTTTTGCAATTATGTTAGCACAGCTGAAAACTGAATAGAATAGAAAGAGGATTGGGAGGCCCCGGTGCACAACTTAGCAAGAGGACAAGTACATTAGGGTGTCTAGTTTGAGAAATAGACGCCTCACAAGTCCTCAACTGGAAGCTTCATTAAATAGTACCCGCAAAACACCAGTCTCAACATCAACCGTGAAGAGGCGACTCCGGGATGCTGGCAATCTAGGCAGAGTTGCAAAGAAAAAGCCATATCTCAGACTGGCCAATAAAAAGAAAAGATTAAGATGGGCAAAAGAACACTGGACAGAGGAACTCTGCCTAGAAGCCAGCATCCCGAAATTTTCAGCTATGTGAGAACTCCTTCAAGACTGTTGAAAAAGCATTCCAGGTGAAGCTGGTTGAGAGAATGCCAAGAGTGTGCAAAGCTGTCATCAAGGCATACAGTGCATTCGGAAAGTATTCATGCCCCTTCCCTTTTGCCACATTTTGTTCAGTTACAGCCATATTCTAAAATGTATTAAATAAATACAAATCCTCATCAATCTACACACAATACCCCATAATGACAAAGTGAAAACAGGTTTTTAGACATTTTTGCTAATTTAAAACCAACAAAAAAAAGAAATACCTGATTTACATAAGCTCAGGTGAATCATTTTTCCATTGATCATCCTTGAGATGTTTCTACAACTTGGAGTCCACCTGTGGTAAATTCAATTGATGGGACATGATTTGGAAAGGCACACACCTGTCTATTTTAGGTCCCACAGTTGACATTGCATGTCAGAGCAAAAACCAAGACATGAGGTCGAAGGACTTGTTCGTAGAGCTCCGAGACAGGATTGTATCGAGGCACAGAGGGTACCAAAACATTTCTGCATTTCTTCCTAGAGCTGGTCGTGTGTGTCCAAATTTTTGACGGGTACTGTAAATATAAAAATTGGGATGGTAAAAAGTTTTCTGTGTAAACCTAAATGACTAAAACTACATATAAAGTATGTAGAATAGATAATGGAGCTATATATATACATTTTTGAAACTAACAACCACCAGAATAAAATATAGACAGTCAGGGAAAATCCAAAATTCAAAAAATGTCATGGCGCCCCATTAATTTTGTTATAATGTTATAAGTCACTCAGATAGCATAAGACAGGGGTCAGCTACAGGCTCTGCATATTTTTTAGTTTTTGATTTAAAAAAAAGACTTCAAAATCACCAGGAATAGAGCAAAATAATACTTTAATTTAGGAAATATTTTCCCAAGTATTCCCACAAATAAAAAGAGACATGTGATCATGTCTCAATGTAATCAAGGCCAATTTGCAGTGTACAAATTATTATAAATATATTCCGGCTCCCCGACCATCCGCTTGGACAAAAATGTCCCGTTGCAAAATCTAGTTGCCTACCCCTGGCTTAAGAACACAGGAAACACTACTTTACTAGCTTTAAAATGGTAACATTTTCTCTCAGCCTCATGCCAAAATCTGTAGAATTGCAGGAAATGTGTTTTAAAACAGCACTATGCGGCCAGGAGGCGGGGCTCTAAAATGTTTGGTCGGAATCCACACCATTGGACACGCATACTACCAAGCCAACCCTCCCGCCCCCCACGCTAACTTTGCCACCGCTGCTGGAAAGAATCCTAAGGGAAACACTGAACACTCTCTTGCTTTGTGAGAACAGAACACAACACACTAACCTTCAGCTCTAGCTGAGTCTCAAATCATACCCTATTTCCCATGTAGTGCACTACTTAGTAGGGAACTGTATAGGCCTTTGGTCAAAGACAGTGCACTATATGGAGAATAGGGTCATTTGTGATCCCCCCTACCCCCTTTTTCTGTTCCTAAATGAGGACTGCCGTTGTGCTTTTGTCGAACGGTCCAATTGTGAGACCCCTTACTAGAGAGGCTAACACCTCTCTGGCTCTGCATTGGCCTATCAAAAGGAGGATTGTTGATGATGTAAGTGCCCACCTCTCTGGAGTGTTCAAAAGGGTGAAATTCTAAGGTATTGCAGACACCATTGCTTATTATACATGTCTATCTTAACTTTTTGTAATATTGTTGTTCCCCATAACTTGCCTTGTGACTTGAAGGTAGGGCTTAAGGCAGCTAGTCTCACCCCATAGAAATTGGATGAGTAGAATGGACAAAGTCAAAATCCACATCGATTTCACCTGGCCCACCCAATATGTGAGACAAAACACAATTTGCCATTGTTGTTTGTGTAGAACACTGAAAATTCTCATGGATTCCAAGTGATAAGCATCAATTCATTCAACATTCCAACATGGGACATCCAATATGGCCGCTGATCCACATGTAGTGGAACGTTTCCCTTCTACTCATTCTAATTCTATTCCTCGTCCTTTTCCACCCTTCGAAGCTCCGCCCTCTCCAAGATAAACCAAAGGATGTCACAAAGCAGAGCACCACCCACCACTCCTTTCCTCCTCCTCCTAGTCTTCTCCTCCCTCGTCTCGTCTCCTTCCCTCCCTCGTTAGATTGCACTAATCCATTCCTTAATTAGAACGTCTATGATTGTGTTCTGATTTATGTTCAGCTACTAATATATTATAACGGGAGACAATACTGTGTATTATTACTGTCTGTGTGCTTAGTAGAGAATGGAAACTAAGGCTGTGTCATGGCAACTTTATCAATGCATAACTACTTCATGTGTTTTACTATTAGAGACATCCGCCAGCATACTATCTATGTGTTACTTCAGGGGTGGACGACCTTACTCTTAGCGAGCTACTGTGTATGCAGGCTTTCGCTCCAGCCCTGCTCTAACAGCTGATTAGTAGAATCAGGTGTGTTAGTTGAAGGAGGGCTGGAGCAAAAACCTGCATTCCCAGTAGCTCTCCAGGAGGACGGTTGGCCCTGGTCTATATGTTACCTGTCATATCCATCTAATGAAATAATGTGTACGCTGATAAATCATTCCTGTAAATCGTGGATCCACACTGGTATTATTGGTATTTATCCACACTGTCCAGGTGGTTCAGGTACGAGTTGGCATATTGGTGTAACTCGCTGTGCGGAATGATGTAATGTGATGTCTCAGAGGTTTGGGTTGGAATCTCTGAAAAATGTATTTTTGATACGCATTATTGAGATGTGTTGTTTTTTTTTTTTTACCACAATCATTCAACATTGCCTTGTAACCTTCTGCAGAAGTGTCTGTCTGTCACGTTTAGTCCTAGACAAAACGGCAGTGTCTGACTGAGTTGGTACTTTTTAATAGGAAAGAGTACCTTGGATTGCTTTCTTACTGTGCAAATGTTCTATTGCTGGCCTAATCTGCAAAGTTTTGAATAATACCCAAAAGCCATCTTAAACTTTCTCCATTCTAACAGTTTGAATCATACCCCAAAATAGCGACTAAACAAAGCTTGTATATGAAAAATCATATATAAGTTTAAATTTAAAAATGATCAATAGGCATTTTCTTCCTATTGGTGCTCAGATTGTTTAAAAAAATATATAATAAGTCATATATTCTCCTACTTTACAATTTCTCCTTATCGAAACTATTTTATGTCAATTTCTTAAAATGGCATATGCAATATATTTTTCAGAGGGACTATTTTTGACAAATGTATGTGTAAATCGAGGAAGAAAAAAAACATCTTATTTTAGATTAGTTTTGGATTTGAATCACAAGTCAGAAGTTGAAATTTGACCAAAAACCAGTAAGAACAGAAATAAGAACAAAAATGGGAAGGGTTTGGTTACGTTTTGATTCATTTCTGACTATAGGTGTTGGGACAAGATATCTGAGGTCCCTACCTGAGAGATATTGGTTACACGTTATTTTACAGTCCAGTATTTACCTGGTATTTACTTTGAATTTGCATGGTAAAATAGTAATTAGTTACCTAATAATTACATTTTAGTTTCTTATAATTCATTGGAATGTATAATTTGGTTACAGAAGGTTTCATTTGTTACCACTTAATTTCCTTCCGAATACTAGATAAATACCAGCTAAATGAATACTAGATAAATACCAGCTAAATAGAGTTTTATGAAATATTAAGTGTACATATCTGAATCCTGACCTTGTGACCCCTGACCCTCTGTACACGTGCGACAGCCATTCCACTGTGCTGTAGTAGTATTTCTGCTAGACCTGTAGCTGGGTCGTTCCAACAATTCGGTGCCTTTCGAGAAGTGTGTCTTGGTATAAACAAAACGTTTGATTTCGCCTCATTTTAACATGATGTCATAAAGAACACCTGTTCAAATGAATTAAAACATGTTTCCCATCTCAAGAGGTTAAATAACAAAAATGACTATAGTAAGTGCCTATTAAGTGCCAAATAAAGTAACAGGGTTGACCGTAACAGGGTTGACCGTAACAGGTTTGACCGTAACAGGGTTGACGATTTCATCTTAAATCAGCCATCAATTCCCTCGTGACAGGGGGAATGAAAGCTGGGTGTGTGAAAAGGGGAGTTTCTAGGGTCGATGTGTTATGCTCAGAAAATGGCCCAAAACAACTAGAACCGCCTCGCATGCTTTTACACTATGATTTGACTGTTAGATGTTCAAGATTTAATATTTAATAATAATATTTAAAAAGGAATAGTTTCACCATATTAAAAACAAGAGTTCAATGCACGTAACAGGGTTGACCTTAAAATGCGGGACAGATGTAAATGAATCCCTACTCACATTTAAATAAATAATCTTCAGAAATGACTTTGTCAAAGCAACAAAAATATCTACAGCTTTACAATGATGGTGAAACTGGGAGAAATGTTTGGATTAAGTGGGTTGAAATCTTCCTAGAAGTGACAGGGTTGATATTCATATAAAAAATATTGGATTTATTGAATTCTCCGTGAGATCTAAATTAAGGGCACTGCATTTAAACAGGCTTTTAAGATTCAATATTCGTGCATAATATCAATTTAATATATCAAAGGGACGCAAAAGGCACCCATTTGTGGAACGACCCGGCTGATGATTATATAAAAAATAAAGCAATATTTAAATGGGGTAAACAATACAATATATAAAGATTTCAATTTAACTTATTTGGAAAATATATTTAATTAATTGAAAAAATGATTGGTTTCTTTGTATTAGTAATTTATGAGTTTTCAAGATGAAATTATTGAATGGAGATTATTACACAGAGGTTGTAGTAATTTGTTTCTAGCTAGCAGTGTACAAGGCTGTTTCTGTAACAATCCCTGCTGATTTAATGTACCATTGACAGACTATTTATAAAGTTTTAAGTCCTTTGTGAGAAAAAAAAATGGTGGTCTGTCTTTTAATCCGATTCTGGTGTATGTTCATTGTTTGTTTTGTGTTCAAATTACTAACCTGTCATCATGGCTCAAGGTATACTGTTATGTTAGTTGCAACCAACAAGGTGTCAGTAGTTATACTACAGGTTCGGGACATATGCTTTGGCCTTCTCTCTTTCCTCGGCCCGTCTTTGTGCGTTGCTTATCCCAGCTCATGGCATTAGGAATGTCCAGTGCTCTGAGTGGCCAGACGCTAGCACAGCACACCTATTGATGTCCATTACACAGACAGAATTACAGACACCCCGGCAGTACTGATTTACAGACAGAATTACAGACACATAGACGGTACAGACTTCCAGAGGGACCACTGACCAATCAACGGGAGGATCTGACAACTCAACAACTCCAGCAGGCTTTCACATTTGTTTTTACCACTTCAAACATTAAAGAGAGTCTTTGGTACTACTGTTTACTTTTTAGCCAGTAGTTCTAAAAGTAGCGCTCGTGAGCCAAAAGTTGTCCCCGAGAATTGCGTACTACGTCACATAGGTGCAGATATGTGCGCTGCGTCATTGCTCTCTCGGTTTGCTGTGTGTGCACATTGCTAGCTGTCGCTCAAATGACGAGTGGCTAAAGCTCATTGGCTAGATATCAAATTGCTATGGGGCTGGCCTACGTGGGGGAAAACACTTGCTTTCAAACTAGGGATTTCTTGGCTAATTGAGGTAAGACAGTAATTCCGCTGATTTATGCATGTATGCAGCCTACCCATTGACACATACAGCCCAAAGCGGAAGGTTTAAATAATACTTTGTAGTCACCAAAGTTCCGGAGCATGTCTTTAATAGCAGCAAGGACGGACTGGGACCAGAACTCGTCACGGGTATTTCTGAAACACTGGCCCATTATTTTTGCACCGGTGTCTGTGAAATGGGACAGCAGCCAATTAGCCAAATGATGATCAATACTGTAGTCCTGGAGCACCTGCAATCCTCAGGGCCAGGTTAATGCAGAGGCTTACCGGGGCTGAAGCCACTGGTCCCAGGCCTGTGAGGGGCCCGAGATGCAGCCCCCCTCTTTGCTTGAAATCATTGGAAAATCAAAAAGAAATCAGCCAAGACCTCAGAAAAGCCAAGACCTCACCACAAGTCTGGTTCATCCTTGGGAGCAATTTACAAACACCTGAAGGTACCACGTTCATCTGTACAAACAATAGTATGCAAGTATAAACACCGTGGGACCACGCAGCCGTCATACCGCTTAGGAAGGAGAGGCGTTGTGTCTCCTAGAGATGAACGTACTTTGCTGCGAAAAGTGCAAATGAATCCCCGAACAACAGCAAAGGACCTTGTGAAGATGCTGGATAAAACAGGTACAAAAGTATCTATATCCACAGTAAAACGAGTCCTATATCGACATAACCTGAAAGGCCGCTCAGCAAGGAAGAAGCCACTGCTCCAAAACCGTCATGAAAAAGCCAAACTACGGTTTGCAACTGCACATGGGGACAAAGATTGTACTTTTTGGAGAAATGTCCTCTGGTCTGATGAAACAAAAATAGAACTGTTTGGCAATAATGACCATTGTTATGTTCGGAGGAAATAGGGGGAGACTTGCGAGCCGAAGAACACCATCCCAACCTTGAAGCACAGGGTGGCAACATCATGTTGTGGGGGTGCTTTGCTGCAGAAGGGACTAGTACACTTCACAAAATGGATGGCATAATGAGGAGGGGAAATTATGTGGATATATTGAAGCAACATCTCAAGACATCAGTCAGGAAGTTAAAGCTTAGTCGCAAATGGGTCTTCCAAATGGACAATGACCCCAAGCATACTTCCAAAGTTGTGGCAAGATGGCTTAAGGACAACAAAGTCAAGGTATTGGAGTGGCCATCACAAAGCCCTGACCTCAATCCAATATACAATTTGTGGGCAGAACTGAAAAGCGTGTAAGCAAGGAGGCCTACAAACCTGACTCAGTTACACCAGCTCTGTCAGGAGGAATGGGCCAAAATTCACCCAACTTATTGTGGGAAGCTTGTGGAAGGCTACCCGAAACATTTGACCCAAGTTAAACAATTTAAAGGCAATGCTACCAAATACTAATTGAGTGTATGTAAACTTCTGACCCACTGGGAATGAGATGAAAGAAATAAAAGCTGAAATAAATCATTCTATTATTATTCTGACATTTCACATTCTTAAAATAAAGTGGTGATCCTAACTGACCTAAGACAGAAGTTTTACTTGGATTAAATGTCAGGAATTGTGAAAAATGTAATTGGCTAAGGTGTATGTAAACTTCCGACTTCAACTGTAGGCCTTGAAATACATCCACAGGTACACCTCCAATTGACTCAAATGATGTCAATTAGCCTATCAGAAGCTTCTAAAGCCATGACATCATTTTCTGGAATTTTCCAAGCTGTTTAAAGGCACAGTCAACTTAGTGTATGTAAACTTCTGACCCACTGGAATTGTGATACAGTGAATTATAAGTGAAATAATCTATCTGTAAACAATTGTTGGAAAAATGACTTGTCATGCACAAAGTAGATGTCCTAACCGACTTGCCAAAACTATAGTTTGTTAACAAGAAATTTGTGGCGTGGTTTAAAAACGAGTTTTAATGACTCCACCCTAAGTGTATGTAAACTTCCGACTTCAACTGTATTGCCTCCTAATATTGTACAATAAAAAAACTGCCCTTAATCTGTCCCTGGCAATCCTCACGCCCATCAGTACTGTAGGCCGAATACACACTCCAGTCAGTACTGTAAGCCACCTGAGGCACCAGCAGTACATACTCCCATCAGTACTGTAGGTATTAAACCGGGAAAGGCTCGGTGGCTTCTATGGGTGAGAGGGACAGTTACCAGCGGCACCTCAGGTCTTAAGGAAGGTGATGCCACTACATAAGGCAATGCTAGCTCAAACTAACCGCAGGCAGTGAACAACCAGCTTAGCTATGCTACATCAGCAGTGAGCAGTGCAAACACTTAGTAATAATGTACAGTGCAGAACACTTGGGTTGGCAGAGCATCTGCTTGCAATATAGTAAGTGCAAAATAGACAGAAAGGAAGAAGCTTACTGTAGTTCTTATTGTTGAGGCCCTTCCTGTACCTAATACCCTTTCGTCTGTTGTTGAACTCTTCCATTCCTGGATCATGGGAATAGTAGTATAGTTATCCCTAAACACTCATCTAAAGTCAGTTTGAGTGTTTCCCCCGTAATAATTAATGGTAGGATTGGAGAGTGTTGGAGCTAGTGTTGCAAAAATCTGGGAACTTTCCCAAAATTCCCCAGTTTTCCTGAAATCCCGGCTGGAAGATTCCCGGAATAAGCAGGAATCTGGAATCCTCCATCCATCCATTTCTGGAAAACCTGGGAATCTTGGGAAAGTTACTGGATTTTTGCAACCCTAGGTGGAGCCGATCCTTGATCATTGGGCAACCTTAATCCGGAGCTGCCACCCCCATAATTATAAATACCTTGGCCAGTTTATTGTCCATGCTTTTACTTGATCAAGTTTTCCTTCCTAATCTTCTGTTGCTCATCAGCCCTATTAGGCCTTCGCTGCAGCAGCCAGACCAGCTGGCAATCTGATGCAAGCGCTCTGGTTTAGGCAGTTTAGTACCAATACAAATCCCATGCATCTTTGGTGAGGAACATGAAGAGTGTGTGTGAGCCATTCTCACTGTAGCTCTAAGAATGTGTTGTTTACACCCAGATAGAGACACAAATGCAGCCCCTGCCCACATCTTAGGTGGAAGCTGCAGTTAACCTGTCTGAGACCAGGTGCCCTCTCACCTTTCCCCTCCTCTCTCTCTCCCTTCCTGCCATCCACTCTTGTACCTTCCTCCCCATCTTCTTCCTCCCTCCTTCTCTCCCTCCCCTGTCCTGTTATCCGTGGCTGAGGGCTTGAGATGGCTTACCAGGGCCTTTAATCTCTCCGTAATGATATCATCATCCCCCCATCTCCCTCTACGCCCCATCTACACTCCTCTATGGCGAGAGGGAGGGAGGAAAGGAGGGGAGGGAGGGTTTAGCGGTTTAGGGAAGGTCACTGATGAGCTCAGTGGAGGAGGAGGAGGCGGAGGAGGAGGAGGAGGAGGAAAGTGAGTAACCCTCAGCCTTTCGTAGGAGCCCCACACATACACACACACACACAGAGGCGGGTAGGCCTGGCGTCTGGGATGTCGATGGAAGACAGTCCCATGGAGGAGTTGGTGGACCAGGGGTTGGGGATGGAGGAGACGGGACTGAGGAGGCCCTCTTTCAGGGAGACCTACCACCACGACTCCCTGCTGGCTCCAGACACAGACTTCATGATAGGTACTGTAGGTGTGGGATGGCTAAGGGTGTGGGGAATAGAGAGGTGGAGAGGTGGGGTACAATTCGCATAGGTAAAGTAACAGAAGGACAGGCTCGGGGGGGGGGGGTGTCTTTGAATTTGTTAAAATTGTATAATTATATTTTGGAAAGCTTTGCACAAAGCTTTGCACACTTGGGAGTATTGGTGTCAGTGGATTAATTTCAGGGGGGGGTATGTGTGGGTATGCAGCAGGGTTGTGAAGTTGTTATATGAATAGACATCTGATCATTCTGCCATTCACAAAAACACACCATCTGGGAGAGGAGAATCCCAGATGACTTCTCTCTCCATCACCATCACTGCTATAGGCCTAGAGTTCCGTTCTGTTTTCTAAATGTTTGTTTTAGGGTTGTTGCTACGTTGTGTAGCGTGAGTCTACATAATCCCATTAGCATGAGCATGTGTGTGTATAACCTGCGTGTGAGCGTGTGTGCATGCGTGTGTGGGTAGGATATGCAGCAGCAGCAGAGATTGAGCTGTGTTCTACTAATTCCCTTTTCCAGGTCTGGGATTATGGGCTATTCTAATCCCGGTCCCATATGGGGTCTCTGGAGGTGGCACAGGCCTGATGTCACAGCCAAAGACAGGAACAGAAACACTAAGTCACAGAGACATATAGCAGCCTCTGCCTGGACTCATCTACAGTATGGCTACATAGAGAGGCTTACCTCCTGACCATTAGTTTAGTTTATTAGTTGAGTTTATTGGTCTTTCAGCATCATTTCCGGTCTCTTCACAGTTCTCATTAAAAACACTGAATGACTTTACTGTAAAAAATGTAAAAAAAAAATAATAATAATAAATACAACAACTTTTAAGTGCTAAAATCAATTTTCATTTAGGAGCCTGCTCAAATAAGGTGTTGGTGATCTCTTGTTTCTCTCCGCTAGACTTCTGGGATGGCCAGTGTGTTTGTTCCTACTATGATGAACTGTAACCAGCCTTAGAAATTGGTTTTCACCAGTTTTCTGGCAAAGCCGAGGCACAGTTTAGTACGTCTGTCAGTTAGCGTGCCCAAGCTGAAGTTACTATAGACACATAATAGCTACTGTAGATAAATAATTAGAATAGCTACTACAATCTGTGGCCTTCTTGACCCACTATTTAGGGAAGACTGCTTTAGACGCACCCGGTGCCACCTGTGAGATCTCCTGTGTACTGGCACGGTGTGTCAGTCACCGGTGTGTCAGTCACCGGTGTGTTTCACCTTTAGCCACCATCAGTCAGAGTGACATGTACTACTGTAAATAGAAGACCCGGAAAGACCTGGACCTTAGTCCGTTCCGCTCTGACATCGCTCGTTCCACATGTACATAGTCTTAACTCATTCCTACTTAGATGTGTGTGTATTGGGTACGTGTTGTGTAATTTGTTAGATGTTACTTGTTAGATATTACTGCACTGTTGGAGCTAGAAGCACAAGCATTTCGCTACACCCGCAATAACATCTGCTGAACATGTGTATGTGACCAATGAAATGTGATTTGATTTGATGGATGAACTGGACAAGCTGCTTACAGGAGAACAACACAAGGACATGCAGCCTGTACTAGGGTGAGGAGAGGAGCGTTATCGATTATTCTCTCTCGCTCCTTGCTTTATATCGCTCTTTCGCTCCCTTTCTCTCTCCCTCTTTCGCTTCTCTCTCTCTCTCTCTTTCTGTCTAACTCTCCATCTATCACACCCTCTCTCTCTCTCCATCTTTCTTTCTGTCCATCTCTCTTTTTCTCTGACAAAGTTTATCGGGGTGGGGGTGGGGTCACTCGTACCAAAGAGGCTCAGTCTGGGGGATTATCATTGTGCTACTGTATAACACACACATACATATACACACACCAAACATACACACACTCCGAACCCTACTGTTCAGGCTGAATTTGAGAGGATAGCAAGAGTGTATAAGCATGATCAAACACTAACCCTAACCCCTACACACACACATACACACACGCACACATGGACGCACACACACACACACACACAATCTCAGATCAAGGCTTTAAGCGATGTTGTAAACATCAGCATGCCCTACATTGGCAGACACCACCCAGAGAGAGAGAGAGGAAGGGTGATAAAGGAGGACAAAGGAGAGATAGATAATATCAACATTTCATAACCTCACCATGGACTCCATCTGCACTGGGATTCTACTCTTTCTGATCTGGATGTGATTCCGTTAGAGAGGTAAAGAGGAGAGGAAGAGAATAGATCTCTGCTGTACATTTTTATCATCCTGGTGCGAGGCTGACGGGAGAGGACAGAAGAGGAGAGGAAGAGAGGAAAGAGGAGAGCTCAGTGTGGGTTCTACTGTGTGTGTGAGACGAAACTGGAACAGAGGATGGAGCAGTGGAGATGAGATCCGAGCAGACACTAGCCAATGGAACACGCAGATAAAGAAAAAGAGAGAGAGAGAGAGAGCCGACGGTCACTTGAATGGAGGAAGAAGATATTGTCTGTCAGACAGTGAAAGAGAGGAGGAGGAGGAGGAGGAGGAGGTCTGGAGCGGAGGAAGGGTCACCCAGTGTGAAGAATCTTTATGACAACTCCTCACCCCACAGAGTTTCGAATGGTACACGACAGCTTCTGTTCTGTTTGTTTGTTTACTGTTCCACCAGCCATTTATTACCATCTATCTCATTGGGATTACGTCTACTAAAACCACACAGATGGTGTCTATTGTCTTGGTCTTTGTATTAGCGAATGTATTTCGATTTAATCTCTGTGGTTTTACCCTCATATGGTTCAAGTTTTTGATCTCTTATGTTTAAAAATGATTTTACGTCTATTTACAAAATGGTGCCATTTCTTAGGATTGTTCTTCCTATTGATGTCATTTATAGAAAATGGTCTCTTGGTTTTTATGCGAGTGGAATCTGTCAGAGGGATGCAGATGCCTGTCTGTTGTCTGTGGCGTGTGTGTTGTTTGTTTCAGCTTCTATGTCTACAGCATTTCTGTTATTTTGGGAGCGATATGTGTGAAGTGTGAAGACTTCAGTTTGACGAGTCTGTATCGCTCACCTGGTACCATCAGAAACTCTTGGGTGGCTGCTAACATGATCTTTCATTGCCCAATGGCCAGTGCCTTTGGTGGCGTTGGTTAGGTATAAATGGCTTTAGCTCAAAGAATTACCATGACCTATGTTGTTACCTTAACTTGGTGGCAGGCGGGATGGATATAGTGGACCATCTGACGTACCTGGAGCAGTGGCTTTAGCTCAGTGGGCTAACACAATCTATGGTTGCGCTCCCCAGATGACCGTAGCTCTGCTGCGAGTGGCGTGGACGTGGCGGACCGCCTGACGTACCTGGAGCAGAGGATGCAGATGCAGGAGGATGAGATTCAGCTGCTGAAGATGGCCCTGGCCGATGTCCTCAAGAGACTCAACATCTCAGAGGAACACCAGGCCGCCAACACCAAGAAAGGACCTGCTGGGAAAGGTACACAAACACAAGCACATACACACGTTTACATATATATATATACACACACACACACACACATTTACACTTACATTTTAGTCATTTAGCAGATGCTCTTATCCAGAGTGTCTTACAGTTGGTGCATTCATCTACAGATAGCTAGGTGGGACAACCACATATCACAGTCATAGAAAGTACATTTTTTCCTTAATAACAGCTATCAGTAGAGTCAGAGCTAGAAAGGGGGGTGGGGTGGGATACGATGTTTTCGGAAGATGGACAGGGACTCTGCTGTCTGCTTCAGGGGGAAGCTGGTTCCACCATTGTGGTACCAGGACAGAGAAGAGCTTGGACTGGGCTGAGCGGGTGCTACCCTCCCATAGTAGTGCTCAGGTTGGGGTGTAGGGTTTGAGCATAGCCTGAAGGTAGGGAGGGGCAGTTCCCCTTGCTGCTCCGTAGGCAAATACCATGGTCTTGTAGTGGATGCGAGCTTCCGCTGGAAGCCAAGGGAGAGTGTGGAGGAGCGGGGTGACATGAGAGAACTTGGGAAGGTTGAAAACCAGGCGGGCTGCAGCGTTCTGGATAAGTTTCAGGGGTTTGATGGCACAAGCGAGGAGCCCAGCCAACAGCGAGTTGCGGTAGTCCAGACTGGAGAGGACAAGTGCCTGGATTAGGACCTGCGCCGCTTCCTGTGTGAGGTAGGGTCATACTCTACGGATGTTATAGAGCATGAACCTGCAGGAGTGGATCACTGCTTTGATGTTTACAGAGAACGACAGGGTGTTGTCCAGGGTCACGCCTAGGTTCTTTGCACTCTGGGAGGGGGACACTGTGGAGTTCAAATCAAATGTATTTAAATAGCCCTTCTTACATCAGCTGATATCTCAAAGTGATGTACAGAAACCCAGCTTAAAACCCCAAACAGCAAGCAATGCAGGTGTAGAAGCACAGTGGCTAGGAAAAACTCCCTAGAAAGGCCAAAACCTAGGAAGAAAAGTAGAGAGGAACCAGGCTATGAGGGGTGGCCAGTCCTCTTCTGAGTTGTCAACCGTTATGGATTGGTCTTTGAGCGGACAGGCCTTCCCCGGGAAGAAGAACAGTTCCGTCTTGTCGAGGTTGAGCTTGAGGTGGTGGATCTCCATCCAAGTTGAGATATCTGCCAGGCACGCAGAGATGCATGTCGCCACCTGGGTGTCATAAGGGGGAATGAGAAAAGTAGTTGAGTGTCATTCGCATAGCAATGGTAGGAGAGACCATGTGAGGATACGACGGAGCCGAGTGACTTGGTGAATAGAGAGAAGAGGAGAGGGCCTAGAACCGAGCCCTGGGGGACACCAGTAGTGAGAGTATGTGGTGCAGATACAGATCCTCTCCACGTCACCTGGTAGGAGCGGCCTGCCAGGTAGGATGCAATCAGAGTGTGCAGAGCCTGAGACTCCCAGCCCTGAGAGGGTGGAGAGGATCTGATGGTTCACGGTGTCGAAGGCAGCGAATAGATCTAGGAGGATGAGAACAGAGGAAAGAGAGTCAGCTTTGGCAGTGTGGAGAGCCTCCGTGACACAGAGTAGAGCAGTCTCTGTTGAGTGACCCATCTTGGAGCCTGACTGGTTAGGGTCAAGAACATCGTTCTGAGAGAGACAACGAGGAAGTTGATAAGAAACAGCACGCTCAAGTTTTTTAGAAAGAAAAGAAAGAAGGGATACAGGTCTAGCGCTTTTGACGTCAGATGAGTCGAGTGTTGGTTTCTTGAGGAGGGGAGCAACTCGGGCCATTTTGAAGTCAGAGGGGACACACACACACCCACACACCCACACACACACAGAAACATACATTTATACCCTCCTCACCCATATTTCCCCTATGCAACAGCAGCTAGGCCTGTGTCTCTGGCCCTGCCATGCAGACCATCAATGAACAGCCCTGCCTCTTTGAAGAAGAGTTACACAACCTCCACACTGCCCTCTACATCCACCGCACGGAACTACAGCCCCTTACCACCAGCATCAGCCAAGAGGTACAGTACACAATCACTAACCATCACCTGCAAACACAGAGAGGTACAGTACGATTACTATCCCTCTACTCTAACTCTAGCACTAGATACAGTTCAACAAATTGATCATACACTTTTGGTTTTCTCACTTTTTCTAACATTTCTCCCCCCCCCCCTCCATTCTCCCTCAGTGGTGTGAAGAGTCCAGTAGGCAGTGTGAAGGAGAGTCCATGTATCTCTAAAACGGCTCGGTCTGGCCCCCGACCTGGCCCCCCGGGGTCCACAGCCCCCGGCACTAAGAAAGCTGAAAGGTAGCTACGTCTGTGGCAGTAGACCTAACAGGGAAGAGATGTTTAAATGTGTTCTGAATGTACAGTTCTAGTCTATACGTCTCTTACGTTTGCTCAAATAGATCTCCAGAGCAGGAGTTACAACTCTGGTCCTTGAAGGTCTGCTGATTTCCATGCTTTTTTCCCCCAATCAGATACTGGCGTATATCTGCGTCTGGGTAACCTGGTATAACAACTAAAAGCACCAGTACTGTAGCCCTCGTGGACAAGAGTTGTCCATCCTTGTTCTAGACTAGAGCGTGAGATTGACAATACTTTCCCTGCTTGCATGATGGAGCCTAATTTCTCCTTTCTCATTCTCTCCTTGCAGCAAAACCAAGGAGCCTGCAGCCAGTGTAGGTAAGAAAATGATTGAATTTCTACTGTAGTGTGCTCTTCCCACAGGCAGAGAGCAGCACTGAGCTGTACAACAGGACCTTGGGGAGAGGAACGGCCAGACTAATGGGAAACAACTGTTGGTTAGATTGATCCTACTGTAACATGCCATTGATAAATGGTATGAGTGACATGGTTAGAGTGGATGCTATACCTCCCACATAGACTGACCCGCTTCTGTGTTTTGTCCATAGGGTCCAGGCAGGTGACTCACTGTAAAGGTAGGCCTCAGTCCAACCTCCTGGAATAACATTCTTAACCATCTATAGGGTATGTTAGTCTGGTTTAGTATACTATGCCTGCATACTCCACCGCCTGTTACTGATCCCATTCATTATCTATCTCAGAAAAGACAACGTCTGTCAAGTTTATGAAGTAATATCTGCTGAAAGCTAGAACCTTATCTTTGACAAATGCATCTTCTGGTTTCTAAAGTACAAGTAAGCACTGTATTTGAACACTTGTTTTATCCTTCTCTCTCATTTTCTCACCATGTCTCACCATGACTTCTCATCCCCTCCCATTCCCCCTCCTCCACACACATCCTCCCTTCTCTTCTTGTCATCTCCACCCTTTCCCTCACACCTCCCAACACTTCAACCCCTTACCACCTGCTCACACCTACAAACTTCATTTTGTCCCCTACTCTCGCCCTTGGCCTTCACCCTTACCCCTCATTTCACCTCTTCACTTAGTGACTATGCAGATCTATCTGAACCCCATAACAAGAAGGACTGGGTCTTCTGAAGCGGCCAAATCAGCCCCCACGGTCCCCAACTCTAGACCCACCAGAACCCCCACCCCTCCTCAGACCAAAGGAGGCCCCCCCACCTCAGACCGAACTAAGCGCGAGACATGCAAAACACCCCCCGCCTTCACCCTCCCCCTGCAGAAAAGCACCAATCAGAATACGTATTCTTCTATGGAAATGTCCAATTACAAAAGCCCCTTCAAATCACCAAGCCAGTACTTCCAAATCTGTTACTAAGGCAATAGGGTAGGCTAGGAGGAGGTAGAGGTTTCTCCTAACCATTGGTCTAGGTTCAGATATTGTTTCATCCTCCTAAAGGTTAAGGTTAGGATTGAGGGAGGGTAATCTGATTCTAGATCTGTGGTTAAGGGCAACTTCTACGTCAAGCTGTTACAAGTGTAGTAGGCCTGTAAGCGAACTCGGTTTTCACGATGTTTGTAAAATGTTTGCGTTTCTAGCAATGTGAGGGAATTAGAAGTAGAGGTTGTCTTCAGTAATGTTTGAGATTGACTGATAGTTACAAAGTTTGGGTTTTTGAGGTGCTTTGTTTCACCAGCATTAAAGGGAATAGCGAGTTTGTTTGTTTTGTTGCATTTCCTAGCACCATCCGTGACCATAGTCCTCTTAACTTTTTCCTCTGTTTAAATTCTTACATATTTCCGTCTGTCAACTGAAAGCCTGTGTTTTTTTTCTCCCGTTTCTTTCCGTTTTAATATCTCCATTTTGTGTGTGTGTGCTTTGTAGTTTTACTTCAGTAAAACATGAATAATCTCCCTGACTTTGGGGATGTATGACTTATTTGGTTTATGAGTGTATTTGTCTGTCTCTGTTGACAGCCATTAAACATTTCCGTCATCGCCTGCTTCAACTACTGTCTATGTAATAATATCAATGTAATAATGTGATAACAATTCACAGTATTATTACAAGATATGTCCATGGTGTTTTGAGTTCTACTGTGTGTGTGTGTGTGTGTGTGTTAGCAGCACCCTCTTGTGGAGATACATAGTGGCACAGAAACTCTGCAGAAACTGTCAGCCTAGGCATACATGAGGATCAGAATGCTAGATTTATGCCATCCAACACTCAGTGAAAACATAAAATTAGGTATGCTAGTTTACGGTAGTTGATTCAGCCATCGTCCCGTTGATGTTATCCTTGGCCCTGCACTTTGCCTGCATGCAAAACCGCGTCACCTACACAACTAAAGGACTCGACTTTTTACCTTATAACCCCATCTGTTTAGGCCTACCTGTCAGAGAGGAACAGGCAAACAGCTGGCCATCACACCTGTAGTGTAGACAACTGATATGGGCTCAAAAGGATGGATAGGACAGGGAAATCCAAATCCTATCATCATGGAGGCCTACTATTTCATTAAGTGCAAGACCTGGTACCTTATTACCTGGTGGTGTTGACAGGGTCACAGGCTTAGTGGTCACACTTCAAAATAGGATCTTTAAAAAAATGTATAATTGTTACTTACAGTAGCTGAAACAGATGTAGGCCTATGTATAGAGCCAAGGGTGCTATAACATCCAGGAAATACTATATATATATATATATATATATATATATATATATATATATATATATATATATATATATATATATTCTCTCTCTCTACCCCTATCCCTCCCTCCCGCGCGTCCACGCTCCCAGTGCTGGAGGAAGGGAAGATGGCACCTCAGAAACCGCTGTCAGCCAGACCGACCAGTCTCTCGTCAGGACAGCTCTCCGTAGCGATCTGAAAGATGGCACCGAGAATACCCGCACCACCTCAAAAGGGACTAGAGAGAGATTCGCTTTAAATAAAACAGACTGAAAACTGTGGCATCCGTTTGTAGCATTTTCCCCACGCTGTCGCCTTTCCAGCATCTGCTTGCGCTGCACATCCCCGGCAGGCTTCGTACCATCGGCGTACCCTTGGCTATTATTAATAGCTAGATAATAAATCCTAGAACATTCGCATCGCCTATATTCTGGACTGAGAGAATCGTCCGGAAAGGGATAAAGACAATAGGCTACAGGTCGTTCTTCGTTTATCACTACGGTGGAGAGGAGAGGAAGATGAGGTAAGCAAAAGCATGCGCTTGCTTTTTGATTCAGACCGTCCGCGTTATTAACGCACAATGAACGACACACACAGGCTGCGGCTGCACGGCTGGATGAGATTCGAGGGCGCATTTTATTGGATTCCAAGGGAAAGCCTGTAGTCGGATAAGACGAAAATACCCAAATGAATAGTATACCGTTTTATTCGTGCTGTCGAGGCAACATGTATGTCGTTATTATATCCAGGCTTTTATTATAAAATGTGCGTTTTTAGGATGACCGGCGGCTAGGCTACCTGTACTGTAGGCCTATTTGGGCCTGTGAGGTGGGGCAGCACAGTGTAGCTGTGAATTCTCCCTGTGAACAGGGGTGAATGAATCTGATCAGTGTCGAACAGCAACGAGCAAAGGCATGCACGGTTTCTATCATTTCATGGACAGGAGAGAAAGCGTTGTTGAAACACGCAAGCAAACGTCTCCAGTCCTCGGCTCGTTCTCCCATCCCATCTCTGTGATGTGTCACCGAGGGTGTGGTCTGCAGAGGGAAGGGATCTGTTGTCATAGAAACCACACTACACGTGCCTCATGTGTAACATGGTTATAAGTGGTGGTCATAACATAGACATATAATTCATTCCATTCAACAACAAAAACAATCTGGATTATAAATGGTTGCGGAATTAGAGTGGCATGGAATTGGAATTTCCATTCTATGATTCTGATTCTATGGGCTTTTATGGATTATAGGGCACATTCTTCTAATCACAACATCAACTCATTGGATTTCACATGACCAAAAACAACTTACAAATTGAATTCAATCAGGCCATCCATCGAAGCCTGTATCTAAAACTCCATATCTCAACCAGGTACAATTGAGACATCAGGCCTAGAGGTCCAGCAACATTCTCAGGTGAACACACACACACACACACACACACACACACACACACACACACACACACACACACACACACACACACACACACACACACACACACACACACACAAGAGGCTTCTAACCTCAAGGGTATTTTCCTGATCTAAAAAGGATTAATTAAAACAAATGAACGCACAGGGACGCAGGTTGACTGGTATGTGATCAGTGTTTACTTCCAACACAGGGAAGGAATGCTTTCCCCTCTTTGTGTCAGGTGTAACCGATGTCAAATGGCTAGCTAGTTAGCGTGGTGAGCGCTAATAGCATTTCAATCGGTGACGTCACTCGCTCTGAGACCTTGAGGTAGTTGTTTCCCTTGCTCTGCAAGGGCCGCGGCTTTTGTGGAGCGATGGGCAACGATGCTTCGTGGGAAGCAGTTGTTGAGGTGTACAGAGGGTCCCTGGTTCGAGCCCAGGTAGGGGCGAGGAGAGGGACGGAAGCAAAACTGTTACAATTGTATTGATAGTATTGAGTATTGATTGTCTTCTCTGTTTCATGACCAGCACCTCCCACTGTTTCAAAAGCATTTACACTATTCCCCCTTCAATCTCACTGAGCCATACCCAGAACCCAGTTGTTCTATCGAATCCCACACCTCACACTTCATGGGCGAGCACAACCACCCTAACCAATAGGGACAGTTCTTCCTGGACAATCTGGTGGAGGTGGGGCCGATCAGATCATCCACCCAATCAGAACTTACTATAGTGCTACGCTGAACCGAGACCAATCCAAGAAGGCTTTACTGTCGCTCTGTGGTGACACAGGTCTGCTGCAGGCAGAGAAACCCCAGGTTGAGGCTAATTGTCATTGGCAGTGTTTGTGTGACCACTCTCTCTCTCCTCTCTCTCTCTCTCTCTCTCTCTCTCTCTTTGTGTATGTGCATATGTACAACGTGTTTATAGGCTGCATCTCCCAAGGTCAGAGTGGGAATGTGCCAAAAGTGCCCACGGTCAGCCAGTACCCTTTATGCCCACAGGGCAGTATTCCCTGCCCCCTCCCCACCTTTTCTGCTGTCTCCCTTTTTTTCACCCAAGCCTCCAGCTTACTCTTCCCCGTCCTCCATTGTCTATACAGTCCATACTCCCTCATCCCCATCGCCTCCTCCTTTTCCCATCCCTGCCTCCTCTCTGATTCTCCATGCTGTCTCCTATCTCTCCTTTACCCTCTCCCCTTCCCTGCCACCCTGGCCTAGAGAGCATGCCATGTACCAGTGTTTCCCATCCCTGCCTCCTCTCTGATTCTCCATGCTGTCTCCTATCTCTCCTTTACCCTCTCCCCTCCCTGCCACCCTGGCCTAGAGAGCATGCCATGTACCAGTGTTTCTCAACCCTGGTCCTCCAGTATCCCCAGCAGTGCCCATATTTATTGTAACCCCAGACAAGCACACCCCATTCAACTTGTCAACTAATCATCAAGCCCTCAATGAGTTGAATGAGGTGTGTTTGTCCAGGGCTACAATGAAACTGTAGTGTTGGGGGTACTCACGGTCCAGGGTTGGGAAACACTGGTATATACTGTACCCTACAGACACGTTTCATCAACTGTTTCTGTTCGCTCTAACCCTTACTGTGCCCTACGCTAACCTAAGCTAACCCCAACTGATTGACTACAGTGGTTATATAATGTCTGTGTCTGTCACCCAGTTCTGTCTGGGGATTAAAAGATGTTCATGTATACGGTTATAGAGCTGTACTGTAGGTGGCATCGTTGACTGTGGTTCAACCATTCATTTGTATTGGTTTAGTTGTGTGTGTGTGCGCGCGTGTGTGTGTGCGTGTGCGTGTGTGCGTGTGTGTGCGTGTGTATGCGTGTGTGCGTGCGTGCGTGCGTGTCTGTGTGCGTGAGTATGTGTATATGTGTTTGTTTGTGTGTTTGTTTGTGTGTTTTGCTTTCATGTACATTCTTGGTTGATTGTGCCCGTGTCTGTGTACTGTGACCAAATTTCAACACGTGAGCCTCCATGCTGTGTAAGTGATTGTTGGTCTCTCCAACAGTGACCTAGTGACCATTGATTTTTTAACCAGATGAAGTCATCTCTAAAGGTCAAGCATACATTAGTCAAGGTTACAGACTCAGAACTTCACTGGTTGCATCCCAATACCACCCTGTATAACCGAGTGTACAACTTTTGCCCATGGCCCATATCATCCCAAATGGCACCCTATTCCCTATATATGGGTAAATAGGTAATAGGGTGTGATTTGGAATGCAGACACTGTTTCCATGCAGAGTCAGCCTACACTGGACTAAAAGCTGTTTTCACTGTTGGTTCACACACAGTGACCTGTGTTTAGTTACGTTAATGATGAATTTCAAATCGCTGATGGAGTTTTCTATTTGATCAGACTAACCCCAAGTGAATGGGGTTTTGCTTAATTGAACATATATTGTTGTTTCTGGCTCATTAACATAGTGAATGGGGGTGGGTCTAAACAGACATATGGAATTTTTTAAGATGGTCATACTACGGATATTTTTTATTTGGAATTTTAGGACCCCTTTAGGTATATTAAAAGAAATACAGTACCAGTCAAAATTTTGGACACACCTACTCGTTCAAGGGTTTTTCTTTATTTTTCCTATTTTCTACATTGTATATGTAACGACCGTCGTTAGGAATGGACCAAGGCGCAGCGGGAATGTGGATACTCATGTTTATTGATGAAAAACAAGTAAAGCATCCACATGAAAACCAACAAAAGCAATACTCACGACGGCAACAGTGTGACAGGCTAAACAAGCAGTGATCACAAACAACTACCCACAATCCCAAAGAAAAACACACCCTTCTATATAGGACTCCCAATCAAAGGCAACTCAACACACCTGCCTTCAATTGGGAGTCCCATCCCCAACACAAACCCTTAACATACAAACAACCTGCCACATCCTGACCACAACTGATACAATACAATCCCTCTGCTGGTCAGGACGTGACAGTAGAATAATATGAAGACATCAAAACTATGAAATAGCACATATGGAATAAAAAAAAGTGTTAAACAAATCAAAATATATTTTAGATTTTAGATTCCTCAAAGTAGCCACCCTTTGCCTTGATGACAGCTTTGTACACTCTTGGCATTTCCTCTACCAGCTTCTCCTGGAATGCTTTTCCAACAGTCTTGAAGGAGTTCCCACATATGCTGAGCACTTGTTGGCTGCTTTTCCTTCACTCTGATGTCCAACTCATCTCAAACCATCTCAATTGGGTTGAGGTCGGGTGATTGTGGAGGCCAAGTCATCTGATGCAACACTCCATCACTCTCCTTCTTGATCAAATAGCTCTTACACAGCCTGGAGGTGCGTTGGGTCATTGTCCTGTTGAAAAACAAATGATAGTCCCACTAAGTGCAAACCAGATAGGATGGTATATCACTGCAGAATGCTGTGGTAGCCATGCTGGTTAAGGGTGCTTTGAATTCTAAATAAATCACAGAGAGTGTCACCAGCAAAGCACCCCCACACCATTACACCACCTCCTCCATGCTTCATGGTGGGAACCACACAATGCAGAGATCACCGGTCCAATGTCCATTGCTCGTGTTTCTTGGCCCAAGCAAGTCTCTTCTTATTATTGGTGTCCTTTAGTAGTGGTTTCCATGTATATTGTATGGCAACTGTATTGGAGAAGGTACAAGGTCCTTCCCCTCTGACCTTCTCAAATGGGTTTTTAGAGGGAGGCGAGATGTGTCTGTTACTTGAACTCTGTGAATAATTTATTTGGGCTACAATTTCTGGGGCTGTGAACTCTAATGAACTTAGAACTTATCCTAACTCTGGGTCTTCCTTTCCTGTGGCGGTCCTCATGAGAGCCAGTTTCATCATAGCGCTTGATGGTTTTTGCGACTACACTTGAAGAAACTTTAAAGGTTCTTGAAATTGTCCGTATTGACTGACCTTCATGTCTTAAAGTCATGATGGACTGTAATTTTTCTTTGCTTATTTGTTCTTGACACTGTTCTTGACATAGCCCTATTTGGATCAAGTCCATACTATCTTCTGTATACCATCCCTACCTTGTCACAACACAACTGATTGGCTCAAACACATTAAGAAGTAAAGAAATTCCACAAATTAACATTTAACAAGGCACCCCTGTTATTTGAAATGCACTCCAGGTGACTACCTCATGAAGCTGGTTGAGAGAATTCCAAGAGTGTGCAAAGCAGGTGGCTACTTTGAAGAATCTCAAATTTGTCAAATTTGTTTAACACTTTTTTGCTTACTACGTGATTCCATATGTGTTGTTTCATAGTTTTCATGCCTTCACTATTATTCTACAATGTAGAAAATAGTCAAAACTGAAAAAAAAACTTGAATGAGTAGGTGTGTCAGACAAGTCCCGTGACACTTGTGGGGGTCGTAGAGCAAAACGGAGAACACCATCATGTTCCCGAGAACGGAAAGTTAATTTGTCCATTTGAATAGAAATTTTTCATGGAAAGTCAATTTTACGGTATTGTGCTGTGTGTCATTACACAGTAGTTGTTTTGATACCGTATTTTATATTACCATATTTATATTTTTTATATTTATATGTAGGTGTACTGTAATATGAAATACAGAATTTTACTTGCCACTAGCTGCCTGTAAGCTACTGTTAAACTCCCAGTAACCCCTTTACGGTGTGTGCCCCAGTCATCTTATTACACGTTAATCCTATTAGCAGGTGATCAGTTAGAGTAGTATTAAGTGTATTTCGCCTGTGAGGGTCTGGATTAAATGCAATCACTAAATCTATTTGCCATTCAGGGTAGTTAAGTGTATTAGCAGGTGAACAGTGAGAGTTTCCAGCGGTCTGTCAGTCAGTAGCAGGTTGGTTAGTGTGCATCCTGCGGGAAATCATTGGGCTGCCAGTTGTCCTGCAGTCTTCTACTACTGCTGCGATCTGGATTAGATTAGGAGTGTCTTTTTAAATCCCCAAACTATTCCCACATTGGGGTCTCTCAGAATGTGTGTGAGTGGATGTTTGGGGGACATATGTTTGTACGTTGACAGTAAGCACGGTTTAAGCCTGTTCGCATGGCATGATGTGTGTGTACGTGTGTGTCTCGTTCTGTTTTATTTGGTTTCCTGTGTGTTCAAATTCATGTTTC
Source organism: Salmo trutta (assembly GCF_901001165.1). Lineage (NCBI taxonomy): Eukaryota > Metazoa > Chordata > Actinopteri > Salmoniformes > Salmonidae > Salmo > Salmo trutta. The sequence goes on from NC_042991.1 coordinate 5,757,131, forward strand.
AAGTTGATTTGTCACTCTTTTCTCAGCAATTCATGAGCTCCACAAAGTCACACCAATAGAGACAATACATCAGATAGTACTCTCTCATTGCTACGAATATAGAGTCCCCCCCCCCCTCTCTCTTTCTCTGTGTGATGATATTACTGTCTCCTGTTAATTGCTGATTGATTGTCTGTACTGGGACTGTGATCATCCAGCAGCAGTGTGATCTCGTGTTCATTTGCTGCTCTGACACGGCTCAGTTAAATCCTTTAATGAGGAGACAGTAAACCGACCACTAACAAGAGACTAACGAGCAGAGAGACTCATTCGTCACGTCTGCTGGTAACACCGAAGGAGTTTAGAAGAACCAGATTGGAGGAAGTGGAGCCGGTGTCGGTATGCTGTACATATACTGTAAAACAGAAGTTTAGGCCATTTCTTTTTCTCCAGCAGGTCCCATTCATAGCATAGCACTTCTGGCTAGCTGTAGTTTATTTCTAGACTATATATACAAAAGTATGTGGAAAGCCCTTAAAATGTGTGGATTTGGCTATTTCAGCCACAACCGTTGCTGACAGGTGTAGAAAATTGAGCGCTCGGCCATTCGATCTCCATAGACAAACATTGGCAGTAGAATGGCCTTACTGAACAGCTCAGTGACTTTCAACGTTGCACCATCATAGGATGCCACCTTTCCAACAAGTCAGTTTGTCAAATTTCTGTCCTGCTAGAGCTGCCCGGGTCAACTGAAAGTGCTGTTATTGTGAAGTGGAAATGTCTAGGAGCAACAACAGCTCAGCCGCGAAGTGGTAGGCCACACAAGCTCACAGAACGGGACCGCCGAACAGTGAGAGTAGAGTAGAGTATTAGTTTATTAATTCCTATTTAGGAAATTGTTTTATCACAGCATGCATCATGAATGATTTACAATGACAGGACACGCAACAATGACCAACACATGATAAAACATATAAAAAACATTAGGACACAAACTCACATGCACCAACCATAGTATCCCTGAAACAATAGTCTGATTCAAGAGCTGTTTTCTATCTTGGAAAAGCGTTCTCTGGAGTGATGAAGCACGCTTCGCCATCTGGCAGTCCGACTGACGAATCTGGATTTGGAGAACGTTACCTGCCTGAATGCATAGTGCCAACTGTTAAGTTTGGTGGAGGAGGAATAATGGTCTGGGGCTGTTTTTCATGGTTCGGGCTAGGCCCCTTAGTTCCAGTGAAGGGAAATCTTAATTCTAGATGATTCTGTGCTTCCAACATTGTGGCAATAGTTTGGGGAAGGCCCTTTCCTGTTTCAGCATGACAATTCCACCGTGCATAAAGCGAGGTCCATACAGAAATGGTTTGTCGAGATCGGTGTGGAAGAACTTGAATGGCCTGCACAGAACCCTGACCTCAACCCCATCGCACACCTTTGGGATGAATTGGAACGCCGACTGCGAGCCAGGCCTAATTGCCCAACATCAGTGCCCGATCTCACTAAAGCTCTTGTGGCAGAATGGAAGCAAGTCCCCGTAGCAATGTTCCAACATCTAGTGGAAAGTCTTCCCAGAAGAGTGGAGGCTGTTATAGCAGCAAAGGGGGGACCAACTCCATATTAATGCCCATGATATTGGAATGAGATGTTCGATGAGCAGGTGTCCACATACTTTTGGTCATATAGTGTCGATAACGGATGCACTTAAATCTCCTAGTGAGTGAATTAGGACATTTCATTAAGCACTGAAAGCGTGTGGGCCATCGATCTGGCTCGATGCGTATTGATTTGGGTTGATGTGTGTTGGCGTGTGTTGTTGGTGGCGTGTGACCCATATGTGTGCTGGTTCTGCTGGGCTAGGGGTGACCACCCGATATAATTCAATTTACTGTCATTCTAGTTCCATGGCAGCCCCTACTACTCTGTGCACCAGAGAGAGAGTAGGCTACTAGAGACAATAGAGAGAGAGGTGGGAATAATTGCAAAAATCTTTGTTTGCCAATCAAGGTTTGAATCATACATTGAGGTTGAAGATACTTTGAAACTCAGCCAGGTCACCCTGTGATACAAGTCAGTATTCGACGTCCATCCATGTCAGGGGACGTCTGGAGACGATGTGGAAATTGGCCACTAGGTGCAACAGTGAGTGCTGTTACCTTCAAGTAGGTTTCGGGTTTTGCTAGGGTCCTGTGGAGGGGGGTGGAGGATGGTTGTAAGCATCTGTTTCTGGTGCCAAAGGTTGCATGTTCAAATCCAGCGATAGGAAGTCTTTTTTGCGATTTTTGTTTTAAGCATATCCCAAACCTTAACCCTTACCTTAACCATTCAGAGTTAATACCTAATCTTAAGATGTCAGAAATAATGCATGGATGAAAAACGGATGAACGTCTAATTTTGACGTGAGACTGTAAGAGTTAGTTGAACTAGTGGCCTGGACCTGCAGTGTATTCGGTAAGTATTCAGACACCTTCACACAATACCCTATAATGAAAAAGCATAAACAGTTTGGAAAGGCACACACCTGTCTATATAAGGTCCCACAGTTGACAGTGCATGTCAGAGCAAAAACCAAGCCATTAGGTTGAAGGAATTGTCCATAGAGCTCCGACACAGGATTGTGTTGAGGCACAGATCTGGGGAAGGGTATCAATTTTTTTTGCAGCATTGAATGTCAAACAGCAATCGGGGGAGAGGGCCCTGGTCAGGGAGGTGACCAAGAACCAAATGGTCACTCTGATAGGGCTCCAGAGTTCCTCTGTGGAGATGTGGAAATCTTCCAGAAGGACAAACATCTCTGCAGCACTCAACCAATCAGGCCTTTATGGTAGAGTGGCCAGATGGAATCCACTCCCCAGTAAAAGGCACATGACAGCCCAGTTGGAGTTTGCCAAAAGGCAAAAGGCAAGCTTGTAGTGTCATACCCAAGAAGTCTCGAGGCTGTAATCGCTGCCAAATGTGCTTAAACAAAGTACTGTGTAAAGAGTCTTTATAAAAACTGTTTTTGCTTTGTCATTTAGTATGTACATTTTGCTATACTCGCAATAACATCTGCTAACCATGTGTATGTGACCAAAACAATTTGATTTGATTTGATGTGAGCTGAGCCATAGGGCAGACGCATAATCTACTACTATCAGATTAGGGGGGGTTACAGCTCCGCCGGTAAAACATGATTTATTTTCTACAGCGCATTTGGTAACAATGACCAAGCAAGTTACATTGGTTGTCCCTCAATTAATAAAGTATATGATTTAATATCGCAAAAGCTGTTTTACAAACATCTGAATGCTCATGGTGCCACGCAGATGTAGCCTACGAATATTAGAATAGGGTAGGCCAGGCTTAGTGATGAGCAGTTCGCAAACGGTTCTTTCTTTTTGAACGAGTCTTTTTACTGACTCGAGAGCCATGATTTGTTTTTGTTTTTCGTTTTAGTCGTTTGTTTGACCTGCTTGTGCTGGCCGCAACGAGTCCTACAGCAGGATTAAAGGCGTTTACAGACAGGCCGCGGTAAGCAACGGTCTCATAGACTCAATGGGGGTAGGGTGACGGGCTGCAAAAACGCAAGCAGATAAATTAGCTGAAGTCTTGAGTGGCCGCTGCGCACGGTTGATCAATGAGCGGAGTTCATCTTGTCAACCAATCAATCAAGGTTTTAATGACAACGTTCGAGCTGACAACAACCGGGACCGCTGAGCTCTATACTACAAATCAGGTTTGAGGAGTTAGCGAGGTAACTTTGGTCAACTCTGAGTTCAACTCGGAATAACCGGTACCACGAAAGTGGCTCACTTTGTAGCCAGGGACATTTCTATGTCAATGAATCCTTCAGAACTAACCTTCTCCAGGGCAGGCTAACCCAATGGGCTAACTCAATTTATCCTGTATGAAGTGTCTGAGCCATGAGTTTGAGGACCAATAAAATTAGATTACACTCCCTCTTGCAAAGATTGCATCATCATCCCCTTCGTTTTCCTTCCTTCCAGTTCTCTGCTGCCAATGACTGGAACAAACTACAAAAATCTCTGAAACTGGAAACACTTATCTCCCTCACTAGCTTTAAGCACCAGCTGTCAGAGCAGCTCACAGATCACTGCACCTGTACATAGCCCATCTATAATTTAGCCCAAACAACTACCTCTTCCCCTACTGTATTTATTAATTTATTTATTTTGCTCCTTTGCACCCCATTATTTCTATTTCTACTTTGCACTTTCTTCCACTGCAAATCTACCTTTCCAGTGTTTTACTTGCTATATTGTATTTACTTTACCACCATGGCCTTTTTTGCCTTTACCTCCCTTATCTCACCTCATTTGCTCACATTGTATATAGACTTATTTTTCTACTGTATTATTGACTGTATGTTTGTTTTACTCCATGTGTAACTCTGTGTTGTTGTATGTGTTGAACTGCTTTGCTTTATCTTGGCCAGGTCGCAATTGTAAATGAGAACTTGTTCTCAACTTTGCCTACCTGGTAAAATAAATGTGACATTTTTGAAAAGTGACTGATAAAATCTAAAAATATATTTTTTTGTGTAAATAAATGTGTCATGTTAAAATACCTATCACATTACACATTTTGTAATAACAAATGTTATTATTTAAACTTATTGAAACTTCACGTACAGTAAAACTTTTGTGTGACTTAATACAATTATTTTATCGATAGGATTGGGGAAGAAGGTGCTTGTGCATTGAGAACCATACTAAAGCACACCAAAATAATAAAAGAAAGATGGCACTTCTAAAAGTCTATTTCATATGATAGCCTGCTGAATTTAGAACTGATAATTGATCGCATTCTGCAAGAATGAACGCAATGAATTAATTATTGAATGTTATGATGGACACAGCTTTGTAGAACCAAAACATACACAGCCTTTGCTCAAGAAACTCGAACTCAAGAACGATCGTTTGGGGGGGGGAGCTGCAGTTCGGCCAACGATATTGTGTTGATCACCCACACGGCAGTCAAGCAATGAATTCCGCCAACAGTCGTTCACAATCTAGTCCGGTTGCGGCTCCTGCTAGACCTCGTTTCAAATGTATCAAGAAATAATCGTATTTGTATGCCTAGCAATCAACAAATGTAAGTTGTTTAAAGCACACGTTTACAAGTCTCAGTCACAAATGACAGCTCCAACAAGCCCCTATGGCGAACGACATGTGAGCAAGAGGCTTGTAGAATCATGACTATTTCACATTTTCAGTTCATTGTTTGCCGGTAGGGGGTCCTGCGTGCTCTGGGCATTACTGGCTTACATTAACAAAATTAGTCGAAAGATTCGTTCTTTTGACTGAACGAGTCCAAAAGATCAGTCAGTAAAAAGAGCATAACTTCCCATCACTAGGCCTACCTCTCGTTGGCGTGAGAATCTGCGTCTTCCGCACTGTGCACACAGTTGTTATCTGACTTGTAGGTCAATGTCAGTCAGGAGAGTCAGGAGAGAACGCACCAATTCAGTCGCAACAGATTAGAGGTATTTTCAGAAGAAGGCCGAAAAAATGGATATGAGTAAAAAACGTTGGTGAACTGGCGATTTTGTAAAGTTTGAATCGGTTATGCATGCTTCATTTGGATCGGTTTGGGCTCCCACGGTCTGATGCACTCTTATCTTAAACATTAGCTAACTAGCTAATTAGCTAACGTTAATTATAAACTGGGTGGTTTGAGCCCTGAATGTTGATTGGCTGAAAGCCGTGGTATATGAGAGCACATGTATGACAAAACATTTATTTTTACTGCTCTAATTACGTGGGTAACCAGTTTATAATAGCAATAAGGCACTTCGGGGGTTTGTGGTATATGGCCAATATAACACGGTTAAGGGCTGTGTCCAGGCACTCTGCGTTGCGTCGTGCTTAAGAACAGCCCTTAGCTGTGATATATTGGCCATATACCACACCCCCTTATTACTTAATTACCTACCTAGCAATTTTTTTAAAGAAAGCCCAACTGATGCAGCATAGCGACTTTAAAGGTCCAATGCAGCCATTTTTATCTCTCCACTGCTAGCTCTGTTTGCTACAAATATACGTTGTAACTTGGCACTCTGATCGTAAAAGCGCATTGTAAATTTGCAGTGTATTGTGTCAGAATAATCCACAGAGAAGAGTCAGAGGTAATCAAGTCTTAGTGAATGAGAGAAAATGAGCCCCCTTTTACTCTACCCCTCCTCTTTCTCTCTGTCTCTGTCTCTCTCTCACACACACAAACACACACAAACACACACGCTTTCCCTATATCCCATCTGCCAGCTCCCTGCAGTGTGTGTGGTAATTAAAAAGATCAGCTTGTGTGATTCATCCTCTACTGTAGGCCTATGTGTGCATTTGTGTCAGAGAGAGAGTGTGTGTGTGTACCACGACCGTTCATCCCCTGAGAGGATGAGCATGTGTGAGTTACCCAAGAAGACAGGGGACGTCACAGATCTTTATACTCCCTCTCCTTTACTTCCTTCCTCTCTCTCTGTCTCTGTCTCTCTCTTTCGCTCTCTCTCTGTCTCTCTCTTCCTCTCTCTTTCGCTCTCTCTCGCTCTCTTTCTCTGTCTCTCTCTGTCACTGTCTCTCTCTCTCTGTCTCTCTCTGTGTCTGTCTCTCTCTCTCTCTCTCTCTCTCTTTCTCTCTCTCTCTGTCTGTCTGTCTGTCTGTCTGTCTGTCTGTCTGTCTGTCTGTCTGTCTGTCTGTCTGTCTGTCTGTCTGTCTGTCTGTCTGTCTGTCTGTCTGTCTGTCTGTCTGTCTGTCTGTCTGTCTGTCTCTCTCTCTCTCTCTCTCTCTCTCTCTCTCTCTCTCGCTCTCTTTCGCTCTCTCTCTGTCACTGTCTCTCTCTCTGTCTCTCTGTCTCTCTCTCTCTCTCTCTCTCTCTCTGTCTCTATCTGTGTGTATATGTCAGGAATCGGGGTGAGAGGAGCGGCATTGGGCCTCCTTGACCGTTGTCAGATTTGTATCCCCTCTTCCTCCCCTCCATCCTCTCCTCCCTCCTTGCATCTCATTAAGAATCGCCTCTCCTCTCCTTCTCTCCGAGGCCATGTACTCGTTGGATGATTACGGGTAAGGCTGACATTTCTCCTCCTTTTCCGCCCTCTGTCCGTTCGGTGTCGTTGTGTAGTGCATTGAGAAACGGTAGTAGCTCTAATAGAACAGCCTTGACAAACACTTTGTTATCTTTGTACCGTTGGTGTTTTGTCTGTTGTGAAGTGAGGCTTTAGTCAATGATGAAAACTGTTGTTGAATTTCTTAAGCTGTGTAGCCTACAGTATATGTGTTCGTAAACCTGCGCCTCTGGTGACTGTGTCTTGATTACGATTGACAGTGACAGTGTGTGTGTGTGTGTGTGTGTGCGTGCGTGCGTGCGTGTGTTTGCATGCACGTGTATGCTTGTTTGTATGACAGGGAGTGTGACTCGCTACACACACTTCTACATGTGGGGCGTTACATAGCACTGCGTGCGTGACACTAATAAAGCGTAGCTAGCCTTGCGAGTGTTGAACAAGGCCATTACTACAGGGGTGGTGAATGAAGCAGATGGGAAGGAAAGGTTTCTGTCAGTGCATGGGGGATTCAACAGCACTAGCAGAAGGCGTCCGCTCTAAACCTGACGTTGCCCCCCCCCGTCAGAGCTCTCGCCAAATCAGCTGTGGCAGGGTGTTGATTGGCAGCGGAGGCGATGGATCTGATTGGCTGCGGCAGCCGTCACTCCTGCCCAATCCCACGGCTCGTCGGGTCTCTGACCTTGGAGAGAGCCATTAAACCTGATCAAGGATCAGCTTAGGGACAGCTGTCAGTACACACGTACATACACACACGGCCGTGCACTTCCCTCCTGGCGGAAGACAGTTCAATGCATTCGGTTGTATAACTGACTATGTATCCCCATTTTTCCCTTTCCCTGTGTTGGACAGAAGGCCATCTCCCCCATCATAACATTATATGATGATCTATGAGAATGTATGAACTGCTTTTGTTTTGTAAAGTGCCATATTTGTTGAATTAGTTGACTATAGAGTGGGGAACAAAAGAATCCCCCCCAAAATAATGGAAAGAATAAATATATATAAAAAAGAACGCTGTCTCCCCTGTGGTGTGTGAATGGTCTGACTGCTACAGTAGTACTCTAGTGCTCACACACACACACACACACACACACACACACACACACACACACACCATGGTCAGTAAAGACTAGATAATGCCCTCACGAAGAGTTCATTGTGTCAGCAGTCACAGATCACTAGGTTCTGATTGGACACAGCCTGTGTCCGTGGCACACTGTCTGTTCAGCTCAGCTTGGTTGAAATGGTGTTGCATTACTACTAGCTCAATGAAGACAGAGATGGCAGAGACTGGACAGAGAGGTTGTCTGCTCAGCTTTGATGAAGACTCTACCTGACACAGACCAGTAGGGTTGAAATTAAGGCTGGGTGACATGGTCAAACATCATATCACAATATTTCTCTAATTTTTGACAGTATGGTGGTATTTGACAGTTTTTTTTCTGTTTCTGAGCAATGAAAGTTCTAGTGAAGTAGTCCAGGTTATAGAACTTTTCATTTCGTTTAGCACTGTCACAACATATTGTTAAAGATGATACTGTATACCGGTATTGATGATGCTGAATATCGCCCAGCCCTAGTTGGGTGATATTACTGCTACTATCTCAATAAAGATAGAGACTGGATGGCAGACTGACAGAGGGATTGGATTGGCTCAGCCCTGGACCAGTGTGGTTGAAATGTTGTATTTCTTCTGTACTCTGTCTGAATCAGTGTGTTGCTTGAGACCAACACATTTATACCAGGAACCTCTCTGTTTAATTGACCTGAGCTTCTCTTCAGAGCACAGACACAACAACAGACTCAGTCCCAGTCCCTGTACTACAGGCACATAACGACTGGTAGCCAATGGTTCCATTGTAATAGTCACTGTCTGTCACACCCTGATCTGTTTCACCTGTTCTTGTGATTGTCTCCACCCCCTTCAGGTGTCACTTATTTTCCCCAGTGTATTTATCCCTGTGTTTCCTGTCTCTCTGTGCCAGTTCATCTTGTCCGCTCAAGTCAACCAGCGTGGTTTTCCCCGTGCTCCTGCCTTATCTATTCTCTTTTGTTAGTCCTCCCGGTTTTGACCCTTGCCTGTTTCCTGGACTCTGTACCCGCCTACCTGACCATTCTGCCTGCCTTGACCTGTACCTCCTGGACTCTGAACTGGTTTTGACCTTTTCCCTGTCCACGACCATTCTCTTACCTACCACTTTTGGAATATAATAAATAACAAAGTCTCAAATCATCTGCCTCCCGTGTCTGCATCTGGGTCTGGCCTTGTGCCCTCATACTATCTGAGTTCAATATACTGTATCTCTGTTTATAAGAATCCCAGGATACCGATCAGAAACATTCCCACTGTCCTGTATTGTACTCCGCTTTAAAGCTTCACTCGCATCAACCACCAATAATAATCGAACGGCCCATGACAGACGTAGAAAGAGATGGGAATCCATCTTTCGGGTGAATGCACAGATGCAGCCTAGGGATTTAGTGTGGTGGTTTGATATTAGAGCGGCAGATGAGATTATGGAGCTCTCTCCGGTAATATCAGATATGCCATCTAACCTCTACGGTCTTCTGGAACATGGATGGACACTTACGTGTAAAAGTGATCCGTGGTTTTACCGCAGGCTTTTGAAGTCGTTTTCCGCTTCCAACCAGAGTGAGCGACGTCGGCAGAACGGACAGAGTATGCAGTGGAAATAGCTAAATGAGCGTGGGTCTTCTTCTTAAAAACGCAGTACGGTCAGTTCAGAAAGAAAACGTGTTTAACCATTCATTCGAAAATATAGTTATGCGTGGTTTGGCGTTAGATCTCTGCTCCCTCAGGGTAGCTCACTGCCAGAGCCAAGCGTCATATGAAGATGAGAATACTACTAGTTAGTGAGCGCGATATGCCATACCAGATCCCCTGAAGGAAGAAACCCAGACAGGTGGGGGCTGGGGGGGTAGTGGTGATGGGATATCAGAAACAGCTAGCGCAGAGTGTGGTCGCTAGTTATAGCAACACGGCAGCAAGAGATTCCGGCGTGGAGGAAGCGTGTGTACAACTGGTGGACTGAATGGACCGCATGGAATTAGAGTGTGAACCCAATTGGTGTAATATCAGCTGACGTAATCAGCCGCACCAGGGTTTCCCTTCTGAACGGGCTACGCTTCATTTGTTAAGCGTTTGTGATGGCAAATGTGGCAATGGGAGGTTGCATACAGTACTCTGAGGTACTTCCATATCGGTTCATATATCTGTGCTTCAGATATTTATTTGAACGAGAGACGCATTGGTATCTCTATTTACCCACCAGTGTGTGTCTCTATGTATGCACTGTGTGTGTGTGTGTGTGTGTGTGTGCGTGCGTGCGTGCGTGTGTGTGAGACTGTGTGTGTGTGTGTGTGTGAGACAGCCGTATTGTAGCTCCACCCCACCCTGGCATGCCACCTCGAATTAGACGCGAGAACGACGGGAGCCATCGGATGAATTAACAACAGTCGCTTCTCCTCTACTATGCTCTCTCCTCATCCCTCGCTCCGTGCGGGCTTTCGCATCCCGGTTTCCGTCCAATCAGAGCGCCGGAAGAGGAGAGGAGAGAGGGATGTGAGGAGGGGGAGTAGAGGACCAGCAGCCTCTGGGGCTGGCGGCCAAATGCTCATATCACAGCTGGGAGGGGAGGGGGGAGAGGGAGGAGGGGAGAGAGGGATGGAGGGATGGAAGTGGAGGCTGTAATCCAGTGAGACACGCAGAGGAGAGGCAGTGTGAGGGCAACGCCTCACAGCACCGTGAATCTCTCTCTCTCTCTCTCTATCGCTCTACCACTCTCTCTCTCTCTATCGCTCTACCACTCTCTCTCTCTCTCTATCGCTCTACCACTCTCTCTCTCTCTCTCTCTATCGCTCTACCACTCTCTCTCTCTCTCTATCGCTCTACCACTCTCTCTCTCTCTCTCTATCGCTCTACCACTCTCTCTCGCTCTCTCATCACTCTACCGCAACCCTTTCTTGCTCTACTGCTCTCTCTCTCTCTCTCTCTCCTTCTCTCGCTCTCTGGCTCGCTCACTCGACCGGCAAAAACCCAAAGGGCTCTCCCCTCGTCTCTCATTCAGTCCTCTCAGACTCCGAGGGCTGCTCTATCGCCGTTCATTTATTCCCTTTTTTTCTCTCTTCCTAATTTATTTCCTCTCCTTGTTTCCTCCCCCACCTCATCTAAAATATCTCTGCTGTGGCAAAGGATGCTTTGGTGAAAAAGGACCCCCAAAAGAGTTGTTTTATTTGCATCCTTTTCTTTCCTCAAGGCGTTGTCATTGGAAGCATCTTTGTTCTTTCGTTTTGTATTTATTTGCTCCATGTGTAACGGCTGTAAATTGCTGTGTTGCTGCTGGGGAAATAGGTTAGTGTGTCTGTGAGGAGCCAGCAGAGGTGATCGAGTGAAGAGAGGAGAGGAAAGGGGGGGATTGTGTATTCCGCAGAGAGGGGGAAGCCCGGCTGTATCTCTCCGTCGCTGTGACTGCGAATCCACGGCAACCCCGTTAGGTCCGGAGACGGATAGAGGGAACTACTGGGATGCCATCGCTAACCTTTGACCTCTACCGGTAACTCGCGCCGCAGCCTGGACGGACAGACCCGGATAAAGGAAAGAAAAACCAGAAGAGGCACGGAGAAACTAGATCAACCCTTGAATCGTTCCTGTAGCTTTGTGCTGCGCGTCGGATGTGAGGTAGCAAGCACCATGGATATAAACGTGCAGTCTCACCGATTCTACTTCCCTCAGATCTACTGTACTGAGGCTGTGCCTGCGGGTGCCCAGGTCCAGGTCACAGCGCAGGAGTTTAAAGTCAGGTAGGCTACTGGGTACCACTAGGTAGGTTACTGTGACGCTACGCTGGGTTGGATAGGTCGCCGCTGGGGAGGCAGTAATACTGTACTGCTATGTGCCGTAGTGACAGAGCAGCATACAGTCAAGCTGGTATCTACTTTACTATTGGCTGCATCTCAAATGACATCATTCATAATCATCTTGCCTATGCAGTAGAGATTTGTCGCTACCAATAGTCAAGCCCTGTGTCTGTTAGAGAGCAGGGTCCTTGATGGGATTGCAAATAGATGTGTGAATAGAAATCCAATGTACAGAATGAATGTGCATGTCTTATCCTGCGGAATGGACAGCCACGCCAGTTCTGTTCCATACATTGTGTTTCTATGTGCCAGCTGTGAATGGTTGTCCGTGCAGAGGGGCTGGGGTAGAATGTTAATGTGTAAGCTGTGCAGTCAATGTCTAGGTCCTGATAGGGGATGAGGAAGGAGGAGAGGAGAGAAGAGAGGAGGAGGCATTGATGCCTGGTGAAGAAGCTTGCCAAGACTACTGGGGTGATGACAGTGGTGCTGTTGTGTTGTGTTTGTCTCTGAGGGCTGCAGCCGTGTGTGTGTGTGTGTGTGTGTGTGTGTGTGTGTGTGTGTGTGTGTGTGTGTGTGTGTGTGTGTGTGTGTGTGTGTGTGTGTGTGTGTGTGTTGTGGCTGTAGCTTGTTTGTGGCAGAGACCGGGGGCTCTTTGTTCTTTCCGTCTGCCCTCTCCTTTCCCTCTGCCCGCTGCTCCTCCTCTTCCTCTCTTCCTTCTCTTCTCCTCGTAAAACGCTTGCAGCTCCCATGGTGCGTTGGAGCATCCCTCCCTGATATTGCCACTGTCGTCACGGCTGCAGAATGCTCTGAGACACATGCTCAATGTTTTGTGCAGTGTTTTTTAGTCTTCGGCACTATCTTTATCGTGTTTATGTCTGGCTGTCGCATCCACCCGAACACTCTTCCTCTTTATCATTGCAGTCAGTAATTTATCACTGTGTCAGCCATCCCTCCATCCGTCCATGGTTTCAGGTTTCACCCAGTAGTAATCTGGTGTATGATCACTGGGCAGATTTCTCCTCTCTAACTGATGATCAGATCAGCTTTAACAGACTCACTGAGTTTTCCTCTGGTAAGCAGCTTTTAACACAGCCAGGCCAGGAGGGTATGTTTCTACAAGGGATGTGACAAATGGACAGTTCTTCTTCATGTTTAAACGGACATTTATTTGATCGGTTATCCAAAAACAAATTTTAAGGGAAAATATATACAATTCCACGTCAATTCATAGTGCAGAATACTGGTCCTATTATGTGTGTATGACCGGTAGAGCCTGACAATTAAGTTCTATCTACTGCAACCCTTTACAGACAGAACGCAGCTACAGTAACATGTGGATAGTTGATAACTTTTCAGACAATTAAAAAAAGTGCTGAGTCAGAAGACTGTACCCTTTCAGACAGTCATATTCTGTTCTGGCATATAACGTGCTATTGTTTCCCTGACAACAATAAACGTTGCTGATTGATGTCCTGCTGTGTTGTTTATGCTGTTCTGTTATGGTAGAGTAAATACGTCTTGCTAAATCGCGTTATTTAACATACTATTTTAGGCTATTCACGGGACCGGTCTTGCGAGCACGGGGTAGGTTTTTGTCTCATAATTTGAAATTACAGTAGGTTACCGGTATCGCCTGTATCGATTACCCTTTTCAGATATAATCGTACGTGGCCCCTTGAAAGCGCCTCGGCTATGGCATGTTTGTTTGTCTGTTAGGGTAGACTACACTACGGCTTTTTAAACGCCGACAATAAACCTTCTCTGGAGACTTGTCTGTGAAGTAATGCCTTTTCTGAAGTGGAACTAACCAGAACTGTAAATCGTACCGTTCCTGCTGCCTGTGCGCAGATCACTCTTTCCTAAACTAGGATTTTCTACACACAACAGACTGAAGACTGAACACACGCTTGTGTCATTAGCAGAGAGAAAGAGCAGGCAGGCCAGGGCGAGGTAGGACAATATGTCTTGGTGATCTGCATCTCGCAATGTCTTAATTGTCTTGCACATTCACCAAAGTAGCCGAAAGTTTGCCTCTTCCTGGCTGGTTTTATTTAAAATGACACAACTCTCCCCAGGCTTTTATAGCCATATCGTCTAGTTAGGCTACAACATGGAAAATAATGGTTTATGATAACTGCACTGTGATTTGAATTATGTAGTGGGAAAAAAATATTGTGTTTCGGTTAGGGATTTTTCTTAACGTTAAGGATCCCAACTTGGTTTAAACATTTTAACGTTTAAATGTTCACACTCCTAGTAGCTACAGTAAGTTACAACCAAGCAGGAGGGCTATGTAGCTACAGTAAATTACAGACAAGGCAGGAGGGCTATGTAGCTACAGTAAATTACAGACAAGGCAGGAGGGCTATGTAGCTACAGTAAATTACAGACAAGGCAGGAGGGCTATGTAGCTACAGTAAATTACAGACAAGGCAGGAGGGCTATGTAGCTACAGTAAATTACAGACAAGGCAGGAGGGCTATGTAGCTACAGTAAATTACAGACAAGGCAGGAGGGCTATGTAGCTACAGTAAATTACAGACAAGGCAGGAGGGCTATGTAGCTACAGTAAATTACAGACAAGGCAGGAGGGCTATGTAGCTTCAGTAAATTACAGCTAAGCAGGAGGGCTATGTAGCTACAGTAAATTACAGACAAGGCAGGAGGGCTATGTAGCTACAGTAAATTACAGACAAGGCAGGAGGGCTATGTAGCTACAGTAAATGACAGACAAGGCAGGAGGGCTATGTAGCTACAGTAAGTTACAGTGAGGGTTATAGTAAGTTACAGATACAGGGGTTAAAGCAGTGGTTGCAGTAGAAGTACAGAGAACCACCACCACGAATTTTCCACTGCTTAAGTACTGGCATTCCTTACAATACCACCTCTAATACATGGACCCTGCTGCGGTACAATTGTGAGAACCAGTACCTTTAAGCACTTGGCTAGAAGGCTGGAGGGATTTTAGTACATCTACAGGTTATCCAGACACAGTTCAGTCTCGTACTACTGTAAAAGGCACCAAGGAAAAGTCAGCATTGGATGTGGTTTTCCTCTGACTGCTGTCCAGCATGGGTCTCTGTGGTCGGGGGGATAATAGTTTCACTCCTGTTTGATTTGGACGAGGCCCTGGCAGTCAGTCACTGCTTCAGTCAGGATACTGTTAGCACAGTGATCGGGAGAATGAGGGAGAGACAAAGAGAGAGACAAATAGGGAAGAAGCGGAGAAGGCTAGAGAGCGAACAGAGAGAGACTTATAAGAGACGGAGGGATAAGGCGAGAAGGGAGAGAGAAAGAGAGTCTGTCTCACACATTCCCAGTTGTCTGGGTGGTGTTTGCAGCTTGCCGGCTGATGATTTCCCTTGCACTTTGTCAGCAGTGTGTGTGTGTGTGTGTGTGTGTGCATGGTGTGTATCCCTCCTCTTTGCTCCGTGATTCTCTGTGTGTGTGTGTGTGTGTGTGTGTGTGTGTGTGTGTGTGTGTGTGTGTGTGTGTGTGTGTGTGTGTGTGTGTGTGTGTGTGTGTGTGTGTGTGTGTGTGTGTGTGTGTGTTGGAGTAGAGCAGGGTGTCAGCTGACTCCCACTAAGCAGGAAATGGACACGGTTTTCTACAGCTGGATCAATACCCAGGTTATTAGTACAGAGAGAGAAAGAGATGGAACGAGAGAGAATTAGAGATAAAGGGACAGATAGAAAAGAGGAAATCTGAGAGGAATTAAAATGGGAAAATGCATGCTGGAAAAAAACTGCAGGGAAATCAGAGAGAGAGAGAGAGAGAGAGCAGGGGGGTGAGAGTGGGAAGGAGGTAAAATAACAAGCCAGAGGAGAGTGGGGGATGGTGAGAAAAGCAGGGGTAAGTAAAAGAGAGGAGGGAGGAAGGGAGGAGAGACAGAAATACAAAGAGAAAGGGAGTGATGGTTGTAGAGAGAGAGAGTCAGAGACCGGTAGATGGTGTGATAAAAAAAATATGGGTTAAAAGGTGGTCAAGGAGTAGTACACGCCTTAGAAAAGCCTTTGTAAAGGATTCTGGGGGTTTTGCGCCTGCCTGGCTTCCATGGTGACGGAGGCTGTGCATCCCAGAATAATGCCAGGTAACCATGACAACCAGCATCGGCCAACACCACAGGAGCACACACACAGCCAAGAGAGCAAATCTAACCTTTTCCAAAGTGTGTGTGTGTGTGTGTGTGTGTGGCCCACAGGCGCTCCAACAGACCAGGAGAGAGAAGTGAGGAGGATGCTCCTTTTCTCATCAGACCCATTTATCCTTCTGCTAAAACCTGAGGGTTGTTTATATCTCTCTCCCTCCCTCCCTCCCTCCATCTCTCTCTCTCTCTCTCTCTCTCTCTCTCTCTCTCTCTCTCTCTCTCTCTCTCTCTCACTCACTCCATCTGTCTCTCTCTCTCCATCTGTCTCTCTGTCTCTCCCTCTCTCTGTCTCTCTCTCTCTCCATCTCTCTCTCTGTCTCTCCGTCTCTCCATCTCTTTCTCTCGCTCACTCCATCTGTCTCTCTCTCTCCATCTGTCTCTCCCTCTGTCTCCATCTCTCTCTCTCTCTCACTCCATCTGTCTCTCCCTCTCTGTCTCTCTGTCTGTCCATCTCTCTCTCTCGCTCACTCCATCTGTCTCTCTCTTCATCTCTCTCTCTGTCGCTCACTCCATCTGTCTCTCTGTTTCTCCCTCTCTGTCTCTCCATCTCTCTCTCTCTCGCTCACTCCA